>NW_027315801.1:406669-646669 GCF_026437365.1 Eucyclogobius newberryi
AACACCAAAGCAATGGAAGGAGTACTTTTACGGACTACGACAGTCTGAGGACTACGAAAAGTCTGAGGAATAAAGTCTGGCGGTAATGCAACAATTGGATGCCAACCGCCATAAAACAACAACAACAACAACAACAACAACAACAACAACAACCGGCTTTATTCCATTTACTTGAAACTTTCTTGACTGCATCTGCATAGGATATACCTTGAGAGACCTTTATTTTATGCACCTCAGCAGCTCTTTTGCTAAACCTGCATCCCCCGTAGGCAGAGCTATGTTCTTCCCCACAGTTACAGCACTTCAGTTTTGCTCCCACGTCACACTTCCCATACTCGTGATCTCCTGCACATTTACCACATCTTTGTCTCCCTCTACAGACCGCTGCAATATGCCCAAAGTGCTGGCACTTAAAGCAACGCAGGGGCGGTGGAACATATGGCCTAACGTCATGGCACATGTACCCAATGAACACCTTACTAGGCAGGCACCTCCCTTCAAGTGTTACCATTACCGACAAGCTGTCACATCTTACCCCAGACCGGGTCACCTTCAACCGCCTAGCGTCCACCACCGTAGCTCCAGTCAAATTCTCCTTAACTTCATCCACAGACGTCGCCGTAGGGACACCTACGATAACTCCTCTGACCGTGTTTCTTTCAGCATCAGACACAAGAATGTCCTTTCCACCCAGACGTTTAGTTCCAATCGCCTTCCGTTGCTGAGCCGCGTCCTTGCACACGACCAGCAGCGAGCCATCTCTAAGGACACTCGCACTCTTGATCACTCCCACAGCTACAGTTAGGCTCTTTGACAATGCCACTGAATTCCACTCCTTAAAGGATGCACTATCCTGTGCAAGCTTTATGATCACCTTACAGTCTCTGCTCTCACTCCGGATATCAATAGCTTCAGCCTCATCCTGCTGCTCATTCCCAGAACCCTCGGACGAGCTAAGGGACTTTTTACGTTTCCGGGCACGTGCAGCCAGAAAAGGCTGCTCCTCCACGCCGTCCAGAACGTCTTCGACCACCGATCCACTCTCCTCCGCCATATTCCCGGTTGGTCTCTGAAACAACAACAACTATTCTAGTCACAAAGACATATCATGACCTCATGGGCTTTGTAACACCAAAGCAATGGAAGGAGTACTTTTACGGACTACGACAGAGTCTGAGGACGTCTGCTTTTGGGGAGTCAGAGTGATCAGAGTGACGAGATGGGGGTGGGGGTGGTCTCCTGTCCTCGCCCAGTCTCGTAGACGCACGGCTACCAAGCAGCGACATCAGTGGAAATATTAAAGTCTATAGAATGAAGCCTAAAGAATAAAGCTGTACGGTGGAAGCACCGAACGTCAAAGAAGGAGAGGAAGATGAAGAAGAGTCTCCCTGGAATAAAGCCGGTTGGTCTCTGAGGAAGAACTTCTATAGGATACAATGACAAAGGCATCTCATGACCTCTTGGGCTTTGTCAAAGCACTGGAAGAACAACTTTTAGGACTACGACAAAGTCTGGGGAATAAAGTCTGGCGGTAATGCGACACTCGGCTGTCGACTGCCATAAAACAATAACAACAGCAACAACAGTCTAAGGAATAAAGTCTGGCGGTAATGCAACACTCGGATGCCAACCGCCATAAAACACCAACAACAACAACAACAACAACAACTATTCTAGTCACAAAGACATATCATGACCTCATGGGCTTTGTAACAACAACAACAACAACGGACTACGACAGAGTCTGAGGACTACGAAAAGTCTGAGGAATAAAGTCTGGCGGTAATGCAACAATTGGATGCCAACCGCCATAAAACAACAACAACAACCACACCACAAACCCTGTGCTACGTAAGTAAGTACTACAGCCTCACACCAATCCTGTGCTATAGAAGTAAGTACTACAGCCTCACACAAACCCTGTGCTATAGAAGTAAGTACTACAGCCTCACACAAACCCTGTGCTACATAAGTAAGTACTACAGCCTCACACAAACCCTGTGCTACATAAGTAAGTACTACAGCCTCACACAAACCCTGTGCTACATAAGTAAGTACTACAGCCTCACACAAACCCTGTGCTACGTAAGTAAGTACTACAGCCTCACACAAACCCTGTGCTACATAAGTAAGTACTACAGCCTCACACAAACCCTGTGCTACGTAAGTAAGTACTACAGCCTCACACAAACCCTGAGCTATAAGTAAGTACTACAGCCTCACACAAACCCTGAGCTATAAGTAAGTACTACAGCCTCACACAAACCCTGAGCTATAAGTAAGTACTACAGCCTCACACACACCCTGAGCTATAAGTAAGTACTACAGCCTCACACAAACCCTGAGCTATAAGTAAGTACTACAGCCTCACACAAACCCTGAGCTATAAGTAAGTACTATAGCCTCACACACACCCTGTGCTACATAAGTAAGTACTACAGCCTCACACACACCTTGTGACTGGAGCAAGAACGTTCCATGGATTGAACTCCCGCCCATTATTCCGAAACCCCAAGGCCGACCCGGTCCTCTCTCTTTCATCAGCCTCACAGAGAATCAGCTCGTGCTCGACAGTCTCTGGCACCCGACAGTGACCACACAGACCGGTCGGATGTTTGACTGTCCTACTCAGTGACCACTTGAGTCCAGTATGGCCAATCCTCATGCGGGCGAAGGCCTTTTCCTCCCCCGCGTTCCTGCCGACACTACCCTGCATGTGATAGAGACGCCGTCCAGTATCACACCGACTCCAAAATTCCTGCAAAAAAAAGTTGCGTTTAAGGGCGGCTGGCAGCCAACTGCAGAGGCGCATTTACAAACGTTTCAAAGCAGATCTTTGGAACGTTAAATTCATTTTGGAATTGTCTCAGAATTCTAGTTGTCATAGTAGCAGCTATAATAAGTGTATTATTCCGGAAGCTTGTCTATATATGACGTAATCCTCACATAAGGGCTTACTTTGAAGACGGTACGGGAATAAAGTCTAGCGGTAATGCAACAATTGGATGCCAACCGCCATAAAAACAACAACAACAACAACAACAACGGTAAATGCCATAAAACGCCAAAGAAGAAGAAGAATAAAGTCTAAAGTCTAAGAGTCTGACTGTTCAACTACAGTAGGTGGCGGTAATGTAACACTAAAACAACAACAATAACAATAATACCAACCGCCATAAAACAGCAAAGAAGAAGAAAAAGAAGTTGGTTGCCAACTGCCATTAAAAGTAACACAACAACAACAACAACTTGTTGGTCACATGAACATTGGACATTTTACACAAATCAATCTAATTTATAGCATATTTCAGCGGCGAGACTTTTCCCTTGCTTGACATTCAAACCCGCTCGACCGGAAGTGCCATTACAACAGAAACACTGGCAAAATGATTTTCAAGTTTTGCATCAATGTTTTGTGGGTGCTTTTTATTTTGTTTTACGGGGATTCACAAGAAGAAGACCGTATAGAGGAGATGGCAACGAATAGCACGCCCTGCAGCGCCACCTGTGGGCCGGGCATCAAATCATTTACTATGTGCAAGTTGAAAGACAGCAAAGCAGCCGTACAAAAAGATATACCTGCAGAGGTAAATACCTTCAGTTTTCTTCTTACATTGTTACCACGATTGCTCATAGGCTGCTACGCCAACATAACAAAGCCACTTTAGGCTGAATTCCTTTGTGGAAACACTTGGAAACACCACCTGTACTCAGGGATGGTCCAGAATGTTCTGTTTTTAACCTTTATAACGTTACATGTCCAACGGTCCACTCTAGCGCCCAATGCCTCTCACTCACAGCAGAAACGCTTTACTTCTTTACTCTAAATATTGTTTCGGCTAATGCATGTTTTATATGCTACAAACAAGTTGGATTTTTGCATTTTTCGTTTGATTCAGAGCTCTATATTGACCAGTCTAGTGACCACCGCTTCTCACAACTTTCTCAAACACATTGTGGGATTTCTACATCAGTCTAGTGGCAGTTTGTGACAAAAAAATGAAAAATAAAAGCAAAAAGTAATGGGAAGAGTGCAGTGGAGTGGTTAAGGTGAAGCCAGGCTCCACGTGCAGCCGGCCGCAGTGTCATGAGTTCAAATCCAGACTCTGACAGTTTACCGTATGTCCTCCCTTCTCTCTCAACTCAATTTCACGCTAAAGCTGTCCTGTCTAAAAAAAAAAGCCTACAAATACATGTAAAACAGTTACAGGAACCGCTTGGACAATATCATGAATAAGCGACATTCCATCAAAAATGCTGTAACAACTTTCACTTTAACTGACAGTTCAAACAATAATTGAACAAAAATTGAGATATTATTAAGGATTATTTGTCAATTCATCAATTTGTAACTATTGTCAATTTATATCAGATGTGGGCCCTTGTTTATGGTATGGTTGCCAGGTAACAGTTGACATCTATGACACATCTCCACCTATTGCTGCATTCCAGCAGGAATATACATTTACATTGCATTTGAAGGGAGTCAAGGCTTATTTAAGAGTTACATACATCTGCAATAGTCAATAGGACCCCCCAGTTTGAGAACCAATGTCTTAGACTACAACAGACTAATTACAAGTACCGGTAATTACATTTCCTCAGACATGGGTTCAGCACCTGCAATAACTACCAGTGGCAGCCATGTTAATAAGCAGCTGGTTGTGTTGTTTGCTGGGGGCCACTGGTCCTCGGGAACATATTTTTATGAATTGAAAAACAAGTCGGGAAAACAACTCTTATGGTTAAAAATCTGATTGTCACTTTGTTAATTGTTTGAGCCCTTTGACTAAATGTTACAACATCTAGAGCTTTGTTGTAAGTTGTGGACACTGGTGTTTGATTAGCAATGGAACATTAGCCAGCTAAAGCAAAAATGGAAGGATGTTTTCCACAACAAATGTTTAACCTTTTGCTACCAACCACAGGTCTTACTTTTATCTACTTTTATCATTGGTGACAGCAAAATGAGTTGGAACCCTGACTTTTCCTCTTGGAAACCAGAGCACCAGGAAATAAAATTATAAACATTTGTAAGAAAAATCTTAAATATAATAGTATAACAACTATAGCTTTTAGTCAAATCTGAACTGCTTCCGTCCTCATCAGTGCAGAGAAGATGCTAAATGCTTTAACTTTTCTAAATGTTGCTGTATTCTTATCTTAGGTGACGAAGGATTGCCGAGTGCATTGGGTGGAGTGCGTAAAGAAGTGGGATTGCGGGCTCAGGACTCTGACTGTGACAGCGGGACAGAAGCTGGACTTGGACTGTGTGGGGCAGGACATGAAGGAGGTCATCTACACCTGGAGGTGAGAACATTATGATTTCAGAACCAGAAAAAGTGTCAGTGAACACAATTCAGAAAAAAAGGAACTTGCTTTGGTGTTAAGGTGTAAAAAAACAACAACCCCTACTAATAAAATAAAAATAGTATATACACACACAATAGTTGAACTGACGGATTTGAGGATATCAAACAGCAGATAAGAGAGACACAGAGAGACATGCAAACTCCACACAGATTAATTATCATTTACCAATTATTCCAAAAGGCCTACAATTTATTTGATAGAAAATGTTATTTCTATTTTACATGCTATACATTATTTAGACATCATTTATCACTGGCCATCATTATATTTCTGTTTGCCACTTGGAATATATTCATGAGATTTAGCATCGTCTTTAATAGGTGAGATTCTGATTCTGATTCAAATGTATCTTGTTTGGTTTTGAAATGTTAATTGCTACTGCAACATTTCAAATCCGTCACCACTCTGAAAGCCATGGATAGGCCGGCATGTGATACTTCTGACAACGCCATGAGAAAAGGGTGGATCCAAAAGCAGTGAACCGAGCATGATGTGATGTGTTACAGCGTGTCGTGGCGATACGCTGCAGGAGTCATCACCTCAGTCGACTCACTGTTCACCAAACTGTTTGTCCCGAATATGGGGCGATTTCGACTGGACCCTGTTGAAGAGAAGCACGCAGGTATGAGCCCTGCACATGTACTGACTGACCACGTGTTGGAGAGATTTGTCTGATCATCACTCTTAGCAATTAGCATGCTAACAACCTCTTAATACACATTTCTTGAAGCTAACATTATTCAAGACATAAATGCACCAAAAATATAGCTGGCCACAACAGTAAATTGTATATTCCCCACACATTTTTCAGTAATACATCAACTTTAGAAACAATATAGGTTTAAGTTAGATGTTCTTGGTTTCTTGCTGGCAAATCTGATGCACCCTGTGTAAACAACCTTTTTTTTCTTGCCCCATTCAAATGAATGTGATGGACTGTTACCAGGCTGTTCCAAACACACCTCCTGGATGGGTCTATTCAACATTCCAAAAGGATTTGAATCTGTTCCCCAGATAAAACAGCTGGGGCACTATGAGGTCATTTAAATGGATGTATATATTTTATGGTTCTGTTTAATATTTGTAGGTAACACTATGTAACTGTTCTGGTAGAGGGGTCTGCCACTTTCTTGTCTCCATGGAAATGCTATTGCTTTGCCTGGAATGTTCTTTAGTATGGCTTTAAATGTATCAAGCTTGAATTTATGCAATTTCATTTTTTTTTTTTTCAATCTATCTTGAAAAACATGTGTTCTCAATGGGCACAATGAGAGGTGGCCTGGTAGTGCCACCTCCTGGTCTCCATAAGTGGAGCATTGCAGGCAGAGCAATGACATCTCCACGGAGACAGGCCAGTGCCCCATCCTCCACTAGAGAAGTTACATAGTGCACCTGGATGATTGGATTGAGTTACAGGTCATGTAAATGATTTTAGTCCTTAGTTTCAACCCAGTTTATTCCTGGTTTATATATTGTTTTTTCCTGCTTTTGACCGATTTATTTCCGGTCTGACACGCCAATGTCAAAAACATTATGTCCAAACTATGGCATATATTTTTTGGAGGATTTCTTTGTGTCTCTTTGCAGGTACGTACTGCTGTATTGTGCAAAGTGCTGCCTTTAGGAGACTGAAGAAGATTTACTGGGGAGTGCGAGTGCTTCTCCCTGATGACATTGACCTGGACACGCAGCCCTATGTGGACACGCAGCCCTAGGTGGACACGCAGCCCTAGGTGGACACGCAGCCCTAGGTGGACACACCAGGAAAGATGTGACCGCCTCAACCAAACCCACCGTAACCTCGGATTTCCAGTCAATTGTGTCTTGCTACGTTTAACAGTTTGAACAGTTCTATTGTAGAAATTGTAATTTATTTGTCAATTTGTAGATTTATTGAGCTGGTTTATAGTTCATTTCTCTGTAATTACTGGACCTATCCACAAGAAATAAAAAAAAAAACAGACGACCCAATCTGCATATTTAAAATGTGATTTCCTTTATTTCTGTTGTGTGTTTGCAGGCGTGTGGTTCCTGCTTCTGATCATAGGCCAATGTTCGTTCTACTTAACAGGCTCAATGTATAACAAATGTTTTCATCACTTTGCAAAAGAAAAGACAACGCCTGTACAATCCGACCGCACAATGATAGTGTGAGAGCGCACAATGATAGTGTGAGAGCGCACAATGATAGTGTGAGAGCGCACAATGATAGTGTGAGAGCGCACAATGATAGTGTGAGAGCGCACAATGATAGTGTGAGAGCGCACAGTGATAGTGTGAGAGCGCACAATGATAGTGTGAGAGCGCACAATGATAGTGTGAGAGCGCACAATGATAGTGTGAGAGCGCACAATGATAGTGTGAGAGCGCACAATGATAGTGTGAGAGCGCACAATGATAGTGTGAGAGCGCACAGTGATAGTGTGAGAGCGCACAATGATAGTGTGAGAGCGCACAATGATAGTGTGAGAGCGCACAATGATAGTGTGAGAGCGCACAATGATAGTGTGAGAGCGCACAATGATAGTGTGAGAGCGCACAATGATAGTGTGAGAGCGCACAATGATAGTGTGAGAGCGCACAATGATAGTGTGAGAGCGCACAATGATAGTGTGAGAGCGCACAATGATAGTGTGAGAGCGCACAGTGATAGTGTGAGAGCGCACAATGATAGTGTGAGAGCGCACAGTGATAGTGTGAGAGCGCACAATGATAGTGTGAGAGCGCACAATGATAGTGTGAGAGCGCACAATGATAGTGTGAGAGCGCACAATGATAGTGTGAGAGCGCACAGTGATAGTGTGAGAGCGCACAATGATAGTGTGAGAGCGCACAATGATAGTGTGAGAGCGCACAATGATAGTGTGAGAGCGCACAATGATAGTGTGAGAGCGCACAATGATAGTGTGAGAGCGCACAATGATAGTGTGAGAGCGCACAATGATAGTGTGAGAGCGCACAATGATAGTGTGAGAGCGCACAATGATAGTGTGAGAGCGCACAGTGATAGTGTGAGAGCGCACAATGATAGTGTGAGAGCGCACAGTGATAGTGTGAGAGCGCACAATGATAGTGTGAGAGCGCACAATGATAGTGTGAGAGCGCACAGTGATAGTGTGAGAGCGCACAATGATAGTGTGAGAGCGCACAGTGATAGTGTGAGAGCGCACAATGATAGTGTGAGAGCGCACAGTGATAGTGTGAGAGCGCACAGTGATAGTGTGAGAGCGCACAATGATAGTGTGAGAGCGCACAGTGATAGTGTGAGAGCGCACAGTGATAGTGTGAGAGCGCACAATGATAGTGTGAGAGCGCACAGTGATAGTGTGAGAGCGCACAATGATAGTGTGAGAGCGCACAATGATAGTGTGAGAGCGCACAGTGATAGTGTGAGAGCGCACAATGATAGTGTGAGAGCGCACAATGATAGTGTGAGAGCGCACAATGATAGTGTGAGAGCGCACAGTGATAGTGTGAGAGCGCACAATGATAGTGTGAGAGCGCACAATGATAGTGTGAGAGCGCACAGTGATAGTGTGAGAGCGCACAATGATAGTGTGAGAGCGCACAATGATAGTGTGAGAGCGCACAGTGATAGTGTGAGAGCGTACAGTGGACGTGACACGTCTACACACCGCTGATTAAAGGCCAGGTTTTGTGATGTAAAAAATTGGATAGAAGATAAATCAGTTTTGAACATTTTCCACCTCTAATGTGGCCTATAACCTGCTCGATTCTGTTGAAACCCTTTGGGGAGGGGGGAGTCAAAAAATATTGATATTATTGTATTCAGATTCAGGTCTGGGCTCTGGCTGGGCCTTTCCTTTGTTGATTTGGATCCATGCTCATTGTCATTGTCGTGCTGAAAGATAAAGTTCCACTTTGTCTTCAGCTTTCCAGCAGAAGCCTGAAGGTTTGTGCCAACATTGACTGGTATTTGGAACTGTTCATAATTCCCTCCACCATATGCCTCTGATGCTTTAGGCGCTCTCTGTGGATCATGGCTTTGAGGAATTGTCAGGAAAAGCCGACTAGAAGAGCTGAACTTTATTGGGGGTTATCCGGTGTGTATTGACTCCTATTGAACATGACTTTGAACGGGTTTGGTTCACAACCCCAGTTATAAGAGAGTGTGCACACTTACGCAATTTCATTCTTTTTGTTTTTTCAAAGTTTTACATCCCCAGATTAAAAATAAATTCAACTGAATCTTACTGGTTATAGGTAACATTAAAGGTGGAAAACATGTAGACTTTTTTATACCTGCTGTAAAACAAACAGCTGTCATGGTGATGACTAAAACTGTCAGCACAAGACAAGGAAGGCAAGTTTATTTGTGGAGCACAATTCATACTTTGTATTTCAAAGTGCTTTACAGAGCAAGGAAAGCGGCGTTCATGGGTGTGTCTCTCCAAGTCTGGTTTAGACACTATATTTTTAATTTGATCAATGAGTCTATTATTACTCCCAGATTTGTAACTTGATGTGTAAGTTTTAGAGTGAGACACTGGAGGTGACCGCTAATGCTTTCTCTTTGTTTCTGTGGCCAAAGACAATCATTTCTTGGCTGAGTTACACTGGAGAAAGTTGTGGTGTGAAGTTTTCACGCTGCAGTGGTGAGTATCAGGATCAGCAGTGGTCAGACAACAGACAGTTGAAATACAGACTTATCTCTTGGTGAATAACCTGAGCATGATTTTCCTTCTTGTTCTACATTCACGACATCCATGCTCAGAAACGTCACGTTTACACATACCCCCTATCCCAGCCCAGATCTGTACTTACGTTATAGCCATTTCAGCTCAAATTTTCAAACAAATCAGCTGCTCACTATTTTTTAACTGGAGATTTGAACCAAATGTAATTTGCCTCATTCGATTAAGGGCTTTTTGATCAATATTGCAATTCAAAATGAACAAATTGTGAAAAAAAAACTAACAACAACACTACAATATATCTTCTTTAAAAAGATAATTGACTTTGAACACAATGATGGTAACGCTGTAACATGTTGAAGATACTATTTTCAATGAGAAAAGCTTAGCTGCAGAAACAATTGAACAGTGTTTCATCATGTCAAACAATCCAGTCTTTGATGATAATAAATCATTATAGCATTTTCTCAAAACAGTCTCACAGGCATAACGTGTGACCTTTTAAAGCAAAGAGCTACTCCTCGTGTGATGACCAAATCCACTGGTGACGGAGGAGGAGGAGCTGGGGTGAACAAAGACTCGGGGGAAATTACACAAATGCAATCAGTGATCATCCCTCTGTAATACATTTATGCTCTGCTCAAAGCTGTCCCACAGTTAGACACTTCCTTCCATCGCTTTGAGTCCAATTTGTGTCCGACAGGTGTAATGGTTTCCCAGCACAAATAACTGTATTAAAGGCTCGTGACGCCCTGTGCATGGATTAGTATTTACAAAGAGAACGTCAAATGCAATCACTACATGGGACGTCTCCAGAGCGATCAATGACGTGAGAGGGACAAAGCAGAGAAGAATGGAGCCACATCTAAAGGGGGCGGTACAGTGCATCTGAAGATAACCCATTTTGTCTGACTCAAGGTAAATATGTGTATGCAAAATCAGCCCAAACAGAGTGGACACAGAGAGACAGGATTATGGAAATAGCAGAAAGTGCAGGGTTATGTTGTACCCTGACTGAAGACATGCAATACTTAAATATATACATTTTTATAAAGCAGTACGTCAAATATTAAAGATATGAGACACAAAAACTTATTCTACTAAGTTTGTTAACTCAACGAATAAAGTTATCGCCACTGTAAATACGGCGGTTTGTCACCACAATGTCAGCGTTTGGTGAGGACTGAGTATTTTGTATTAATATCTGAGTTTATATTTAGGCCCGAGCCCCAGCAGGGCGGAGGGCCTATTGCTCCCGCAACGCTGCCGAAGGCAGCGTTGCAACTGTCTGACCAAACATGCGGGCGCACCCGTCGCCCCTGGCAAGTACAGTGAACTAGCCCATGCCGAAGGCATGGATCATGCATACTTACTCCTGCTATGACAGAAACAGTCAACAATTAGTGAATGGGCGTAGCCCATTCACTAATTGTTGACAACAGCAGCGCAAAGCGCTGCATTCCTCCAAAAACCCTCCTGGCATCGTCCTGTACGCGAGAATCCATGCCGCAGGCATGGGCCATGCTTGTATCTGCTCAAATCAATGGAAGTCTATGGGGAGTGGGCGGGGCATCCCGACGGAATGGGGAGTGACGAGCGCGTAAGTCTGGGGGCGTGGCCACAATAATATATTTTTTTTGTCCTCACGAGAGGAATGCGTGTCCCAAATTTCGTAGCTTTACGCCAAAGTTGACCTCGGGTCAAATTAGAGCTCAAAGCGCTGAAGAAGAACAATAAAAATTAAAGCCGCAAGCGGCATCCAACGGCCCTCGCGGGCCGCCGGCCTTCCGACTCTGCGCTTTCGACTTGATAAAGATGGCGCCCTTATTGTGTGTTGAATTAAAAAAGAACTTGACAGACGGGGACACATTGGACATGGCCAATCCAGTGCAAATGAACACAAGTGTCAGTCAAAGTTGCTGCGCCGCCGCACAGAGACCTTAGCACTTGGAATAAAAATATGGATAACTTTTGATGCCGCGCTTGTGTAGATGATATTTCCCAAAGTAAAGCTTGATCGAGCTATTGCCCACGGAGGAGTTTGTTAAAGTGTGAAGCGTAAATGTGAACATTTCAAGGATTTGGCGTTTTTCCCATTTGTGACAGTATATTTGCAGCTCCACGGCACAGAGACCGTACCACTTAAAATCAAAATATGACTAACTTTTGATGCCCCACTTGTGTAGATGATTTTCCCCAAATATGAGCTTGATCGGGCAATCGCCCTAGGAGGAGTTCGTTAAAGTGTGAAGCGTAAAAATGTGGTCATTTTAGAGATTTCGCTGTTTTCCCATTTCTGACATATATTTGCGGGTCCGCCACACAGAGACCGTAGCACTTAGAATCAAAATATGGATAAGTTTTGATGCTCCGCTTGTGTAGATGATATTCTCCAAATATGAACTTGATCGGACAATCGCCCTAGGAGGAGTTCATTAAAGTGTGAAGCGTAAAAATGTGGTGATTTGAGCGATTCTACGATTTTCCCATAAGGATAACATGGGATGTTTCTGTCAACGCTACGGTTACGCCGTACAAAATATGACTTTGGCTCTCATACTTTTATGATCAGGATGGCAAATTAGAATTTTGTTCAAAATATCATGTCATTTGGAAAAACTCTATTGTTTATAGACCACTCTGAAGGCCAAATAGTCAGAATTCTGGGAAACGTTTGCGGCTCCGTCGCACAGAGACCGTAAAAGTTATCCTTAAAATTTGGATAACTTTAGATACACCACTTGTCTAGAGGACGTACACCGATTTTGAGGTTGGTGGGCAAAACGCACTAGGAGGACTTCGTTAAAGTGTAAAACATAAAAATGTGGTAATTTGAGAGATTTTGTGGTTTTCCCATAGGGATAACATGGGAGGT
This sequence comes from Eucyclogobius newberryi, assembly GCF_026437365.1. NCBI lineage: Eukaryota > Metazoa > Chordata > Actinopteri > Gobiiformes > Gobiidae > Eucyclogobius > Eucyclogobius newberryi. The sequence goes on from NW_027315801.1 coordinate 419,573, forward strand.
TTCTGTCATCGCTACGACTACGCCGTAAAAAAATTGGCATTTTTGTGATTGGCTTTTGTGATTGGGACGGCAAAGTAGAATTTTGGGTAAAGTTTAGACAATTTTGGTAAAACTAATTTTTGACCTTCAATGTTAATTTAAAGGTCACTCTGTAGGGGGCGCTATCGCGCCCATTTCAATTTTGTCATCATAAACTGGTCCAAACTAGAAAGTTGAACAACTGATTCAAATTTGGTCCTAATCGGACTTGTTTTGATCAAATGGGAACAATTTTTAGATCTGCAATATCCCAAAATAAGTTGTCCAACTTTGCGGCTGCGCCGCACACAGACCGTAAAAGGTATCTCAAAAAATTGGATAACTTTAGATGCCCCACTTGTCCAGAGGACGTCCGCCGATTTTGAAGTCGGTGGGCAAAACGCCCTAGGAGGAGTTCGTCAAAGTTTGACGTGAACAAAATGGCTAACACAGCGTGTTTTCATTTTCAAAGGAAGATGGCGGGCATAGGGTAATTCTGGGGGCGTGGCCACAATAATATTTGTTTTTTGTCCTCACAAGAGGAATGCGTGTTCCGAATTTCGTAGCTCTACGACAAAGTTGACCTTGGGGCGTCTCCCATAGGCGCAATGTATTTTGACTTTTGTCGGTGGCGCTGTCGCGCCATTTTTTAACGAAAAAAAAAATGGCCCAGAAAAAACAAAATTTTTCGCCGATTTTGAATTTTGGGTAAAGTTTGGTGAGTTTTTGAGCATGTTCAGGGGGTCAAATTAGAGTTCAAAAAGCAGAAGAACAAGAAAAATAATAAAAATTAAAGCCGCAAGCGGCATCCAACGGCCCTCGCGGGCCGCCGGCCTTCCGACTCTGCGCTTTCGACTTGATAAAGATGGCGCCCTTATTGTGTGTTGAACAAAAAATAACTTGACAGACGGCGACACAATTGACATGGCCAATCCAGTGCAAATGAACACAAGTGTCAGTCAAATTTGCTGCTCCGCCGCACAGAGACCGTAGCACTTAGAATATAAATATGGATAACTTTTGATGCCCCGCTTGCGTAGATGATATTTCCCAAAGTTAAACTTGATCGAGCTATCGCCCACGGAGGAGTTTGTTAAAGTGTGAAGCGTAAATGTGAACATTTCAAATCAAATCAAATCAAATCAAATCAAATCAATTTATTTTTGTAAGGCCCAAAATCACAACAACAGTTGCCTCTGAGGGCCACAGGGAGAAATGAATCAACAATGTCTGTGGTGGCGAGGGAGTCAGACAATGTCTGTGGTGGCGAGGGACGATGTCCCAGGGTCCTCTGTCCTTAGACTCTCCTTCTCGGCCAGGAAAAACTACAAAAAAACCTCTTTGGGAAAAAAGCGTAGAAACCTGGAGGAGTTCCAGTGAAGGAGAGATCCCACTCTCACAGACGGACAGACGGACACAAGGAGACTGGAGCTGGACCCACTCTTCAGGCAGAAGAGGGACCGTCTGAGTCGAGCTGGACCCACTCTTCAGGCAGAAGAGGGACCGTCTGAGTCGAGCTGGACCCACTCTTCAGGCAGAAGAGGGACCGTCTGAGTCGAGCTGGACCCACTCTTCAGGCAGATGAGGGACCGTCTGAGTCGAGCTGGACCCACTCTTCAAGCAGAAGAGGGACCGTCTGAGTCGAGCTGGACCCACTCTTCGGGCAGAAGAGGGACCGTCGGAGGCGAGCTGGACCCACTCCTCAGGCAGAAGAGGGACCGTCCACACAGGGCAGGGACCACTTCACCAGGGGAGGGGCATCTGGGTCCACAGGTCCTCAGGAGTGAGAGAAAGAAAAGAAGGCGGTGAACAGTTTGCAAGTGGAATCAAAAAATAAATATTGTTTGATAGCATAAGTAGTCAGAAGAAGAAGAGGATAGTGCTCAAGCTGTCATACTTCCCCCAGCATAGTTACTCCTAGGGCAGCGTAGCTGAAGCTGTGGGTTTATCTTTCTGTTCCTAACTACTCTGACCATAAGCGATTTCGAAGAGGAACGTTTTAAGCCTGGACTTAAATGAAGAGACTGTGTCAGCATATTTAACATGGGTCGGGAGCTGATTCCATAACACAGGAGCTTGGTAGCTAAACGCTCTACCTCCTACAGTACTTTTAGAGACTCTTGGCACCACCAGAAGGCCAGCATTCTGAGAGTGAAGAGCTCTGTTTGGATGATATGGTTCTATAGCATCTTTGAGGTAGGATGGGGCCATGTCATTTATGGCTTTGTAGGTCAAGAGTAGAATTTTGAATTTGATTCTGGACTCGACGGGGAGCCAGTGAAGAGACTTCAGCACTGGCGTAATGTGCTCTCTTCTTTTTGTTCCTGTTAGTAATCTTGCTGCTGCATTTTGAACCAGTTGAAAGCTTTTTATGGAGCTTTTAGGACACGCTGCAAGCAGGGAGTTACAGTAGTCTAATCTAGTCGTTACAAATGCATGGATAAGTTTTTCGGCATCACTTTTAGGCAGGATTCTTCTGATTTTGGCGATGTTGCGCAAATGGAAATAGGCTGTTTTACAAGCTTGATTTATATGAGCTTTAAATGAGAGCTCCTGGTCAAATAAGACTCCAAGGTTTCTTACAGTAGAACTGGAGGCTACACTGACATTGTCCAGTGTGACTATCTGCTCAGATAGAGCGTCTCGTAGATGCTTAGGGCCAAGCACAATGACCTCGGTTTTTTCAGGGTTAAGAAGCAGGTAGTTTAGTGTCATCCAGGTTTTTATCTCCTTCACACAAGTACTAAGTCTGTCTACTTGATCGCTCTGATCAGGTTTCATTGATAAATACAGCTGAGTGTCATCTGCATAGCAGTGGAAGTTAATGTCATGCTTTCTGATAATGTTGCCTAATGGCAGCATATAAAGAGTAAACAGAATTGGACCGAGTACCGAACCCTGTGGCACACCGTAAATTACTTTAGAGCTTGGTGAGGAGCTCTGGTTTACATTAACAAATTGGAACCTATCAGATAGATAGGATTTAAACCAGCTGAGGGCTGTTCCTCCAACACGTACATCACATTCTAACCTCTGCAGTAGAATGTTGTGGTCGATGGTGTCAAACGCTGCGCTGAGGTCCAACAGAACCAGGATTGAGACCAGTCCATCGTCAGCGGCTAATAACAAATCATTTGTTACTTTAACTAGTGCAGTTTCAGTGCTGTGGTGGGCTCTGAACCCTGACTGGAAAACTTCAAATAAGTTATTGTCCTGCAGGTGGCGACAAAGCTGTTTTACTACAACTTTTTCAAGGATTTTAGAGACGAAGGGAAGATTTGAAATAGGTCTGTAGTTTACCAATAGGTCGGGATCTAGATTAGGCTTTTTCAGAAGAGGTTTAATGACTGCATGTTTGAAGGACTGTGGAACATAGCCACTTTCGAGTGAAGTATTTATTATATTAAGAATAGGGTCTATAATTAGGGGGAGAATGTCTTTGAGGAGCTTGGAATGGGGTCTAGGACACAAGTTGAGCTTTTAGAGGACATAATGGCTGAAGTTATCTCTGCTTGATCAGCAGCTGTGAACCTTTCTAGGTTTACAGGTGGATTTATATGAGACGTTAGATTTACAGCTTGGGCTAGTTCAGGGCTAATAGCGGGGGTAATTTCATCTAATTTATCTCTGATTGTTTTTATTTTATTATTAAAAAATAGGAGGAAATCATCAGAGCTAAGTGTAGCTGGGATTGAGGGCTCTACTGCACTGTGACAGTTTGTTAGCCTAGCTACAGTGCTGAAAAGGAATTTAGTGTTACTTTTGTTGACTTCTATTAGATTTGAATAATATCTGGTTTGGGCCTTACGCAGAGCCTGCTTATAGGACAGCAGGCAACTTTTCCATGCTTTTAGGGATTCTTCTGTGTGAGAGCGACGAAATAATCCCTCTAACTTTCTAACTTTTTGTTTATGTGAACGCAGTTCTTGGTTGTACCATGGGGAGGCGCGCTTTGGCCTAATGACCTTCTGTTTTAACGGCGCGACAACGTCAAGAGCAGACTTCAGAGAATTCATGGTCAAGTCGACACATTGATCACTTAAACTGGGACTAAAGCTGTTCTCAGCAGGATCACATGACATGTCACTGAATATTGGCTCTATTATTTCTTTGAATTTTGAGATAGATTTTTCAGATATTGTCCTTTTCATTATAACTTTATTTTGTGGGACTGGATGATCTTTAAGAATAAACTGAAAGGTAATTAGGAAATGATCTGACAATATAGGGTTTTGAGGGAGGACAATGAGGTCACTAATCTCTGTTCCATACGTTAGGACAAGATCCAGAGTGTTCTTGTGAGTGTGAGTCGCTTTATTTACATTCTGAGTGAAACCAATGCTGTCTAACAAGGCGCTGAAGGCATTACTGAGAGAGTCATCACTCATGTTCACGTGGATATTAAAGTCTCCAACTATAACTATTTTATCCCAGGCTAACACTAAGTTTGATATAAAGTCAGAAAACTCTGTTAAAAACTCTGAATAGGGACCAGGAGGTCGGTAGATAACTATGAACAAAACTCCTTTTAGGTTTTTCATATTTGGACATGTGATCGACAGCATAAGGCTTTCAAATGAGTGAAATGCATTGTTAGTTTTAGGGCTCATGAGTAGGCTTGAGTGGGAGATCACTGCCACACCACCACCTCGGCCTGTGCTCCTGGCAGTCTGAAAGTTAACATGGGTGGGTGGGGTGGACTCATTTAGTCTGACGTAGTCGTCTTGTTGAAGCCACGTTTCAGTTAGAGCTAGAAGATCTATGTTATAGTCACTAATTAATTCATTAACTAAGAGCGATTTGGAGGAAATTGCTCTAATGTTTAGCAGTCCACATTTTACGTGTTTATTCATTTGTGTATTTGTGTCATTTGTGATTGTTATTTTCCTTAAGTTATTTGGTCTGACGCCTGAAATATTTTTTCTGAGATGTGACTTTTTGGCATTATTTGTACGAGGGACACGAGGGACACGAGGGACACACACAGTCTCTATCTGTCTTGAATCTGAACACTTCACAGGTAACAGAACGGGCGAGAGTTCAGCGACAGAGGAGCGTCTTGAACTGCTGCTCTGCACCTGGGGCTCATCCCTAGATGGTCACTTAACACGACTAAGACTATCGGTCAAATTCCGAACTAATAGGGATGTACCCTCCGAAGTCGGATGGATGCCATCCCTGCGTATGAGCCCGGGCTTTCCCCAAAACGCACTCCAGTTATCAATAAAGACAACGTTGTTTTGAGGGCACCATCTGGATAACCAGTTGTGGAATGCTGAGAGACGGCTGTACAATTCAGCATTGATCCGATTGGGCAGGGGACCAGAAAATATTACAGTGTCCGACATCGACTTCGCTAGGTCACACACCGCGGCTACTTGAACTTTGAGCACCTCGGATTGTCTCCGACGGGCGTCGTTACCGCCTGCGTGAACCACGACTCGCCGGAAACGGGTCCTGCTCCGCTTTAAGATCCTAAGGTTTCCTTCGATGTCACCCATTCTGGCCCCCGGGTAACACCTAACGCTAGCAGCTGGCAGCTTCACGTCTCTAACAATAGAACTCCCGATTACAAGAGTTTCTCTCGTGTGTTCAGCGGGCGTGTGATCGCTGAGGGGAGAAAACCTATTATAGACGTGAAGCTCACGGCGCTCTGAGGTTCGGCGTTTAGCGCCTTGTCCCCTCCGAACTGTCACAAAATGGTCCCTATTCTGTTCCTGGTCTAGTCCCGGCTGCACGGGAGACGCTGAGGGGCTGAGCTCGGCCTTACTGCTACTGCTAATGCTAATGCTACGCCCTGCAGCGCGGTCCGGTAGCCCTCGCGCTAAAACCGAACTATAACTGGACTTAAGCTCCTCTAAACAGCGGATCCGCGCTTCTAACTCCGTAACCCTGGCCTCCAAAACTACCACTACACTGCACTTCACGCACCTATCATCAGAGAAGGAGCCAGGGTTCTGACTCGACATATGACAGCTCAAACAGGTAAAGGTAGATCCAGCCATGACGCTAGCGGCTAGGCTACGCTAGGCTAGTTCAGGCTGGAGCTAGAAAGTGAGGAGGGCTTTTTAATCCACGAAATACTGAAAAGCGAGCGGCTTGAGGCTCCGGATTGTTTGCGGAGAAATCAAACGTTCACTTTCGTGTATATGATGCGTAAATAGTGTGTATAATTCGTGGATTAATCGGTAAAAGGCTCTAAGAACGAACAGCTCTGAAAACGCGACACACTCACCGGAAATGACGTCACCGGTTATCAGGGTTCTGACTCGACATATGACAGCATTTAATAGATTTAGCGTTTTTCCCATTTGTGACAGTATATTTGCAGCTCCACGGCACAGAGACCGTACCACTTAAAATCAAAATATGACTAACTTTTGATGCTTCCCTTGTGTAGATGATTTCCCCCAAATATGAGCTTGATCGGGCAATCGCCCTAGGAGGAGTTTGTTAAAGTGTGAAGCGTAAAAATGTGGTGATTTTAGAGATTTGGCTGTTTTCCCATTTCTGACATATATTTGCGGGTCCGCCACACAGAGACCGTAGCACTTAGAATAAAAATATGGATAGCTTTTGATGCCCCGCTTGTATAGATGATTTTCCCCAAATATGAGTTTGATCGGACAATCGCCCTAGGAGGAGTTTGTTAAAGTGTGAAGCGTAAAAATGTGGTGATTTGAGGGATTTCGCGATTTTCCCATAAGGATAACATGGGATATTTCTGTCATGGCTACGGTTACGCCGTACAAAATATGACTTTGTCTCTCATACTTTTGTGATCAGGATGGCAAATTAGAATTTTGTGCAAAATATCATGTCATTTAGAAAAACTCTATTGTTCATAGGCCACTCTGAAGGCCAAATATTCAGAATTCTGGGAAACGTTTGAGGCTCCGTCGCACAGAGACCTTAAAAGCTATCCTTAAAATTTGGATAACTTTAGGTTGTCCTCACGAGAGAAATGCGTGTCCCAAATTTCGTAGCTTTACGCCAAAGTTGACCTCGGGGCGTCTCCCATAGGCGCAATGTATTTTGACTTTTGTCGGTGGCGCTGTCGCGCCATTTTTTAACGAAAAAAAAAATGGCCCAGAAAAAATCGAATTTTTCGCCGATTCTGAATTTTGGGCAAAGTTTGGTGAGTTTTTGAGCATGTTCAGGGGGTCAAATTAGAGCTCAAAAAGCAGAAGAACAAGAAAAATAATAATAAAAATAATAATATTTTTAGCAAAAACAATATAGCCGTTTCCACTATAACAACAAATGATACATCGTTTGAAAGCTCTAAGCCTTCCCGATGCCGCCATGGGGTGGAATCATCATTACGAGCGCTTACGCGCTCGTCACTCCCTATTCCGTCGGGATGCCCCGCCCACTCCCCATAGACTTCCATTGATTTGAGCAGATACAAGCATGGCCCATGCCTGCGGCATGGACTCTCGCGTACGGGACGATGCCAGGAGGGTTTTTGGAGGAATGCAGCGCTTCGCGCTGCTGTTGTCAACAATTAGTGAATGGGCTACGCCCATTCACTAATTGTTGACTATTTCTGTCATAGCAGGAGTAAGTATGCATAATCCATGCCTTCGGCATGGGCTAGTTCACTGTACTTGCCAGGGGCGACGGGGTACCAAACATGCGGGCTGCGTCCGCATGTTTGGTCAGACAGTTGCAACGCTGTCTTCGGCAGCGTTGCTACCTCATGGTGTGGGTCCCTGGTCACTGACGGGTACTTTCGTTAATTTTGAGTGGGCTCCGCCCACTTTATGTTTTTGGCCCTCTATACAGTAATAATGTTCAATTTTTGCATTACATGCTTATATGCACGTAACATGCAAGAGATGGGGAACGTATTCGTGAGCTACTTAGCGCAAATGAGTGCTTTATATGGGGATGACGATGACCAATGTAAAGTGCTCGTTTAGTGCGCACTTTTGCACGGGCTTCGCCCGTTTACAACGGTAATGCTCCATTTTCCTACGACTAATTAGTATGCACGGGGCGTGCGTGAGTGAAGGAGTGCGTTAGTGAGTGTTTGGAAGTGGGCGAGCGCTTCGCGCTCGATTTCGTGCGCACTACGTGCGCACTTTCGCAGCCGTGCTTCGCACGGCCTTACGAGATTAATAGGCCTCTCGCCAGCTTGTGGCGCTCGGGCCTAATAATTAAACGTTTCCAGCTATTGAATAGAAAGATGTCTTACAAGTAAAAAATGAATGTGTAAAGTTAAGAAAGAGCAAAACAAACAATAACACAACTAACTAGCTAAAAACAACTTGCCATGGCTAATGTAGCCGGCCTCATACAGTACCGTTGCGTTCAACTGCTCCATTCAGAGAGAGGAGTCCTTGACAGGCAGACATTATGTCGGTTATGAAACGCCAACAGCATGGTGTTCATAATTGTGTCCAGAGCTGATGCCCCCTGCTGCTCCGGCAGACACCTTCGACTTGATGGGTGACCTTTGAAAAATGTCCCGTGGGTCGGAGTTAGGCAATAATTGGACACGGCCCTGGGGGGTCCGATGCTGCGGGTGGCTCTGCTCAGAAAACACTCAGAGATAAATCAAACGTATGGCTGCATGACATTTATTCACTAAAGCTGGGGAGAAGGACAGTAAACGTAAAGGGACGGGCACTGGCATGGCATGAATACTGATAATGCTACGCCTTTGAGGCTAAAGACAAACATCTTTAAATTCTGTCTTTTAAGTTTTAGTCAATTTATTTCGTTTACCGCGTGAAGAGTCTTGCATTGCATAGATTTTAAAGTCAAATCCACTCCAAAGTGTTCCCATCAGATTTTCTGTGTTTTGAGACGTGAAAAACAGAACTAGTTCATGTGTCCTTTTTTTTTCTTCTTCCATGTAATAATGTCAACTCTGTTTAGCTCCAGTATTGATATATTGTACTGTTGGAAACTAGCTAAATTACAGCTAATACTGGCACATTTATAGAAATGTCGATTAATGTGCACTGTCCCAGTTCAAATAAACTAATAATAAGTAAAAATACATTGTAAAAGCATCTATTCGGGTGAAAATGAGACCACTTTATCTGCCTCTAATTAGCATGCTAAAGTTTGTTAGCTTTATCCGGTAAGGGTTCAAAGTTGCTGATTGCATGTTCCTGCCTCTCTGATTCAGCTGTAGTATATCGTTTCAGCTCGTGATGTGTCTCTCGCAGTAGTAGATGTGGCAGACTTGAGATTTTCCTGCTCTTCTTTCTCTTGGTTGTGTTCTTTTCACATTTTGCTGCTTCATGTTCCAAATGTCCGTCTCCTCCTCATACGAATTAGTACATAATACTTCCTTTTAGATTGTGTCCTTTTGTTCAATTAATATTTGTCTTTGATGTTTGCTTTGACTAGTGCTGATGACTGATGGTTTGTTTCCTTGGGACGGTAAATGCGTATGATAGTGAGTTTGTGATATTTCTTTGGCTTATCACAACCAGGTTGCACCTTTAACTGTATTACTTGAAGTACACAAATTTATTCAACCTTACGAAATTTAACATCACTTTGAAGTGGTATTATTCTTTTGGACAGTGATAGGTAATTATTGGCTGTCCAGGAAAGTGTTGTTATTAATTAAAGTTTGACTCATTTTCACCAAAATAATTCCAGTTTATTGGTGTATTGCTTCCTTCAGTCTGGGGGAGCTCATTGCTGATAAACTCAAGGCAGAATGGTCTCAGTGAAAGGTCACCGGAATTCTGTCAGTGAGGTGTAGACGTGACGGAAATGTAAATGTTAAGAGCAGTCATATCTCATCAGGTTTGCACACAATGAGGAGGTGCAGTGAAACATGGGCGCATAATGGCAAGATGTGTACTTTCTCCACCGCTCTTCTCCCTGTACACAAACTGCTGCACCTTCAGCCACGACTCTGAAACTGAAAACTGAAACTGAAGTTTGTGGACGACACCGCCCTCATTGAGCTCATCTGGGACAGGGATGAGTCTGTCTACAGGAGGAGGACCGGCTGGTGTCCTGGTGCAGCTGCTGGTGTCCTGGTGCAGCTGCTGACTTCAGGAGAGTCACAGCCCCCCCCCGGTTCTACACGGCCATCATTGAGTCCATCCTCACCTCCTCCAGCACCGTGTGGTACGCTGGAGCCACAGCCAGGGACAAACAGAGACTACAGCTCATTGTGCGCTCTGCTGAGAAGGTGATCGGCCGCAAACTTCCATCTCTGCAGGACCTGTACGTGTCCAGGGCTCTGGGACGTCAGGTCGGATCACAGCCGACCCTTCTCACGCTGGACATGGACTATTTGAGTCACTCCCCTCAGGCAGGAGGCCACGCCCCTCAGGCAGGAGGCCACTCCCCTCAGGCAGGAGGCTATGGTCCATCCGGACCAGGATCTCCAACCACAAGACAACAGTTTCTTTCCCTCTGCCGTTGGACTCATGAACACTTCCTAATACCACTTCACGTGACTTTAACTATTATTTAAACAATCACTCACTGCACTGTTCACTTTCTGAACTATATCTGTAAATTTAACTGTAAATTGTGTGTACATAATAAGCCTGTTTTTATCCAATAGTACATTTTCTACTTACTATAAGTGATCTGTTCTTTTCCTCTGTATCTACCTGTGTTGCATCAATAAAATTTCCCCATGTGGGACAATAAAGGATTATCTTATCTTATCTTATTTTGGATTTTAAAAAAAGCGTTTTTCTTACATATCCTTTTGTTTATGTTGTTTTACCATTGTCCATTGTTTATGTTGCACCAAATCACCAAAGCAAGTTCCTATGTAAGTGAATTTTGTTCATTGGCATAGAGCGGGTTTGGCACATACATGGAGCGGGTTTGGCACATACATGGAGCGGGTTTGGCACATACATGGAGCGGGTCTGGCACATACATGGAGCGGGTTTGGCACATACATGGAGCGGGTCTGGCACATACATGGAGCGGGTTTGGCACATACATGGAGCGGGTCTGGCACATACATGGAGCGGGTTTGGCACATACATGGAGCGGGTCTGGCACATACATGGAGCGGGTTTGGCACATACATGGAGCGGGTTTGGCACATACATGGAGCGGGTTTGGCACATACATGGAGCGGGTCTGGCACATACATGGAGCGGGTTTGGCACATACATGGAGCGGGTTTGGCACATACATGGAGCGGGTCTGGCACATACATGGAGCGGGTTTGGCACATACATGGAGCGGGTTTGGCACATACATGGAGCGGGTTTGGCACATACATGGAGCGGGTCTGGCACATACATGGAGCGGGTTTGGCACATACATGGAGCGGGTTTGGCACATACATGGAGCGGGTTTGGCACATACATGGAGCGGGTTTGGCACATACATGGAGCGGGTTTGGCACATACATGGAGCGGGTTTGGCACATACATGGAGCGGGTCTGGCACATACATGGAGCGGGTTTGGCACATACATGGAGCGGGTCTGGCACATACATGGAGCGGGTTTGGCACATACATGGAGCGGGTCTGGCACATACATGGAGCGGGTTTGGCACATACATGGAGCGGGTCTGGCACATACATGGAGCGGGTTTGGCACATACATGGAGCGGGTTTGGCACATACATGGAGCGGGTTTGGCACATACATGGAGCGGGTCTGGCACATACATGGAGCGGGTTTGGCACATACATGGAGCGGGTCTGGCACATACATGGAGCGGGTTTGGCACATACATGGAGCGGGTCTGGCACATACATGGAGCGGGTTTGGCACATACATGGAGCGGGTCTGGCACATACATGGAGCGGGTTTGGCACATACATGGAGCGGGTCTGGCACATACATGGAGCGGGTTTGGCACATACATGGAGCGGGTTTGGCACATACATGGAGCGGGTTTGGCACATACATGGAGCGGGTCTGGCACATACATGGAGCGGGTTTGGCACATACATGGAGCGGGTTTGGCACATACATGGAGCGGGTTTGGCACATACATGGAGCGGGTTTGGCACATACATGGAGCGGGTTTGGCACATACATGGAGCGGGTTTGGCACATACATGGAGCGGGTTTGGCACACACAGCTGCCACATCAGCTTGGCTGCACTACGGTGCAGATTTGATCGGTTCATCTGTGTAATTACCGAATTACTGTAAACCTCTCTCGACCACTGTGATGGAAATATAGATTATTTCCACAGACCCACACCACCGGCCGCGGTGCTGAGGGGCAGTTTAGGTGCCCTCTATACATTTTCTGCCAGCACTTGTCTCCATGGAGATATTATTACTTTGCCTGAAATGTTCCAGTTCGGCATTAAACTTACAGGTGATTTGATGGTGTAAATCGCATGTGCTCCATGTGAGCAGGCCGTCTCTCATTTACACTGTCTTATCTAAGACTAAAGACTACGGCCAAAAAAGACATGAAACGCATGCATTCTGACAGTTAGCAGGCTCGTTTTTACACCAATCTGACCTGCACCTTGGCTCAGAGGAGTCACCTTCTTGTCTTCATGGAGAAAGCTGTTACTGTGGAATGTTAGACAAACAAAAAGAGACATGCATGTGGCAGACCCTCCACCGGAAATGTTACATAGTCCACCTTTGAAATTAGAAAATGAGACCCCAACAGTCATGAAAAAGACAATGTCCTATTTGTCCCTATAACTTTCTATCTTCAATTCAGCATAAGATGTCATCTCAAGTATCTCCTAAACCAGAAACTGAGTTGCAGTACAACTGTATGAAACCTCCCAATTGAAAGTACTTCTCCAAGCAAAGAGCATCTAGCAAATGTAATAACCAGTTAAATTAAGAGGATTACAGATACAAGTACAAGTGCATATCTCCTCGAGCTGCTTGCCTCTCCACTGGGTGTGGACTGATAGGGTAAAAGCGTGTCTTGCTGTACTGCTCCCACAGCTCGGAACTCTCACCACCCTGAGGGGTTTTCACTCCATCAAAAAAAGAAAAAGAAAAAAGAGCATGAATCTTAAAGAGGTTAACACATAAATAATTTAAATATTTCTAAATTAAAGCCACTGTGACATTCACATGGCTCTTTCATGTATTAACCTGCAAAGCCTTACTGAATTTCAAAGACTTCATATCTATTACAGTTCTTCACGCTTACACCTTACTACTTTAAGGACCGTAACATGTGCCATTAATTTTGCAACATATAGGAAAGCACTCCCTCAGTTTTAGCCCTCAGTCAAAGCCAAACTTGATTACTAATTCAAGTCGTCGTTGATTTGTTCATATTATTCCCACTGACAAGTTAACATGTGCCATCTTGTGCATTTCCCGGGGGGCTCAATCTGCCTCTTTTGACTGGCAGACCTCCTATTCACATTTTGCCAATAACCCGAGGCCTGAATACATTTATATCGCAACCGGCAGCACATTTATGAGCTATTGAAGACTCAACGTCTGCCAAAGCCAAGTGAGACAATACTGTTGGTTTGCTTTCGTCAGATATGATGCGGTTCCAGTTACTTGATTGCACCTTCATGATGATAAATGAGCTCAAATAATTCATTTTTTTAATAAATTAATTTATTGTAGTAGTTCAGCTCTGTACCCTGTTCACCCTGTGCAGTGAACGTGACTCCAGGCTTTGTACAACCAGGAACATTTACCCTGTGTAAACAACGACATGGTGGGCGGGAGGGTGTCGATGAGAACCATGTAGAAACAACTGTCCATCATTATCGCAGACATCAGCCAGCAAGGGGTCTAAGTCATGGATCTGTTATATTGTCGGTCTAAGTGGGTCAGTTCAGCGGGGGATGCAAGAAGAGCATACAACCAGAGATGCATAAAAAAGCAACGAAGGCCAAAAGAGCAAGTCATTTATCTGTATAATTTGCTGAAATTACAACCAACTTGTAATGAAATCATGAATCATTGGATTTGTATAGCGCCTTTCATGACACTCAAAGTGCTTTACAGTCCGTTATTCATTCACTGCCATTCCGCAGCCTCTCCAACCTCCACCAATCGCTCACGCACTTATCCCTTTTCTTTCTGAAGTGATTTGCCTGTACGCTTTATTCGGTATTATAAGGTATTATTCGGTATTATACGGTATTCGTGGGTTCGAAGTGACGTGACACACTCCGTGCTCTTGAAAGCTGTGAGGGATTATCCGGTGCAGAGGCTTGTGGATGAGGAAGCTAAGATGTAAATGTTCACAAAAGTTAGTTGTGGCAAGTTTTCAGGTATGCCCAAGGTTATTACTTTCATATTTATTACCATACTTACTTTTTTAATGTATTTTATCAAGTAACGCTGAAGGTGACAAAGCACGACAGCAGGGAAACACCCAGTGCTCCCTTTCATTGAAGAAGAACAGACATAAGCCATAAGACACACATCTGAGTAGGGCTGGTAAAATAATCAAAGTTTAATGAGTTATTTCTATTTGTTAGTGATATGGTAGGTATTTTTTTAACAAGATAATATTTTTTGTTTAAAATCTTAGGTTACTGATCAAAAGTGTATTTTGTATTTTGTAATATATATTTTGAATTTATTTGTATTGCCATCACGCCCGTGTGCCGCCTTGAAAAAGTGTCTCTCATTTTGGGATGAGCAGGTTTCCCACCCAATGAGCGTGGCGTTAAGTTTTATTCAAATTAATTTAAATAATAGATATTACAGGCCTACTATGTTTATGAAAGTGTTTGTGTATACTTTAAATAAAGGGAACTGCTTTAAGACCATAAAACACACGCAGTGAAATTCTTTTTGTGTGGGATTTGATAATTGAATATATTGAATAAATATAGGATTTTTATGGTGCCTGTTATAGCTTCCTATATATTGCCTTTTTATTTTGAAATATGCATCCTAAATTGTTGGCTCCCAGATGTATTTTAATTTAGAAGAATAAAAATAAAATCTAAGACTTTAATAGGTCTGGTCCCAGGGCTGAAACCTGATCTCACCTGGTCAGGTGCACCTGTCCCTCCACCTGTCACTCATCAGTCGTGACCACGATGTCCAGCACTTTGAGACGGGCCTAAGCGCACAGACAAAACAACTTTTGCAACAAAGGCTACAGCCTGCTATGTTTTTGTAGCTTTTATGGCAGCTACAGATGCTAAGTCAGACGCTTATTCATTTCCATATGTTTGATTTGCATTACTGTGCGTTGAGCTCTCCTGTCAGTCTTTAAAACCTTTGTAAGTAACACTTCACTTATGCCAAAATGAAGATAATTCTTGCTAGATCCCGAGGTTCCGAGGCTCCAAAGACTGTAGAATGAGTTTTTTCTACAATCTACAGTAAAAGAGCTCGACGGTCTGAAAACATTGCTGTCCAGTGCTGTGGCTCCAGAGGCTTATTTAAGTGACTGATCTTCACAATAAACTGAATATCTCCCACACAAACATGCTCATTCTTTTTAGAATATTAACCCTAACCCTATTAAAAATAGGTTCTTTCAATTTAAGACCAAAGCCCAATTTTCATCAAATTGAAGACAACCTTAAATTTCCAATATAAACGTTTAAGACCAGGCAGGACCCGTGTATTCACACACATGCAGGCCGCTAACGCTACCTGCTCAGTTTAGAATGGGGATTTTCCCCCTGGTGAGATACAAGCTTAAGCAGTTTTGCCAAATTGAATGCACCCACACCACTGTAGTGTTTTCATTCACGGTTAATGTCACCCTCTTTTCTTTCCACCCCGTCAGTGTCAGACGTCTCATCTGCTCTTCCTATCTCCGTGACTTCCTGCTGTTCGCTCTTCTATCTCGATTTAGCCTCTATCAGCCAAAGGGTAATTAAACAGGAAGACCATATGGGAGAAAATGGCTTTGGAAATGTTGCCTTTGTCTTGTTGCATTAATGAGTGTGTTGTGATGGGCTGTTTGAGTGGTGCTTGTGCCATCCACTGCATGAGCGCCGACACACTGACAGGATCAGCATTAGCATTAGCGTTAGCATTAGCACAGGCATACATAATTACAGCAAGGAATGTGGAACATAATGGTAATTGATGATGCTTAGTTTGTTCTGGCATCTGGCTTAGCTTTTTATTGTGGTACAATTGTGCAACCAAACCTTTTTGTGGAGAGGAGAGTTTCCTCTCCACTGCAGCTTTTAATGAATTGGTTCTGATCCACTGCTGGTGGAAAGGTGTATGTCAAAAATGGATTAAAAAGCTCTCTCTTTTGATATTTTTGCATGATAATTGATACTTTTTGATAAGTACTTAGTATTAAACGTCATTAGTTTAGTATCAATCTGCCCATCACTAGTCTGGTCCTGGTTTGAGACTGGTTTGGTCATGGTCTAGTCCTGATCTTCTCTGTGTTTAGTTCTGGGTTTCATTCAAGTTTAGCCGAAAGTCGATGTGGTGTGAAAGCATCCAAAGTAAGCTTGCTAAAATAAATGTACTGAAATAGGTAAAACACATTTTAAAACAACTTAAATGATCTTAGTCCAGCAAGGAAATGAATCAAACCAAGTCAAAACCACTAATTCAGATTAATGTCCCGAATGAAGGTTATTTCATTTCAATTGATCTAAAATCATCCCTTCATCACCTTCTGCAGTGCATTCAAGCACTTTTGTCCTCATATTGGTGCATGTATTTATTCTCTAGTCCTTCAAAATAATCCTAAATCATTGCCGTCTTCTCTATTCTTCCTAAAGCGCTGCTCCTCTTGTTCACGTGGAAGTCTTTCTTGGACCCGTGATTCAAGTCGGGAGATGACTCTTTGATGTTAATTCTTTCAAAGTCCTAAGGTTCAATCAACCAGCTTAATTACGGATAATTGTGCGCCAAATTGTGTGTTTCATCTCGAGGGTTAATCAGAAAAAAGAAACCTGGCAGCTGCTAGTCCACCGCCGATGTATAATTAGGCCAATCTTTGAGTTTCTCGTTCTGAAGAGTTTGGAGCAAAAGAAGGTCAGTATTTAAATGTGAAAATAAACAGCAATTATGGTTTTAAGAATAATGTTGAATAAGATGTGTAATTCTTTTGATGTTGAGTTGTTACCTGGTTTGAGGCATGAAAATACATTTTGCATATTTCTTAAAGTACACTATGTAACTTTTCTGGCATAAAACCACCGACTGTATAAATTAGTGGCTATACTGTCCGACTCCAGCCAATTAAAGCCAATCACGGAGAGCGGTTATAGTGGCTAATTGGAGTTCTATATGAAAATCTGAGCACTCATTCATGGCAACCACAGAGCCAATCAGGAGTTAGGATTTAGAATGCCCTCTCGCCCTTTCCCAGGCCGCTTAGAAATGGGCTGTGCAGCTGTGAATCAAACCTGTTGCTAAGGCAAGCTGGAGCGGGCCTTGGGGGAAAGGTGGCACCTGATTGGTCAGTTATTATTGTTCATATCTTGATTTACATAGGCAATGGAGGAATAAAAAACACCTGCACCGTGTAGAGCTTTTGAATATTTTAAAGGCCAGAATGGACAGTCTGACAGCAGCAGTTTGAGAAAAAGAGGCACAGATGTTTCTAAAGTGAATGGGAGCCAGAGCCACTCATATTTGGACTAGCGCAGTCCATTCCTCTCCTGTCTATGCATTAAACTGATTTATCTTTCATTGTTTTATTGGGGAAACAATCTTGAAAATCAGGATTTCTTATTGTGACTGGGACCACCTCTCCACAGATCTTTCCTATAACTTGGAGACAAACATTAAAACTCCATTAAAACTGTACATAGTTCACTTTTAGGGTGAAAATCGCTGAACATTGCTGAACATTGCTGAACATCGCCTTTTAGAGCTCAACATTCAACCAATTATTTTTTGTCCCATTGTGAAATATAGACACTCAACTGTATAACATCAAGTTTTGACAGTTTTTTTGTTAATTTTGAGTAAGTAAAGTTTACATTTATGCCAAATGTCCACCCTGTCAGAGATGTATATGTGTATATTAAAAAGTATTTCCTCCATAATATTAACAAGGAATTTAATTTAATTGGCTTGTCAATTTGCATTCATACAAATCACTTTTATATGCAGGAAATAAACTATTAGCTGTAACAAAATATATACAATTAACATGCACATATTTTCCCCTAAAATAATACATATATATATATATATATATATATATATATATATATTTTTTTTTTTAAATTGAATTAGGTAGCCATTAAGTTGCAAAATAGCGCATGAATGTTATGTAAATGCAAAATTTGCAATTACGTTACATTCATGCGCTACTATAGTGTATGATTTTTATATTGGGAGGGTGGACATTCAATTTATTTCAGGCCTTTGCCTAAGAAGAACAGGGTGGGCATTTTTACCTTCAGTTGATAATTTCAGTCAAATAGAAAGTGCAATAGTCAATCCACTCTGTTCAGAGAGATGTGTTTTTGAAATGGCAGATTTTCCCACTAGCCGATAAGATGTGATACATGACAACTGTGGACACAGTGGCTATGCACCATCACAGAAAAAAGTCAGAGTTTTGACTATAGACATTTTTTACTTTGTAGCAGACTGTCAGTTTGGGATGGATTCTTTCTTTTTATATCAATAGTTCATTCATTTAAAATGTCACCTGGACACATTACTTCCCCTACGCTTTAGGCACAAAGGTTTGTTTGGCTGAAATTTACATCATAAAGCTTTATATTCAATTTTAAAGCAGTCACAATCTCAAGATCGTTTGTACTTCTTATGTGTCCAGTGTGTTTAGTGTGTGTCCATGACCCACATGACCCACTTTACAAGAGATTATCTTGTAGCATAACAAACACATTTCTTGGCAATGACGCGTCCGGGAAAGCATTGAACCAAGAGCCCTTTTCCAAATGGGACCCGGCCAGGAAACAAAAAAAAGGAGAGGAATCCTGTCCGCAGGAGTCTAACTGCAATACATAACACTACAAAACACAAGAACGAAACCAAACTGCTGTTACTCGGCAACATGCACAGTATAATGCATGTTTTTTAACCTTTCCTTTGCCTCTAGAGTCACATTCTCTGTATGTTACGCTGTAAAATGATGTGTGTTTTATTACAATTCAACCCATATTCACAGAGAAATTAGCTTGTGAGGGCGTGAATTTAGACTAAAGTAAAGCCTCCAGTGTCATGGTGCGTGATGTTCCTCGCTGTTGAGCAGACGTCTTCAGAGACAAACACACGGTCCTCACGCATGTCACATTTACATGTTACACCAAATCATCAATGAAGCTGTTATTTACTGTTATCACACCTTTTTGCTTTGACAGAGCAGTGTTTCAGATGAACCGGGGATCTCTCTGACCAGTGGCAGAGCCGCTGCACATTTTTAACACTATTTCTGATCTCAATGTTGTGAACATACTGAGACCAAGTTTATTTTGATTTAGTAAAGGCATGCATTTAGTAAAGTAAATGCATGCCTTATTTGATATACTTTGCTATTAGTATTATTAGTATTATTCATTGTTGTATGTTGCACCTTAACCCTGTTTGTTTGTGGCAATAAACCTTTTTCAGATTCTGATTCTGATTCTGACCTAGTATTCAAAATAGAATCTATCTCAACTAGAGTATACAGTCTCTCTGCTGGTGTCCACACATTACTATTGACAGCCCATGTGTTATTTTCATTTCCTTACAGTATCTTACAGTTTTGCATCTCGCAGTTGTAGTATTATTTTCATCTGGTGTTCATTTATGGATGGCAGTGTCTCTGCAGATTTGATCACATCCGCTGTAATAAGCACAGGGCTGTGAGCGGTTATTTCCAAAAAGGTGCAGAGCTGGATGTGCATAGACGACTTCATCACAGAATCAGATAGAGGCAGGAAGAAGACTGAGCAGTGCTGATTAGTCCTATCTCCACCACTGTCATTATAATAATCATACCCAGCTTTTTATGAAGGACTGCTGAATGTACCACAATATGCACTAAATACTTGTGGTGACGTTTTGGAAAAGGATTACACATAGAAATAGAAAAATGATTCAAAACAAGTCGGTGACGAACATGTCTTCATCGTGGCACCAATAACAGTCGTAAAGTGTCTTCACTGAGCACGGCACTCACATCAAGGCCGAACATATTATATGCACTTATGTTACACTCTTTAAGAAGAATACGGAATTTGTTTTGTCTCCATGGAGATTTTTATTGCTTTACTTATTGCTTTACACCCTGGACAGGGACCAGCTCGTCGCAAAGTTAACAAATTATAGGGTTGGCAATTCAGCTTTGGGTCAATTTTGACCCAAATTTCTCGCATCATAATTAAATGTAAAAAAAGGATGGTGCTGCTGAAAGTGCCAAGGTGTTCTGGATTATTTCTGTTGGATTGATTTTGAATGCCAGAGCCCACAGCAAGCATTTCCCTACATTAATGATTATTTATGATCCGTCCAGAAAAGTGCAGTGCTCAGAACAGCAAAGATACTGAAGAAGCCTCGAGCTCCCAGGACCCAAGCTTGAAGGGGGAGAAATAGAGAGCACCCGCAGGGGGTTGAGAAAGAGTTTTTTATATATATGGTATATTATATATATGTAGACTACTGTTTCATAAACTAGGAATGTGCTTTGGTGGTTTAGTGCAACAAACATAGAGAGAGCTTGGAACATTCAGTCAGAAACTTACTGAAGATGAAGTAACCCAGAAGCAGTTATCTTGGGCCAATTAGACTGTCCTAAATCAACCCTTGGTTTGTTTTGACACTATCAAGCAAATGTAATTTTGCTGTCAGGATTAATTTTGATTGCTACTCTGCAGTTTAATTAATGTTCTCTGCAATGGAACACATTTAAAACAACTTAGCTTTTTACTGAGAAGTCAAATCTTCCATCCGAGAAAAGCAGATGTTACAGTCCATCACACTTTTAGATTAGTGGTCATTAGTTCTGCCTCTTTCGTAAAAATTCAATTAAAGATGCTTGCTGTGACAAAAATGCATAACTACAACAAGCATAATATTATGAGTCATTACTACTTGCATAACTGGTTAAAAAGGAGAAAAAGAGGTGCACTAAGTAACTACTACAGTGAATTACTTAAACATTTAC
Source organism: Eucyclogobius newberryi (assembly GCF_026437365.1). Classification (NCBI taxonomy): domain Eukaryota; kingdom Metazoa; phylum Chordata; class Actinopteri; order Gobiiformes; family Gobiidae; genus Eucyclogobius; species Eucyclogobius newberryi. The sequence continues at coordinate 440,574 of NW_027315801.1, forward strand.
ACACATCTCTGTGTGAGTCTTTTTGTGTTGTATGAACACAAGTGGAATTGTCTTAAAAAAATAATTTTCTCTCAAATTAAACCTTATTAAACTATGACATACTCAATAGTTGTATGAAGCGGCATATATTTTTGAGTGGTCAGCTTATGTATTTGAGTTGCCTCTCCTCATATTTTAACATAAGATTAACTATATTTAAAATGCTACCAACTTAAAGGCGCAACAGACGATTTTTCGGCGATTTGAGAACTCAGGCGGAAGTGCACATGCCACTCCCTCGTGCACATGCCACTCCCCCATGCTCATGCCACTCCCCCGTGCTCATGCCACTCCCCCGTGCTCATGCCACTCCCTCGTGCACATGCCACTCCCCCGTGCTCATGCCACTCCCCAGTGCTCATGCCACTCCCCCGTGCACATGCCACTCCCTCGTGCTCATGCCACTCCCCCGTGCACATGCCACTCCCCCGTGCACATGCCACTCCCCCGTGCACATGCCACTCCCTCGTGCTCATGCCACTCCCCCGTGCACATGCCACTCCCCCGTGGACATGCCACTCCCTCGTGCTCATGCCACTCCCTCGTGCACATGCCACTCCCCCGTGCACATGCCACTCCCTCGTGCTCATGCCACTCCCCCGTGCACATGCCACTCCCCCGTGCACATGCCACTTCCTCGTGCTCATGCCACTCCCCCGTGCACATGCCCCTCCCCCGTGTGGACTGATACAACACACACGTGCATTTGTTTATTAGCGCAACGGATCGCATCGCATCTCTCGTCTCCCGTAGATTTCTGTCCACTTCTGCGTCAGCTCGAACTGTCTTTCTCCGTCTTCATTTTGCCCCGTACACTGAGGGAACTATATTATGATAGATCCATGCGCTTAGGCACGCGGAAACGTAGGGACGAACCGCACTCGGCTGCAGGTGAGCGATAGGTGCGTTTTATGATTGATACGTGGCAGGACAAATGATTTATCCACAACACGAGGAAATATGATAAAAAATTTGCTGAAAAAAATCATCCATTCCACCTTTAATTATCTTTAATATTGCTGAAACCTTTTAAAGTTACATTAAGTCAATGTTTAGCAATTCTATTATTTTTCCAGATGCATTTTATTATGAAATGATTGCATAGAAACAAATTAAATGACAAACTCTTTACAGCCTTATACATAAACTCTTGATGTTCCCTCAGTGACGATGGTGCTGGTGTCTGAAAGCTCATCTCCATCAAGGCAATATTCATGGTCACGTCAAATCAAATCAAATCAATTTATTTTTGTAAGGCCCAAAATCACAACAACAGTTGCCTCTGAGGGCCACAGGGAGAAATGAATCAACAATGTCTGTGGTGGTGATGGAGTCAGACAATGTCTGTGGTGGCGAGGGACGATGTCCCAGGGTCCTCTGTCCTTAGACTCTCCTTCTCGGCCAGGAAAAACTACAAAAAAAACCTCTTTGGGAAAAAAGCGTAGAAACCTGGAGGAGTTCCAGTGAAGGAGAGATCCGACTCTCACAGACGGACAGACGGACACGAGGAGACTGGAGCTGGACCCACTCTTCAGGCAGAAGAGGGACCGTCTGAGTCGAGCTGGACCCACTCTTCAGGCAGATGAGGGACCGTCTGAGTCGAGCTGGACCCACTCTTCAGGCAGATGAGGGACCGTCGGAGGCGAGCTGGACCCACTCTTCAGGCAGATGAGGGACCGTCGGAGGCGAGCTGGACCCACTCTTCAGGAAGAAGAGGGACCGTCTGAGTCGAGCTGGACCCACTCTTCAGGCAGAAGAGGGACCGTCGGAGGCGAGCTGGACCCACTCTTCAGGCAGATGAGGGACCGTCGGAGGCGAGCTGGACCCACTCTTCAGGCAGAAGAGGGACCGACTGAGGCGAACTGGAGCCACTCTTCAGGCAGATGAGGGACCGTCCACACAGGGCAGGGACCACTTCACCAGGGGAGGGGCATCTGGGTCCACAGGTCCTCAGGAGTGAGAGAAAGAAAAGAAGGCGGTGAACAGTTTGCAAGTGGAATCAAAAAATAAATATTGTTTGATAGCATAAGTAGTCAGAAGAAGAAGAGGATAGTGCTCAAGCTGTCATACTTCCCCCAGCACAGTTACTCCTAGGGCAGCGTAGCTGAAGCTGTGGGTTTATCTTTCTGTTCCTAACTAGTCTGACCATAAGCGATTTCGAAGAGGAACGTTTTAAGCCTGGACTTAAATGAAGAGACTGTGTCAGCATATTTAACATGGGTCGGGAGCTGATTCCATAACACAGGAGCTTGGTAGCTAAACGCTCTACCTCCTACAGTACTTTTAGAGACTCTTGGCACCACCAGAAGGCCAGCATTCTGAGAGCGAAGAGCTCTGTTTGGATGATATGGTTCTATAGCATCTTTGAGGTAGGATGGGGCCATGTCATTTATGGCTTTGTAGGTCAAGAGTAGAATTTTGAATTTGATTCTGGACTCGACGGGGAGCCAGTGAAGAGACTTCAGCACTGGCGTAATGTGCTCTCTTCTTTTTGTTCCTGTTAGTAATCTTGCTGCTGCATTTTGAACCAGTTGAAAGCTTTTTATGGAGCTTTTAGGACACGCTGCAAGCAGGGAGTTACAGTAGTCTAATCTAGTCGATACAAATGCATGGATAAGTTTTTCGGCATCACTTTTAGGCAGGATTCTTCTGATTTTGGCGATGTTGCGCAAATGGAAATAGGCTGTTTTACAAGCTTGATTTATATGAGCTTTAAATGAGAGCTCCTGGTCAAATAAGACTCCAAGGTTTCTTACAGTAGAACTGGAGGCTACACTGACATTGTCCAGTGTGACTATCTGCTCAGATAGAGCGTCTCGTAGATGCTTAGGGCCAAGCACAATGACCTCGGTTTTTTCAGGGTTAAGAAGCAGGTAGTTTAGTGTCATCCAGGTTTTTATCTCCTTCACACAAGTACTAAGTCTGTCTACTTGATCGCTCTGATCAGGTTTCATTGATAAATACAGCTGAGTGTCATCTGCATAGCAGTGGAAGTTAATGCCATGCTTTCTGATAATGTTGCCTAATGGTAGCATATAAAGAGTAAACAGAATTGGACCGAGTACCGAACCCTGTGGCACACCGTAAATTACTTTAGAGCTTGGTGAGGAGCTCTGGTTTACATTAACAAATTGGAACCTATCAGATAGATAGGATTTAAACCAGCTGAGGGCTGTTCCTCCAACACCTACATCACATTCGAACCTCTGCAGTAGAATGTTGTGGTCAATGGTGTCAAACGCTGCGCTGAGGTCCAACAGAACCAGGATTGAGACCAGTCCATCGTCAGCGGCTACTAACAAATCATTTGTGACTTTAACTAGTGCAGTTTCAGTGCTGTGGTGGGCTCTGAACCCTGACTGGAAGACTTCAAATAAGTTATTGTCCTGCAGGTGGCGACAAAGCTGTTTTACTATAACTTTTTCAAGGATTTTAGAGACGAAGGGAAGATTTGAAATAGGTCTGTAGTTTACCAATAGGTCGGGATCTAGATTAGGCTTTTTCAGAAGAGGTTTAATGACTGCATGTTTGAAGGACTGTGGAACATAGCCACTTTGGAGTGAAGTATTTATTATATTAAGAATAGGGTCTATAATTAGGGGGAGAATGTCTTTGAGGAGTCTGCTTGGAATGGGGTCTAGGACACAAGTGGAGCTTTTAGAGGACATAATGGCTGAAGTTATCTCTGCTTGATCAACAGCTGTGAACCTTTCTAAGTTTACAGGTGGATTTATATGAGACGTTAGATTTACAGCTTGGGCTAGTTCAGGGCTAATAGCGGGGGTAATTTCATCTAATTTATCTCTGATTGTTTTTATTTTATTATTAAAAAATAGGAGGAAATCATCAGAGCTAAGTGTAGCTGGGATTGAGGGCTCTACTGCACTGTGACAGTTTGTTAGCCTAGCTACAGTGCTGAAAAGGAATTTAGTGTTACTTTTGTTGACTTCTATTAGATTTGAATAATATCTGGTTTGGGCCTTACGCAGAGCCTGCTTATAGGACAGCAGGCAACTTTTCCTGCTTTTAGGGATTCTTCGGTGTGAGAGCGACGAAATAATCCCTCTAACTTTCTAACTCTTTGTTTATGTGAACGCAGTTCTTGGTTGTACCATGGGGAGGCGCGCTTTGGCCTAATGACCTTCTGTTTTAACGGCGCGACAACGTCAAGAGCAGACTTCAGAGAATTCATGGTCAAGTCGACACATTGATCACTTAAACTGGGACTAAAACTGTTCTCAGCAGGATCACATGACAGGATCACATGACATGACCACATGACATGTCACTGAATATTGGCTCTATTATTTCTTTGAATTTTGAGATAGATTTTTCAGATATTGTCCTTTTCATTATAACTTTATTTTGTGGGACTGGATGATCTTTAAGAATAAACTGAAAGGTAATTAGGAAATGATCTGACAATATAGGGTTTTGAGGGAGGACAATGAGGTCACTAATCTCTGTTCCATACGTTAGGACAAGATCCAGAGTGTTCTTGTGAGTGTGAGTCGCTTTATTTACATTCTGAGTGAAACCAATGCTGTCTAACAAGGCGCTGAAGGCATTACTGAGAGAGTCATCACTCATGTTCACGTGGATATTAAAGTCTCCAACTATAACTATTTTATCCCAGGCTAACACTAAGTTTGATATAAAGTCAGAAAACTCTGTTAAAAACTCTGAATAGGGACCAGGAGGTCGGTAGATAACTATGAACAAAACTCCTTTTTGGTTTTTCATATTTGGACATGTGATCGACAGCATAAGGCTTTCAAATGAGTGAAATGCATTGTTAGTTTTAGGGCTCATGAGTAGGCTTGAGTGGGAGATCACTGCCACACCACCACCTCGGCCTGTGCTCCTGGCAGTCTGAAAGTTAACATGGCTGGGTGGGGTGGACTCATTTAGTCTGACGTAGTCGTCTTGTTGAAGCCACGTTTCAGTTAGAGCTAGAAGATCTATGTTATAGTCACTAATTAATTCATTAACTAAGAGCGATTTGGAGGAAATTGCTCTAATGTTTAGCAGTCCACATTTTACGTGTTTATTCATTTGTGTATTTGTGATTGTTATTTTCCTTAAGTTATTTGGTCTGACGCCTGAAATATTTTTTCTGAGATGTGACTTTTTGGCATTATTTGTACGAGGGACACGAGGGACACGAGGGACACACACAGTCTCTATCTGTCTTGAATCTGAACACTTCACATGTAACAGAACGGGCGAGAGTTCAGCGACAGAGGAGCGTCTTGAACTGCTGCTCTGCACCTGGGGCTCATCCCTAGATGGTCACTTAACACGACTAAGACTATCGGTCAAATTCCGAACTAATAGGGATGTACCCTCCGAAGTCGGATGGATGCCATCCCTGCGTATGAGCCCGGGCTTTCCCCAAAACGCACTCCAGTTATCAATAAAGACAACGTTGTTTTGAGGGCACCATCTGGATAACCAGTTGTTGAATGCTGAGAGACGGCTGTACAATTCAGCATTGATCCGATTGGGCAGGGGACCAGAAAATATTACAGTGTCCGACATCGACTTCGCTAGGTCACACACCGCGGCTACTTGAACTTTGAGCACCTCTGATTGTCTCCGCCGGGCGTCGTTACCGCCTGCGTGAACCACGACTCGCCGGAAACGGGTCCTACTCCGCTTTAAGATCCTAAGGTTTCCTTCGATGTCACCCATTCTGGCCCCCGGGTAACACCTAACGCTAGCAGCTGGCAGCTTCACGTCTCTAACAATAGAACTCCCGATTACAAGAGTTTCTCTCGTGTGTTCAGCGGGCGTGTGATCGCTGAGGGGAGAAAACCTATTATAGACGTGAAGCTCACGGCGCTCTGAGGTTCGGCGTTTAGCGCCTTGTCCCCTCCGAACTGTCACAAAATGGTCCCTATTCTGTTCCTGGTCTAGTCCCGGCTGCACGGGAGACGCTGAGGGGCTGAGCTCGGCCTTACTGCTACTGCTAATGCTAATGCTACGCCCTGCAGCGCGGTCCGGTAGCCCTCGCGCTAAAACCGAACTATAACTGGACTTAAGCTCCTCTAAACAGCGGATCCGCGCTTCTAACTCCGTAACCCTGGCCTCCAAAACTACCACTACACTGCACTTCACGCACCTGTCATCAGAGAAGGAGCCAGGGTTCTGACTCGACATATGACAGCTCAAACAGGTAAAGGTAGATCCAGCCATGACGCTAGCGGCTAGGCTACGCTAGGCTAGTTCAGGCTGGAGCTAGAGAGTGAGGAGGGCTTTTTAATCCACGAAATACTGAAAAGCGAGCGGCTTGAGGCTCCGGATTGTTTGCGGAGAAATCAAACGTTCACTTTCGTGTATATGATGCGTAAATAGTGTGTATAATTCGTGGATTAATCGGTAAAAGGCTCTAAGAACGAACAGCTCTGAAAACGCGACACACTCACCGGAAATGACGTCACCGGAGATCATATTTTCACACTAAATGAAGATCCTCTTCAAAGTCCTCTTTGCCCTTGTGAAAAATACCCGTAATTTTTTTATACTTTCATGTCACTCCATTTTTTATTTTCTGGTTTCAAATATGTCATCATATCTATAATTCTTTGATCATGACAAACTGTTTCATAATGTTGTACATGAATGATGAAAGCATTTTAGGAGAGGAAAGATACTTTTTTGTTAAGCCTTTTAATGTAACAAGAAGAGGAGTTAAGGGGATAAGGTGGGCAGATGAAAGACCTGCTTTTCATTTACTTTCCTCACTTCAAACCTGAGAGAACACTTGAAGGACTCGCTGAGTGGAATTCTCAGAACTATAAGGGCGTAAAACACATACTTTGAAGATGGACAACTAACCAACCACCATAAAACACCAGAGAATAAGAAAAGGTTCAACCAGAACACCTGCTGGCTGAAGGAACGATGTACTGAGAAAAGCTAGTACAGCCTGGAAATGAGAAGGAAACTGTGTCCAGCACCTTTCTAGACCTGAACATACAGTTTGTACATGATGGTGGTAAAATGAGCCACATAAGTGTGTGTATCTCAAATACACAGCACATCCTCTGGGTCACATGTGTTTGCAGTGCTGTTTGATAAATCTGCAGGAAATGGAAGATATTATTCTGGCTCATTTAGTTTCTGTCTCAACAACCACTTTTATGCCAGGGATGCCCCTAATGCCAGTTGTATGCGGTTCAAGACTAGCACCGTAGTAAATCCAAACTGTAAAATATATGGAAAAATCTGTGAGCACTTTGAACTGATGTGATTGTAGCACCTTTTCTATAATCTGGCATATGCACTATCGCTGTCAAATCCATAAATGCACCTCCATGCATGAAAAAATGGGAGGTCCCCCATGATTGAGTTGTAGTAGATATTCACTCCAGACACTTGGTGATGGTGATGGCAAGCTACATCTAAAGCCACAGCTGCCCTGGTAAAAGACATGGCTGCCAATCTACCACCAATCACAGTCCACTTTAGGGGCCATGAGTGTGGGAGAACGCAGGAACACAGCTCAGATCAGATGAAGAATTCTACAAGTGGCAGTGGCAGTGTGAGAGGTTAATTGTAGCTATCAGACAATAAGATAATAATAGCTTTGTGATTGTAAGGGTGTCCAATTGACCATTACTCCTGTGACACTACATCTATTCCACTGCTCTCCACTGCTCTTTTGTTCTCAAATCCGCAGGACTCCATGTTCACAACGTTCAACAATCTAAATGCCAATGAGTTTCAACTACAGTGTCATAAGGGTGCAACATGCAAGAGTGATTTCAATGTCTCTTCATGCATGGCACATCTAAAAAAAAGATCTAGACAGAAGTTTGCTAAATTAAATATATCTAGTGGGTCATTGCTTTTAGAAACAAAAGCACTTTTGAGGTCCATGTTACAGTCTATGCTCGTTTTGAACATATTACCAATAAGATTTTGGGCAAATATTTGATTTAAATATTATTAGCTAAAAGATACATGTTATGTAAAACAGATTTTTAAGGTATGCCCTCATCAAAAGAACAGTAAATACTTTATAGTAAAAAATAAATGGATATATATATATGTTTTACTATAAAGTATTTGTGACTGTAGGCTTTACTAGATTCTCATGCTCAAAATGTAGGATTCTGTAAAAATTTTCATAATGCGGTGTGAACGGGCCATAATAGATTCCCATGCCCGGGCTGGGTCCAGTCCTGGCTTGTGTTGGTGTTTGGAGGTTGCAGATGCCACTTGTGTGATGAACCGAACCGTCTGTTTTCATCACTGGCTGCTGCCAGTCCCAGCCCTTTGCCTCTGAATGACCACTTTCTATTTAAAACCAATTCTCTTCCCAGCTGTGCATTTTTTGGCATTTCAAAAACTTAAAAAATGGTTGTAAATGTCACAAAGAAAAACAAATATCATTGTATGTCTATGTAACTGAATGTTTGTGTCGGTTCTAAACCACAACCTGGTATAATATACCACATAGATTAGTTGTCTGCGACCCACAGGTTTAATTTTTTGTCTCCCTTGGGAGAAATTTAGTCTGGGCCCACTGCACACAAACATAGACATAGTGACACAACAATAAGCACAACATGGACAAAAAAGGTCCCTCTGTCCCCTATACATACAATCTCACACATCACTTGAGAGTGGAACATTCGAGACTTAATTAATCAAGTTTTTTATTTAAAACAGGAATTAAAATAACACACAAAAAACCTTTCTATTGACTCTGATTGTCTCAGACATGAACCCAAGGGCGGACCAAAGGGTAAAGGTAATGGACCCTTACCCTGAGAACCACTGCTTTACCAACCAACTTTAACATACACTAAGACAGAGTACAGATTCAAATAGGCCCAGTATTTGAGGGTTATGACCCGGTCCTTTGTAGACCATATACTGCAGTCTGTGAATGGCCCACATTTAGACAGCTCTGAGCGAGGCATAGAGACCCACCTGGGACTGTCTTTAAATAGATAAACTAAACTGAACTAATAGAACTGAAACTGTTTCGAGGGAGAAATGTATGACACAAAAACAATTTTTGAATCACTCATTTCTAAAGTTTCACCAGCATCGCTTTGTTCTACTCACATGGTCAAAGCGTTGTGGTCTGTTAATGGGCTTACATCCACCTGACACACACACACTGCTCTGTTTCTGCTCTGCACGGGCTGCTGCTCTTTGGGATGGGGTGCAAAAAACAAACATATTCAGCCCAACCTCACAGCATTTGACCCAAGGGAAATCCCGTCTGTCATGGGTCTCTAGTCAGGGCCACCACAGTTAAGGCAGGGGCCAGTGGCGCATTGCGGCGCTGCTCACCTCTACAGCAGAACGACAGCTCAGCCCAAGCTGGAACACTTACACATCAGCCTACCAGGGAAATCCCTAGTATCCCCGTAGCCCAGTCTGCCCTTGCATGACCCTGACACTGCTCAGGGAAAATAAAAACATTTGCAATTTCACAAAACTTTAAGGCGCACAAAATGTATAAACAAATTACAGCATTAATGGTGGGAACATTATTTAGTACAAAAGAAACGAGGGACTTTCAACAAAACATGCTGTGCTTCATTATATGGAACCTAGGCATTGTGGGCCACTGCTCCACTCAAATATTTTCTGGATATGTCAGGTTTTCGCCAAGCAACACAAAGGTTTAGCTCTTTTAGGAAATTAGGTCTGGAGCCTGGCTAGGCCACTCCAGAAAACCTTATATGCTTCTTACTGAGCCACTCCTTGGTTATCCTGGCTGTGTGCTCCGGGTCATTGTCATGTTGGAAGACTTAGCCATAACCCATCTTCAATGTTCTGACTGCCAAAGCATGATGGTTCCACCCCCATGCTTCACAGTAGACATGGTGATCTTGGAATAGTACTCATCCTTCTTCTTCTGGGTCTCTTCTGACCACATGACTTTCTCCCATGACCCCTCTGGCTCATCCAGATGGTCAATGGCAAACCTCAGACAGGCCTGGACCTGTGCTGACTAAAGCAGGGGAACCTTCTGTGTGATGCATGATCTTAAACCATGACGGCGTAGTGTATTACTGATAGTAACCTTTGAAACTGTGGTTCCAGCTCAGGTCATTGAGCTGCTCCTCCTGTAGTTCTGGGCTGATTCCTCATCTTTCTTGTCATCACTGATACCCCACAAAGTGAGAGCTTGGGTGGAACCCGAGTCTGGGGGTGATTGACAGTCATCTTTATCTTCTTCCATTTTTGAATTGTTCCAACAGTTGATCATTTTTCACCTGTTCACAGCTGGTTGGTCTTGCTCATGGTTGTAGCTGGAGTCTGACTGATTGGGGTGTGGACAGGGGTCTTTATGCAGCAAACAAGCTACAGGTGCTACAGAGGTATGTATGCATGTATGTATGTATGCATGTATGTATGCATGCATGTATGCATGTATGTGTGCATGCATGCATGTATGTATGCATGCATGTATGCGTGAAAGTGTTTTTCAGACTTCCTATAAGTGATCTGTTCTTCTGGATCTACCTCTGGATCTACCTGCGTTGCACCAATGAAATTTCCCCATGTGGGACAATAAAGGAATATCTTATCTTATCTTATCTTATGTATGTATGCATGTATGTATGAATGCATGTATGCATGTATGTATGCATGTATGTATGTATGTATGTATGTATGTATGCATGCATGTATGTATGTATGTATGCATGCATGCATGCATGTATGTATGCATGTATGTATCTATGCATGTATGCATGTATGTATGCATGTATGCTTGTATGTATGCTTGTATGTATGCATGTATGTATGCATGTATGCATGTATGCATGTATGTATGTATGCATGTATGTATTTATGCATGTATGTATGCATGTATGTATGGCAAGGCAAGGCAAGGCAAGTTTATTTGTAGAGCACATTTCATACACAAGGCAATTCAAAGTGCTTCACAGCAGGAAAAATGCATTCAAATCACAAAGAAATTACAGAAATACAATAAAATTAACTAAATTAAAAATTATCAATCCAACTGATTTTCTAAACTAATAAAATCACAAACAAAAGAGAAGAGTGCAAAGAAAAAATCCTTTCAGTCATATGCGCAGCTAAACAAAACTGTTTTTAGCTTAGATTTGAACATTGTCAGAGTAGAAGCCTGTCTCACATCTTCAGGAAGACTGTTCCAGATTTTAGCTGCATAAAACTGAAACGCAGATTCCCCATGTTTAGTCCTGACACTGGGCACCAGCAGGAGGCCGGTCCCTGAGGTCCTCAGAGTCCGAGATGGTTCATATGGCACTAACATATCCAAGATGTACTTTGGTGCTAGGCCATGGGGAGACTTGTACACAAGCAGAGCTGCTTTAAAGTCTATTCTCTGAGCCACAGGGAGCCAGTGCAGAGACCTGAGAACAGGACTAATGTGATCATACTTCCTGGTTCTAGTCAGGACCCGAGCAGCAGCGTTCTGGATGTACTGCAGCTGTTTTACAACTCGTTTGGAGAGACCAGTGAGCAGGCCGTTACAGTAGTCTAATCTACTGGAGACAAACGCATGGATAAGTCTCTCTAAATCTGGTTTTGACACTATATTTTTGATTTTGGCAATGTTTTTTAGATGGTAAAAAGCTGCTGATGTTATTGATTTGACGTGGCTATTAAAGTTCAAGTCTGAGTCCATTATTACCCCCAGATTTCTAATTTGGTTTGTAGGTTTTAGAGCGAGACTCTGGAGGTGACCGCTAACACTTTCTCTTTGTTTCTGTGGGCCAAAAACGATTATTTCAGTCTTGTCTGAGTTCAGCTGGAGAAAGTTGTTTTGCATCCACAAACTGATCTGTTGGATGCAGTGACAGAGTGAATCTACTGGTCCATAGTCACCTGCCGATAGTGAAACATAGATCTGAGTGTCGTCTGCATAATTGTGATAGGACACATTTTCACTGCGTATCAACTGACCCAACGGCAGCATGTAGAGGTTGAACAGAAGGGGACCCAGGACTGACCCTTGGGGCACTCCACAGGTCAGGGTCATGTGGTCTGAGACACAGCTACCAATTTCAACAAAGTACTTCCTGTCTTCCAGATAGGACCTTAACCAGTTTAGGGCAGTGCCAGTGATGCCCACCCAGTCCTCTAGTCTCTGTAAGAGGATCCCATGATCGACAGTGTCAAAAGCAGCACTCAGATCTAACAGAATTAAGACTGAGGCTTTGCCCGTGTCAGTGTTCAGGCGGATGTCATTTGTCACCTTGACAAGAGCAGTCTCAGTGCTGTGATGAGGTCTAAAACCTGACTGAAAAACATCAAATGAGTTGTTTATTAAGAGGAAATCTCTGAGCTGTTGGTAAACAACCTTTTCAAGGACTTTGCCCCAAAATGGCAGATTAGAGATGGGCCGGTAATGACTCAGTACTGCAGCATCAAGACTGCTCTTCTTTAGGAGAGGCTTTATGACCGCAGTTTTCAAAGACATTGGGAATGTTCCAGATTGAAGCGACATGTTAACTATGTGAGTGAATGGTGCTAACAAACTGTTCAGCACAGACTTTAGAAATCTGGTGGGTAACACATGGAGGCAGCATGTAGATGAACTCAGACTGGTGATGATCTCATGGACAGTTTTGTTAGTTGCAGGTGCAAAGTGAGTTAGCTCTGAGTGTCTTGGTGGTTTTAGGGTAATTTTTTGCATTGTGGGATTTATAGCATTTTTAATGCCCTGAACTTTGTCATTAAAGAATAATGCAAACTCATTACACTTGGATGTGGAAATGAGTTCTAACGGCAGCTGAGCTGGAGGGTTTGTTAATCTGTTTACTCTGGCAAACAGTACATGCGAGTTGTTACTGCAGCTTCCAATTATTTCAGAAAAATATCTTTCCCTAGTTCTACATAAGATTAGGTTGTACATGTTCAGCTTTTCTTTGTAAATCTCTTTTTGAACCTGGAGCTTTGACTTGCGCCATTTCCGTTCGGCCCTGCGGCACTCCCTTTTCTGTGCCCTGACCGAATCCTCATTTCTCCACGGCGCCTTCTGCTTATTTTTAACCATTTTAGCCTTTATAGGGGCGATGGTGTCCAGAACATTCAAAACACTAGATGTAACAGAGTTCAACAAATCATTTACATTAGAACATGAGACATTTTCAAAGTTTATCATTTCCATAAACAGTGCACCTGTGCCATCACTTATGTGTCTCCTCTGAACAACTGCAGGACCAACCGGAGGTTTGGGAGAAACAGACAGGTCAAAGAAGACACAGAAATGATCAGACAGAGCAACATCGATCACATTAACATTTGAAATATTTACCCCCTTTGTAATTATGAGATCTAGAGTGTGTCCTCTGCTGTGGGTGGGGCCTCTCACATGCTGAGTAAGACTGAAGGTTTCAAGGACAGCATCAAGCTCTTTAGCGTTTCTGTCACAAATATTATCAACATGCACATTAAAATCACCTGTAATGACCAAACCATCAAAGTCTGTGCATATGACTGAAAGCATCTCAGTAAAATCATCAATAAAACTTTGGCAGTGCTGGAGAGGCTTGTATAAAACAATGAAGAGAATGGATGGAGACCGTTTTAGCTCCATTTTAAAGGATACATACTCAAATGATGAAAACACCCCAAAAGACAACCTGCGGGTCATTATTTCATCTCTAAAGACAGCACAGACTCCACCCCCTTTTTTGTTTTCTCGTGTTTCAGATTCAAACTTAAAGTTGGGTGGAGCAGATTCTATCAGAACTACATTTCCTGTGTTTTTGTCAAGCCATGTTTCAGTTAAAAACATAAAATCAAGATTATAAGAAGAAATAAAATTATTAATTAAGAGAGATTTGTTACATAAGGATCTGACATTTAGCACAGCAAGTTTCAGACTAGTTTCAGTGAGACTGGGCTTTATCTTTTCACAGGGAATATGAATCACATTTCTCAGATTGGGCCTGACTTGCATTTTGTTTTTTGTTTTGTTTGCATGTATGTATGCATGTATGTATGTATGTATGCATGTATGTATGCATGTATGCATGCATGTATGCATGTATGTATGTATGCATGTATGCATGTATGCATGTATGTATGCATGTATGCATGTATGCATGTATGTATGCATGTATGTATGCATGTATGCATGTATGCATGTATGCATGTATGCATGTATGTATGCATGCATGTATGCATGTATGTATGCATGTATGTATGCATGTATGTATGTATGTATGTATGTATGCAAGCATGCATGTATGTATGCATGTATGCATGCATGTATGCATGTATGTATGTATGTATGTATGTATGCATGTATGTATGTATGTATGTATGTATGCAAGCATGCATGTATGTATGCATGTATGTATGTATGTATGTATGTATGTATGTATGTATGTATGTATGTATGTATGTATGTATGCATGTATGTATGCATGCATGTATGCATGTATGTATGCATGTATGTATGCATGTATGTATGTATGTATGTATGTATGTATGTATGTATGTATGTATGCAAGCATGCATGTATGTATGCATGTATGCATGCATGTATGCATGTATGTATGTATGTATGTATGCATGTATGCATGTATGCATGTATGTATGCATGTATGTATGCATGTATGTATGTATGTATGTATGCAAGCATGCATGTATGTATGCATGTATGCATGCATGTATGCATGTATGTATGTATGTATGTATGCATGTATGCATGCATGCATGCATGTATGTATGCATGTATGTATTTATGTATGCATGTATGTATGCATGTATGTATGCATGTATGCATGCATGTATGTATGTATGCATGTATGTATGCATGTATGTATGTATGTATGTATGTATGCAAGCATGCATGTATGTATGTATGCATGCATGTATGCATGTATGCATGCATGTATGTATGCATGTATGTATGTATGCATGTATGTATGCATGTATGCATGCATGCATGTATGTATGCATGCATGCATGTATGCATGTATGTATGCATGTATGCATGTATGTATGCATGTATGCATGTATGTATGCATGTATGTATTTATGTATGCATGTATGCATGCATGTATGTATGTATGTATGCATGCATGTATGTATGTATGCATGTATGCATGTATGTATGCATGTATGCATGTATGCATGTATGTATGCATGTATGCATGTATGTATGCATGTATGTATTTATATGCGCAGAAGCATTGACAAACACATTTTAAAAATTTACTTTAGACAATCCTAATAAAGAGGAAACCAAGATGTGGAACCTCTGATAATGTCCACCATTAAAACATAACTAGGTGTGTCTAGGACAGGCATGTCCAAACTAGGGCCCGGGGGCCAAATGCGGCCCTCAGACCAATTTTTGTTGGCCCTCCAGCTTCCTGCTATGTTGGCCCAAACAACAAAAAGTAGTACTTTTTACTCTGAAATTGGGAACATTCAGGCATATTGATTTTATACAAACCTAATATTAATGTTCTATGCCTTATTAGAGGTGTGGAGGCTCATCACAATTACGTCAAATGCAACATTTTGAATGATTCACTTTGTCATTCAACAAATTCGACGTTGTCAGGTTGTTTGTGGCCCTCTGCCCCGTTTAAGTGTCAAAATGCGGCCCTTGGTGAAAAAAGTTTGGACGCCCCTGGTCTAGGATGTCTAGGATTTACAAAACTAACTGAAAGACTATAGCGTCAGGTTAGCTCATTAAAACAGTACTTGTCCCTACAGGGGACAGCATCCTGCTGCTAACAGACGTTCATGTAATCTTCCACTGCAGACCAAGGATAGTCCCTGCTTCATTCCGTTTCCCATGATGCAACAGCTGTCCCCCTCTAGTTGTCTGTCTGCAAATCCTGCTGCAGTAAAGACTCGCACACAGAGCCCCATACAAAAGGGATTTAAATGGATTACTGTAATAATACTGTAAGATTCAGTTCTACTTTTAAATTATGTTAAAGTGAAACCTCCAACAAATTAGAACTAAATGAAAACAAAGAGAGCAGGACAATGTGATCTCTGTAATAATGTTGCTAGCCAGCCAACAAGCTTCTACAATACTTTAACAATACTTTACAAAGACATATGGTCCATAAGTCCGATGGGCGTGATTTACAGGCAGGTAACCCACTGGAGAAAGACATGGTCTGTTTGAGTCCAGACAAACACAGTGAAGTAAAAAATACATTCTGAAATAACACACGGGAGAAACGGCACAGATTTCTTCAGAATCGACAAGTGAAACCCCAAACTCTAATCTCGTGTAAAAGAATAATTCTGAGCATTACGTGGATATAGAGGATAGCAACTTGCACTACAAATAAGCGGCTGTGATTTGAACAGAAAATGTGTGAAACTGTCACACCAGGCGAGTTATTCTGACCACTGTGTTTTTTGTTTTTGTTATGTCGCGTTCAGAGCGCGGCGGCCAAAGCGTCCACTTTACATTCAAAGTCTATGGAAACGCGCGTCGAACACCTCCTGCGTTTTTGCGGCGCGATTCCTGCTTTTTCGGCGTGGAGCGCGGCGCGGGCGCTTTTGCGTTTTCCGCTCTAAACGCTTTGAAGGGCGTATAAGCTTTAAGGCGTTCAAATTGTTCACCGCAAAAATGTTCAGATTTGTTCAGCTTTTCTGCGGCGTGGCGGGGCAGCAGCCAATCAGAGATGACGCTCCGGTGACGCACATACGCATTTCGCCCGGGACGAAACACGTTTTGTTCAGTCATGGCGGACGAGAAGCTCATAGTGGTGCGGGAGGAAAGAATTGTATGACGTGGGGACGGTGGAATACCAGAACAGGAGCAAGAAGGACCTCGTCTGGAGAAAGGCGAACAAGGAGATTGGACTGTCTGGTAAGTTTTTACAGCTTTTAAACGATAAAAATATGTGTTGATAGTTGATGTTTGGATCCATCAACTATCAACACTCGAATTCACCAAACTCTGATCGTCTCTGCAGTATCCGATGTACCCAGGCACGTCTCCGCCGAGCCCGGCGCCTCCGTACGAGGGTTTTTAAAACCAAATAGGTGAACACTTCTGTCTTTATATCCACCATTTTCACCAAGAGAGAGAAGCCGCAAACACAACACCTCCACTGCGCACGCGGCGGACCCGCGTCTGCTTATTATTTTTTGGCTCTGCTCCCTTGCTTCGAGAACGTGGCTTATTTGCGTCTAGTCTTTAAACGTACAGGCGTCCAACTTCTGCGTGAAGCGCGAATCGGCGTCTGCGGCGTGAACGAGCCATTAGCTGATTCCAATGCAGACGTTAAGCGACTGGGAAATGCAAATGACAATTAATCTGCTAAAAGAAAATCAATGTTTATTTAGTTTTTTTGTGGTTATTCAGCATGAACAACAAAACACGATACACAGATATTTTTTGTCAATAAATTTGCAATGGTAATTCCGTTTATTTTCTGGTTCACTAGCAAGGACCACGACCCCAGCTACGATGCAAAGTGTTTATTGGCAGGCGAGAAACATGAGCAACACAAATGTACAGAAGTTGAAGGCTCCCGGGGCCCGATACCCCCATTGAGCAGATAAAATATAAGTACAACAGTTAAACGAGGGTGGGAGGGAGGGAGGGGCACAAAGTCATGAACACAGGTGTATGTGACCTGGATGCTTAAATAGTGTAGCCGCAGGAAAGGGCTTAAAAGGGGCGTGAACTTAAGATAAAACTTATCTTCATTTGAAAACATTGGAATTTTTATATATAATTTATAACTTAAACAGTAAAAGCGTTTGACAATAAGCCAAAAAGGGTCCAACATAAGATAAGCCTTTATTTGTCGCATAATGGGGAAATTACATTGTTGCAACACAAAGTAGGCACAGAAGTAAATAATAAAAAACAGATAACTTATAAAAAAAAAACTCTTATAGAAAAGCTCTTATAAAACTCTTATAAAAACCCTCTGAAGTAACCCCTGAACTTTGACCCAGGCTTCCTCCAATGGCTTTAGCTAAAGATGCTCACATTGTATTTAGACCAAACGTCATACGGGTTTTAAAATAAACTCAGTGGAGCATAAGTTGGCTGAACAACACTGATAATAATGTGTTTATTTCCTTAATAACTGCTTTGGGCTATTGCAGTCTTTTGGCTGGCAATCATAAATAAATGTGTGCATTTTGACAAACAAACTCAGCGACTGGATTCAAGAAGTGCTGGCCTTGAAATGAGAACGACATGTTCGTGAATGCGGAGATGAAGTTGGTCACATGTCTGCACTAAATTGAGCCAGTTACATTTAATTATCTACTAAATAAACCTCAACCTGCATTTTATATTTGTTACATCATTGATACTTACAGTTGTGGTAAATGACTGCTAGAACACTGGTCCCACTTTTCAAACTTCCCCTAAACTAAAAACAATAAGAATTTCAACTGTTAAAAATGTATTCTGAATTTGCAGTCGCGGTTTGAAAGGTGCACTGCAACTTTTCTGGAGTGAAGGTGTTATTGCGTTCCCCTTAAGGTATTGAACATCTCCTTCTCTGCTCTTGTTGTATCCGATAGCGTCGCTCCAGCGTTGGTCGGCAGCAGTTGTGCCTCAGTTACTCATGTTCCAGTACATTTCATTAGCAGTAATACTTCACACTGAGCCAGCGTGGACGTCAGAGCACCCACTCCCTCCACCAAGATCGGTACAACGTGTGAGAGGAAAATGTGCCACCAAACTGCATTATAATAATAATAATAATAACTTTTATTTATATAGCGCTTTTCAGTGACCCAAAGACGCTGAACATAATAAAAAAGGGGGGGGTATTTACAGACAGGGGGGACAACACGTACAGAACACATTAATATACAGATAAAATGAACAAGACAGAAGAAGTAGAGAGAAAAAGATGGGGATGTAACAGGGGGTAGAAGAGTAGGCAATGGGGTAGAGGAGGCTAGGGGTAGGGGAGGTCATAGGCTTGGGTGAAGAGGTATGTTTTTAGGCGGGATTTAAATGTTGTGAGTGAGGGAGAGTGGCGGACAGGTTGGGGGAGGGAGTTCCAGAGTCGGGGTGCTGTTCGGGAGAATGCTCTGTCGCCAAAAGTTTTGAGTCGGGATGTTGGTGCAGTCAGGGTGAGAGAGGAGGAGGATCGGAGAGCTCGGGAGGGGCAGTGGGGGATGAGGAGGTCAGACAGGTAGGGGGGGGCAAGGTGGTGAAGAGCTTTGAAGGTGAGGAGGAGTATTTTAAAGTTTATGCGCTGCTTGATGGGGAGAGAGTGGAGAGAGCGGAGAACGGGAGTGATGTGATCACGGGACCGGGTGTGGGTGAGGAGGGTGTGGGTGAGGAGGCGGGTGTGGGTGAGGAGGCGGGTGTGGGTGAGGAGGCGGGTGTGGGTGAGGAGGCGGGTGTGGGTGAGGAGGCGGGTGTGGGTGAGGAGGGTGTGGGTGAGGAGGCGGGTGTGGGTGAGGAGGGTGTGGGTGAGGAGGCGGGTGTGGGTGAGGAGGGTGTGGGTGAGGAGGGTGTGGGTGAGGAGGCGGGTGTGGGTGAGGAGGGTGTGGGTGAGGAGGCGGGTGTGGGTGAGGAGGGTGTGGGTGAGGAGGCGGGTGTGGGTGAGGAGGAGGGTGTGGGTGAGGAGGCGGGTGTGGGTGAGGAGGCGGGTGTGGGTGAGGAGGCGGGTGTGGGTGAGGAGGCGGGTGTGGGTGAGGAGGCGGGTGTGGGTGAGGAGGCGGGTGTGGGTGAGGAGGGTGTGGGTGAGGAGGCGGGTGTGGGTGAGGAGGGTGTGGGTGAGGAGGCGGGTGTGGGTGAGGAGGGTGTGGGTGAGGAGGGTGTGGGTGAGGAGGCGGGTGTGGGTGAGGAGGGTGTGGGTGAGGAGGCGGGTGTGGGTGAGGAGGGTGTGGGTGAGGAGGCGGGTGTGGGTGAGGAGGCGGGTGTGGGTGAGGAGGCGGGTGTGGGTGAGGAGGCGGGTGTGGGTGAGGAGGCGGGTGTGGGTGAGGAGGAGGGTGTGGGTGAGGAGGCGGGTGTGGGTGAGGAGGCGGGTGTGGATGAGGAGGGTGTGGGTGAGGAGGCGGGTGTGGGTGAGGAGGGTGTGGGTGAGGAGGCGGGTGTGGGTGAGAAGGCGGGTGTGGGTGAGGAGGCGGGCAGCGGAGTTTTGGACCATTTGGAGTCTATGGAGGGAATGGGAGGAGATGCCAGTGAGGAGGGAGGTGCAGTAGTCGAGGCGGGAGGAGATGATGGCCTGGATGAGGGATTCAGCAGCGGGGAGGGTGAGGCAGTGTCGGATTTTGGCGATGCGGCGGAGGTGGAAGTATGAGGTCTTGACGATGTGGCTGACATGGGGAGTGAAGGAGATTAATTATGATTATGTTTTGTTCCTGTAAAAACATGGAGGAGAGGCCTTGGGTTTTATTTGGTCAGCATGTTCTTAGGAGGCAGAATAATGCACTGAAAGCTTTTATTTCCGCTTATCAGATGACAAACTAATGTCTAAGATGTATTTAGAATTGTGGGTAACAGACAATTTAAATAGACATTCTAAAATACCAATGCACAATTTCTCTTTATAGCGCTGTAAAGCTGTGGAGCCTAATTTTGGAACAAGGAAGTAGGCATTTAAACCTTTCTAACTCATTATAGCTCTCACAAATTCTTTTCCACCATCACCAGTATTCACAATTTTGGATCAGCTTTTTCAGAAAAACACAAATGAGGCCGAGTGACATTCCTAAACACACTACAGGAACACAATATTTAAATATAATCCTCTCGTACCCTCTCCAAACTCGCCTAAAGATCTGAACGTTGACGCTTTAGCAGTCAAGTTGTTCTGCATTTTGTTGAACATAATTTGCTGCTACAAACTCTGACGCGCCGTGTGGATAATCTGTTTCATAAACTTTCCACGGGAACTTTGGCCACCAACCGATCAGGAAAATGCAATCAGAATCAGATTGGTGAACTGCTCATTGAGGTTTGATTTACATTTTTTCATCTTTTTATTCCATTATTAGAGTGTTAATGCTTGTTTTTCTCATTAATTCATGACTTGGCAGGGTGTTGGACATGTGCTGTGTCTGTTTCAGATTTCACTTGTTTCTGTTTTACAGTTTATTAATTCTCTTTCATATTATTCTGCTTCGGATTTGCTTTCACTGTCTCCGAGTGCTGAACGCCTCAGGTGTTTGGTACTTGACAAAAGTCACCTGGTGTGAGCCCAGAAATGTAGATCTCCATTTGAAGAAAAAGCCATAATTGTCCTTGCATTGTCTACTCCCAGCAGTTTGACAAGCGGAAAGGGGTCTCTATTCATGGGATGCTAATTTTCTGTGCCTTTTGAAAAAAGTATATTGTACTCAGCTTGACAGTTTTACTCAAGGGACAAGTTCACTTTGCTCAGTTTCAAGTCCTTTATTTTAAACATGTGATACACAAGTTAATTTGAGGTTAATGAAAGTATGGTAAGCTTCGGTAGGTGAAATGTACACTGCATTTGACCCATCCTTCAACGTCACCAGGGACCCATCTCCAGATCTTTGTGCTTGGCGTGGTCAGGACTACACCGGAGCAGGAGGATCTGACCTTTTGTGCATGTTTCAGTTGATCAGGGAAACTGGCGCCCAGAGGAAGCCCTCACCCACACACGTGGAGAAACATGCAAACTCCACACAGAAAAGACGGGTGTGTTTATACCCGGTGTACATATAAATTATAGTTGTACACCAATCGAGTAGTTTTTTGTGGAGACAAGCTGAAAAATCTATTGAGAATGACAGGATGTGACATCACACTAGGGACACTCATTCATCCAAAGTTTATGCAGAATTTACACAAAAAAAACTACTTTTTTGACTGTCAAAATTAATTAAACGAAATGAAGTCGCTCTCATATAGTTTTATCAGTCAAATAAAAGAGTTTTTATGCAGTGTTTACTGGGTAATTTCCTAGTGTGATGTCATAAATTACAAACAGGAAGAAGTTAAATTATGAACCTGAAAAATGTGATATTTTATAAAATATTTTTTTAGCACAATTCAAAATATATTTATCTTAACTGTATTTTAGTTCCATGAGTCATCCATCGTGTCAGAAGCACTTCAAACCCGTAATCTACTCGGATATTTGCCCCTCAACCTCACTTCTGCTCGTAAACGTCCCCAAATATGTTATGTATAAATATTTAACACATCCAAATCTACTCTTAGTTTTACCGATAACAATTGTAATTTTGATATTTTATTTTACTAAAATTACTAAACATTTTGCATGATTTAATTGTTGTTAGTAGTCTGGGTTTTTGATCTTAAGCCAATTTAAATACTGATAATTACTTAAACCTTAAGTAACCTTTAAGTAACCTTAAACTTTTAACCATATCATAATTAATCCCACTTGTCATTAAACCACCCGAAGTTGTATTCAAAGTGACTCATGCATATTTTAAATTAGCTCTACTTCTTTATTCCGCCCCAACTTTTCTGCCACTTGACTGATAGAAATATGATCAATATTTACTACAACACACAAAGTAATAATGAACAAAAACCCATCACAATTTGATCCCAAGATTGTCATTGTGAGCGTGGGCGTAAATGAATGCATCAACTATCCTCGCGTCGACTGTACGCGCAGCCAAACGGCATTTAGCACCTCAAATTAATGGAAGTTGGCAAACCTACTTTAATCTCTTCCTTACTTTCAATTGAAACGCTTCCATGCATAAATAATCCCATATGAATTCAAATATTCAGTCATTTCACTTTGCCAAAGAATCGAGCCATTGCCAGCTTCAAATAAGAATTTGAAAATAAGGAAAACCTAACGCGAACACCAATAAATCTTTTTTTTTAAAATATTATGTTAACCGTAGGCTTTATTGGACAGGAAAGGACAGTGTGAAATGAGGGATGAGAGAGAGAGGTGAAGACTGTCACGAACGGCAGAACGGAGCCAATTACAGAGCTGGAAACAGGGTATGATTATAACAGGCTTTAATGGTTCAGAATAGAAATGTACAAAGTCACTGGGAAAGTCTGAACGACAAGGAAGAGTCCGTCCAGCGGTGGTCAGAGTCAGCAACAGCAGCGTCAGAGGGCAGGCGAGAGGCATAGTCATGGTCCCTTCCAAGTTCGGTACACAGGCAAACAGCTATGTCAGAGGAAAGGCGGAAAGAATACTCAGGACGGTCCAAGGTCGATGACGGCAAACAGGATCACGAGGAGTAGGCAACAATCAGAGTCCGAACAGGAATCAAAGTATCAACACACTCGAATGCTGGGGCTAAACAGGGCAACGCCGACAATCTTGCACTGAAGCAGAGGAAACAAACACCTAAAATACTAAACCCAGTGATTAACAACCAGATACAGCAGTGAACCCACGCACAGGTGAGGAGAGCCTGTGATGAGCTGAGAGACGAGGGGGCGGTAACCAGAGAGGAGAACAAGAAGGGAGGGGGGAAACCAAGCCCCCGGAAGCCAAGATGGCCGCCATTGAAACCTATGGAGCTGCTCATTGGCGGATGGGTCCAAAAAAAGTGTTTTAGTTCCGCATTACTTCCTGAATACTGTCTCATCTCCTCCCACTTTTGTGACGACATCGCCGTGAGGCTTTGGCGTCGGGAGCACGCTCGTCACAGCAGCGTGAAAGACTGAGAAGTCGGACTTGGAATAATTCGGCTTGTAATGGTCTGTTTACGCAACGTATAATGATGAATTGTTATATTCATCTATAAATATACATGTATCATGTCGTAAAGGTCTGATATTTAAGAGAATTATAAAGATGTGTTAAGATAAAAAGTTTGGTTTCGTTGACAACGAATTACATTTGCTCATTTAGAGGTGGAATAATGTCCTCATCATTTTCTGTACTGCACAGACAGAGAGCAAACTCACTGGTCAAGACGGTCAGCTCTGCTCTGGACGGCTGCTTCACTCTGTAGAAGATGAGAAAATAATCCTTAGAACATCCATTAATAATGTTGTAAAAACTGGAATATGTTATTGACAGATGTCGGTGTAATCCCTCATTCGTCCAGGCGTGTTCCATAGTAGAAAAAGCTTCAGTTGTTTCATCTGGACTCAGTTTGAAAAAATAGACGTTTCGACTCTCATCCAAGAGTCATTGTCAATAACAGAATTTAGGTCGAGAACTCCGATATTAATACTGTTCTGTGGTAAGACCCGCCCATTGGGAGGAGCCTTCCTGAAGTAGAAAGAGTTGTATCTACCGAGCCTATTCAGAATCTTAATGGGCTATTAGAAACCTCTTTGTCTTTGTGAGACCCTGGCTCAACCACCCTGAGTACCTGATTAGCATCTGAATGCCCTCTACCTTTCCAGGGGTTCAGAATCCCATTATAAATAACAGGAAGATGAAACCTAAGCCCTCCATTTCTGTTTAAAGAAGGTCTTTCTTTTTTAACAAAAATAGCTTCCTTGACTCCTCTTTCAAACCATCTTTTCTCCTGCTTAAAACCTTCACCTCACCGTCTTCAAACGAGTGATTAGAGGCTTCAAAATGGAGATGCACGGCGCTCTGAGGTCCTGAACTAGTATTTCTTCTGTGCTGATAAAGCCTCTTGTGTAGAGGCTGTTTCGTCTCACCTATGTAACGTTCTTTACAACTTTCTTCACTGCATTGGATCGAATAAACTACATTGCTCTGTTTTTGAGTCGGCAACTTGTCCTTTGGGTGAACCAGTTTTTGTCTTAAAGTGTTTCCTGGTTTAAAATAAACAGGGACTTCGTGTTGTCTAAAAATTCTCTGCAGTTTTTCCGACAGGCCAGACACATAAGGGATAGAAACACCCTTCCTTCTCTGTTCAGTTTCCCTTTTGTCCTGCTTCTTGGTTCTCTTCACTCTGTTGAGAGCCCAAGCGGGGTAACCACAGGCTGAGAGGGCATTTCGGACATGTTTTTCCTCTTTCTTCTTGCCCTCTGAGCTGGTGGGCACACCTTGAGCTCTGTGTTGTAAGGTTCTGATCACACCCAGCTTGTGCTGTAGTGGGTGGTTGGAACCAAAGAGCAGATACTGGTCCGTGTGTGTAGGTTTCCTATATACTTCTATTTGGAGTTTCCCGTCCTCTCCTCTGATCGTGGAACAATCAAGAAAGGCCAAGCGATTCTCCTTAGCGTCTTCTCTTGTAAACCTGATATGTGGGTCCACAGCATTGATGTGATCAGAGAAGGTTTCCAGCTCTTGTTTCTTGATTGTTACAAAAGTATCATCGACATAGCGGAGCCACAGTTTTGGGGCTATGCCTGAGAATGAGGACAGTGCCTTCTTCTCAAAGTGCTCCATGTACAGGTTGGCCACTATGGGAGAGACGGGCGAGCCCATGGCACAGCCATGAATCTGTCTGTAAAATTGTCCCCGGAATTGAAAGTAAGTGGTGTTCAGACAGATGTCCAACAGTTTACATATGTGTTCAGGTGTCAGTTTGGTCCTTTCCTGTAGGGTGGTGTCTTCCTGCAGTCTGGTCCTAACTGCTGCTACTGCATCAGAGGTCGGGATGCAGGTGAACAGGGACACAACATCATATGAAACCATGAGGTCATCTGGGTCCAGTTGGAGATGTTTCACTTTATCCACAAAGTTTTGCGTGTTTTCCACATGATGTTCCGAATTCCCCACAAGCGGAGCCAATATAGTTGTTAAATGCTTGGCCACATTGTAGGTGATGGAATCTGTGCTGCACACTATGGGTCTGAGTGGAACCTCCTTTTTGTGTATTTTTGGAAGGCCATAAATGCAAGGCATGGCTTCACCAGGATACAGTCTGTAATACAGAGGCCGGTCTATCGCTTCCTCTTTTTCCAGCCTTTGTAAACAGTCTATCACTTTCTTCTTGTAGCCACTGGTCGGATCTCTTTTCAAGCGCTCGTATGTGGTCGTGTCCTCGAGGAGGGTGTGGACTATTGACAGATTTACATTTTACTCTGTAACACAAAAGTTCCTCTTTTCACATATTTTTTTAAAGCTAGAACCAAAAGTTGTTTACTTATGCGTAAGTTCAAACCTTAGAAGTTAGAACATGATTCACACGTTTTCTAAATCTCTACATATCCATCCATTTCCATACCATGGAAGTAAATCCATGACATTCCTGTAGAAAACAAGCGTGTGCTTTGCTGTTTGCTTTTGATTGTACATAATACAAACTGATGTTTGTATTATGTACAATCAAAAACTACCAATAATTCAAATTTAACCTGCTGAAATGGGTCATATCTTACAAATGTAAAGGTGTTTTAAAAGTGACAGTCGTGTCTCACAGGGTTAACCCTAACCCAGACCACATTTGAGGTTTTATTACCTTTATATCCCCTTCTTTCTCTAGTTTCCCCTTGTCTGTGCTTAACCTTTTGTCTCTTCGAACATTTTGTAGGAGAAATAATGAGCCATCACGGCGTGTCGTTCCAATGTATCTTTGTGTATCTAAACTTTAGCTCACGTTAGCTCACGTTAGCTTGTGTTAACTGTGTAATCGTTGATTTACACTTCATATGGAACGATGTGTGAAACGTGAGGAATGACAAACAAACACAACTTACGAGTATCGTTGGTCTCGTGGTGTCGTTCTTCTGCTTGTGTTTAGTTTCCGTCACGTGTTCTCCTGAGGCTTGTTCATGAGGGTCACGTGCGCGCTCGGTGCGCGTACACCGTTCACCGGGAGGTTAAAAATGTATTTTTTAAGTATTTTAAAAAACAGTCAAAGAGTGAAATTCCTTCTATTTTATTTTTATAGTAGAAAAAGCTTCAGTTGTTTCATCTGGACTCAGTTTGAAAAAGTAGACGTTTCGACTCTCATCCAAGAGTCATTGTCAATAAAAGAATTTAGATCGGGAACTCCGATATTAATACTGTTCTGTGGTAAGACCCGCCCATTGGGAGGAGCCTTCCTGAAGTAGAAAGAGTTGTTGGTTTCAACAGAAACTCCCCCCTTGTATCTACCGAGTTTCTTTCTTTGTATCTACCGGGGAGTTTCTGTTGAAACCAACAACTCTTTCTACTTCAGGAAGGCTCCTCCCAATGGGCGGGTCTTACCACAGAACAGTATTAATATCGGAGTTCTCGACCTAAATTCTGTTATTGACAATGACTCTTGGATGAGAGTCGAAACGTCTACTTTTTCAAACTGAGTCCAGATGAAACAACTGAAGCTTTTTCTACTATGGAACACGCCTGGACGAATGAGGGATTACACCGACATATTTTATTTTTAGACTAGAAATAATTTTGCATTTTCGGTCATTTTAGAGGCCGAACTTCTGAAATGGTCCGACCAAAAGGCTGCATTCTGCGAAGTGGCCACTACTCAATTTGGAGCCAGAGGCAGAGGGGGCGTGGCCTATCCAGATAATTTAATACATCCATGTGGGAAACGAAGAGGAGCAGAGACAGAAAACCCGTGAATAAAACAAGACAAACTAAACATCCCCAGACCAGACGGTGACCGTGACAAAGTGTGCTGTGCCTTAACCACTCCACCACCGGGCAGCACTGGGGTTTTTCTTCAGCCCCTTTTTTATTCTTTCCAACTTTGTTCTGTCAGACATGTTGGGTCAAAAGTTAAAATAATGACTTTTAAAATGTTGCCTATTTTACCTAGTTTGTCAGTTTTGGTGGAAGAATGTGACTTTCTGGAAATGGGCAGATGGGACCATAAAATTAATAAACGATCATATTCCTAATCACATCTGAATGTCTATAGACGTGACGATGACATGCCATAATATTTGCCCGCTAACCATATTTAGCGCCAGTCCCAAAGCTAATTTAAATTTTGAAATTATATGTCAAATTAAAATAAATGAGAATACCTCGTTTAATGTATTAAACACGCTATCGCAGTAGTATATAGAATCACGTGATTGAAAGAGCTGTTTTTATTGATTTTTATTGCGATTTTGCTGATAACCTCGACCTATGTTTGGAGAAAAAGGACAATTTTCAATCATTTATTACAGAAAATGATGCCTGCACCAGCTCATGGCAAGAGACTTCAGCAACAATTTATTTTGGTTGACCGTGTCTTCTTGACTCCTGCTGCACAAACAACTTACAGACCAAGTATAGGCTTTGCTGGAGTTACAGGCTGGATTTGTGCAACAGCTTGAGTCGTTTGAAAATTGATGCCCTCAGACTAAACAGAGAACACTGGGCACAAATGGATGTGTCCCTTGTTTCACAGAAGAGGGGTTTGGATTCATTTGAGCCAGAAAACCTCACGATGAGGAAGCAAATGACGTTGTCGTGTTGGGAGAGTTACTTTGAAATTGTTATACTGAAGTACACTACTTTCTATTATTTTAATGACGGACAAACATTTTACTTCCCAATTTTCCTTAACATTTTCCCGTTACATTGTATTTCCCTGAACGGGTGTAATCCCTCATTTGTCCCGGAGTTTTCTATTGTAGAAAAATATTGTCATCAAAAGCAATTCTCAATCTTCAGATCTAGTCTGAGAACTCAGTTAGTGATCCTACTCTGAATGAGAAGTCAGATACTCTGAATAAACCTTTCCCACCTGGCAGAGCCTCCTGATGATATTCTGCCCTGTTTTAAGTTTCCCCTGAAACTAATCTTCTTTGTTTCCCCAACAACCCTGTAATGGGTTCCTGCATCACTAATGGGTACCTGATTAGCATCTGACTGGTCTTTCAAAGGGCTGTTGGACATATCTTGTTGGTTATACAGCCACAGATCACTCTTTTGATGACAGTGAGATGAAGATTCTCAGCCGGAGAAGAGAGGTTTTTAAGAGGAGTTAAGAAGGCTATTTTTGTTAAAAACGAGAATCCCTCTTTTAACAGAAATTGAGGTTTATAGTCCAAAGCCTCTGTATTGGTGCCTTCTTTCTGATCAGTTTTCAATCACACAGGTCAGTGTGTGTGTGCGTGTGCGTGCGCGCCGGTACATGAAATAAGCCTAAAAGCTATAAAGACAGTACAAACACATGCAACATCCACAGTGACGCTTTTTGCCAAACCAATAATCATTAAATATAGACTATCTAACTTTTCAACATAATAGAGGCTTTTTGCTGTATCTTTTTGAAGTGGTCTCACGCTGACATTTGACACTTGCACTGCCTGAACGTAAACGGACGGTCGATTATAACCTTTTCATTCACACAGTACAGAAGTCAATATGCCATTAAGTAAAACTACTACTGTCAGGCCTGATGGAGACTATTTTTAGGCACTAATCTAAAAGACACACATACATCATATTTAGTGAGGGGAGAAGAGAACGCACTGCCCCCACTTCAGAGAGGAACTGGTTCTTGAGCATCATGCAGCGTCTCTATATTAGTGCGTACACAGAGATAATGAGGAGACATCCGAGATTGATTCGCCCTCAATGTATTCTGCAAGTGTAATGAGAGGGGTAATTGCACTCATATAGGGGTCATCCGGAGGGGCCGCGTAATATGTTCTATACGAGAAGAGCACGGAGGGTATAGGAGACAACGTAGAAGATGTTACATACATACAGAATATTCCACATAAGCCACGTTTGGACTGGCCCTGATCCCCCCACACATGTTCACTTTAGAGCGCTTTGTATCTGCATGGCAAAAGCCTGGCCCGCATTGTTTTTTTTTAAATAAATTAAATCTGATTTGTACATGAATTATACTTTTCACCAGAGACAATCTCACATAAAGACTTAATAATCCCGAGTTTGTGTTGGTGGCATTGAGAGACGTGCTTAAAGCTATGCATTATGCACACATCGGAACGTTGATAATATGGAGGATGCTTTGAAGACATGCAAGATTTGAATATCAAGTATATCGCTTCTAGTTTAAAACAAATAATACAAAAAGAGCCAATTAAAAATCTAAATTGTAATGTTCTAAACTTCCAAATAAGAACATATGGTGATATTTCTGCACTTTTGTGATTAATTTTTCTGACATTTCACATTTGTCTCATAATTAAATCTCAACTAATACGTTTAAAGACATGTTTTAACACATTTTTGTTGGATTAACGTAATATTGTCTTGCTGTTGTCGAGATCTAATATTTTTTCGATATGGGCCGCCCCTAAATGGGAATTCTCTGCTTTAGATACTTTATCTCCTCTACCTGTTAAAAAAAGAACATCTCCCTCATCCACAAGCGCACAGCTCGTCAAACGTAAAGAAATGCATTGCAACATTTCGAGGTGGCTCTCCTCGGGCTCTCCACCCGACCAATGTCTGTGTGTTTGTTCACATGTTTTCACTACTTGGCTGCCATCATCCTCAGAAGACTGTTGCTGCAACGTGTCTTGCCATCTGATTTATGCAGTCCTTGGCTCAGTTTTCCTTCCGGGACGACTGAGCCCTTTGCAGTCCGACGTTTTTAGAGCAGTATCCCAAATATGAGGAAGCCAGAGTGCCCCCTCGTCTCAGTTTAGTCTTCAGATTTCTGTTGCCTCATTTATCCTGGAGTTGTGTTTGTCGTCCTCCGTCTCATTAAAGTCGGCTCCGTTCGACCAGCTTTCTGAGCATTTAAAACTTCCATAACTTTGTGCTGCTTGTGGTTGCGTGGATAGCACATATGCCGTCCAGGTGCAAAAGGTCGCAGCGTCAAATCTGGCAATATCGACAATTTGCTTCATGTCATTCCCTACTCTCATTTTCCATTTCACGCTGCACTGTCTGGTCCAATCAGAATCAGAAATAATAAAGCCTATGTCACAAAATCGTTAAGAAACTAAATCATGAAAAGTTGTTGGGTTAATAATCTGAAAAAAAGGAATACAATTTGCAAACTAGGAATTTGCTTCTGTCCGGTGGTGTAACATAAAACAATGAATAAGTAGCAAAAAGATAAAAGTCTGCTCTGTTGGATTAAAGATATTATATGAGACTAGTTTCCTCTTGTATCAGTGAAACAATGATGTTTAACCCTTTCCTTTCTAAGCTATTAATCAAAACAAGATGAATTTGGTCTTCATTTAATCTAGATGCTTTTATTTCCTCTATCAGACTAATGTTTGTATGTCCCATACATTTCTACTATGCATTTTGCTGACTGATTTGCGCGGTCTTCCTTCCGAGAGAGCGCCCTCTGCAGTCCGACACTTTTAGAGCACTTTCCCAAGTATGAGAAAGCAACAATGCCCCCTCGTCTCGGTTCAATCATCAAGCTCTTCAATATGTATTTTTCAGGAGGTCCATGAGATTTGAAATAAATAAACATTGCTCTTAAATCCATGTTATTGTTGTTGCTTTCCTATGACTTAAATATGATAAATGACTGCCGGGGCGAGTGAAGCGCGTGTTGTTTGCTAAAGTGGTATTAGCATTGGTAATAGGGGTTCAGCAATTCCTCAGAGATTGGTCTAGTGAGGTAAATCCACTGACTGCAGTAAGTCATGCACTGGGGACCGCTCTAGACTAGCTAAGCACAAAGATGGTCCAACGCAGCTCCAAGACTTAAGACTTATAACCAGCTCCTTCAGGGATCAGCAGCGAATATTAAAAATGTATGGCCAGAAATGGGCCTGAGCAGATGGAGAAATTGCTGTTTGCTATAATAGGAAGGATCTTCGACTTAAATCCCTTGGTTATATCATTTCTGAAAACTTGAATTTATTCCTCACGTGTTTGGGTTTTTTAGGAAGGATTTTTGGAATTTTTAGGAGAGATTTTTTGAAACAATTTTGTTCTTTCACAAGAACGTGATGGACTGGTTTATCCAGCAGAGACATTATTGGAGGAGAACCGTGTGTAAAGAACTGCCTGTGGCTCAATTGTGGTTAAAATCCAGGCAAATGCAGTTGCACAGTTCAGAGTGCTCGTCCTCTGATCTGAAGGTTGCCGGTTCTTATCCCACTCCCAACATAAAGAATGATGCCTGTGTACATGAATCTGTGTGTGAATGGCTGAGAGATTCCTTGATGTAAATAAATAAACCAGAAGTTAAAGGGGCAGTATGCATGTCATGTAATAAAGTCAAATCTGGTTTGTACCAGCACAGCTATATTGTTCTTACGGTAAGTAAGTATAGAGCTTAGCAAAGCAGGAAGTGCACTGCTAACCATTGTTGTTAGCTTTACTGTGCCGGAAAGTTGTGATAAGCACTTAAAATGTCATTGTGATGAATAATTAGGATGCTCAAAATGCAATATCTGGACTGCTGCAAAAAGGTTTAAAATCAGGCCATTTTGTTGTTCACGTTTTTAAGTCAGGCACAGCATTTTGAATGTGTGACCATTTTATTTACCATTTACACATAGCTGCTTCTACAATGCATGTTTTCCCAAGTGACAAAATGCTTATATATAAAATGCAAGATGTGTTGATTTTGTGTATTGATCTTTAGATGATTATCCAACCTGAAAGCAGAATTAGTTCCTTTATGATTTGCCAGATCCAAGAGAGAAACCAGTTTGTAATACACCAGCTCTCTATAAAGGTGAAGGTATAATGTGATATTATGTGTCCTTGGTATATAATAACTAATGGTGTCTCAAGTTAATTTGGTGTTGTATCAGCATTTTAAAGCCTGCAGGTTGTAACTATCACGTACATTTATTTATGTCTTAATTTTTTGTATGGGGGGATCAGAATGAGAGAAAATGTCATCGCAAATTGCACCTTAGCCCTTCCTAATCCAACGATGTTTTCCTGTGCTATCCCAGATACTCGTTTCTCTGTCTTGAGAGAGCGAGAAAGGCAGAGCAAAGAATTCATTCTGAAACATGTTTATTACGTATGGTTCAAAATCAAGCACAGGCTCTTTCAATCCATTTTTCAAGCTTTGATAATTCATGAAAAGAAAACAAGTTCATTTTGTGTGCTAGGACATACTGTATAGTTTCAGACTTCCCACACGCTTGCAGAGGATTCACATTATCTTAGGGTCAAGCATATCTCTCCCAGAGCGGGAACAAACATGGAGAGATCCCATCAGCGCGTAAGAAAAAAACTCTGTTCTGAATTTCTTCAAAAACTGACATTTTCTCGATCCGGGCGTGGCTCTGAGAGTCTCCTCTGCTTTATTAAGTCCATAAAGCATTGCCGGACTCGTTTAGTGCATTTCTCGTATCTAACCAGGACAATCACCCGGAATTGAGATGTCAGCTTGAAACGCGCATTGAGATGTTTTTCTTAAACTGTGTGTAATTCCCTCTGTAGCCTGTAAGGGGCGCCAAAGCTCAGGTGGTCCCGGAGGAAACAGCACAGAATGTAATTTTGTTTGTTATATTGGCCATGTAAATGTACACGGTGGGTAAAAACTCCCCAATAGAGTGGGTTTCTTCTTTGACATATGTGTAGTATTTCTGTTTTACTAATATGTTGATAGTGCAATACGTGCATAAAAAGAACATTACCAGAGAAGGATTTCCTCAATGGGGTGGGCAAACCAGGATATTTCCTAGGGCCCCAGGCTGAAAAGAGACCCATAAAAATCACCCCATTAACAGGCTTGAAGATGTAACAGTGGTTATAATAAACAATGTATTTTCTGTATGTAAATTATTAAAGCATATCACGTATTAAAATGTTGTGCAAACATTATGACCATCATGCTGTCTAGGGATTGCAGCTAAATTAGATGAAAGCAATAGGATGGATGCTGCAGTCTAACTTTGTACGCTTGGCACTCTTGCAAGCTGTAAATGCTAGCAAGCCTTTGTGTATCCCCCAAGAGGAGAAACTTTTAATGAGATTGTGAACTTATTATGCTGCTATCCAACATTATTTTATCACCCTGAAAGTTCTGCTTTACAGTATCTCTTGTTGTATTAACCAGCAAAGACAGCCAAGCTGTTGTTTTCCCTTAAAGAAGACATATAATACGTTTGTTTGCTAAGCTACACACATGGATCGTTATTTTATTTCTTAAATTGCAATATTGATCTGAAAAGACTCAATTGAAGAAACAAGTCCGCTGATTTGAACGATGATGTCTTGAATGCATGAGAATAAAAATCACTCAAACTCATAATACCACAATTTTTCTGGTACAATACATGCATTTGACCTTAAAAGTTTACTCAAGTCCACATTCAATAGCGTGCCACTTGATCTTAACATTTTCTTAAGGTGACTGTGTGGGATTGCATGCACATCATTAGAGCCTCGTGGTCGACCAAACAAGGCAGAAAGACCCACAACTTTTTTACTGGGGCCTTAAAAAAACTCAGATCCCTCCGATTTTGAAGCCATCAGATCACCGGTGCCTAAAGTGGGGAGGGACTTCCTCATGGACCAATTTCAAATTCTGAATGTGGACTATCATCTATACACCTCAATTATGTCTAAAAGTATCAAGTCGGTGTAGTCCCTCAGTCCATTGTAGAAAGAGATTCAGTTGTAAGTCATCTGGATACTGTTTTTTGAAAAACACAACATTTCGTCTTATCCAAGAGTCATTCTCAATCTCTCGAGTCTTGCACTGAATCATTTCCTACAGTCTAAAAGAATAGTATAAAACTCCCAAATCTAATTCATATCATGATCTGACAGGATTTATTAACATCGACAAACGTAAGACAATCTTTACACATAATGCACTGTATACAAATAGAATAAAACAAGGCTGTAAAGCGTTTGACTTTGTTCGCTGTTCTTATTTAGTGAAAGAAGTGTGCTCTTTACAACAGGCCAACATCTAGGGCCATATTTTGCCTCCGTTCTTAGCCTAAACGTTTGCGCAGAGGAGCTCATGTCTTGACATTTCAAGGCACTTGATGACAGCGCAGGACATGGAATTCTAAACACGGTGTGTTTCTGCCAAAATATGAGGTGGAGTGAAGCAACTTGAGGCCATCTAAACTTCAAAACTAGTGTCTGTCGCCACATGGACGAGATAATCATAATAAAACAATCTTCAATCATAAAGGACCAATGTTAACACTCTATTTATATTTAAATAATATTATGCAAAATATACTTTACATTGTTCCCTCGTTAAAAACACGAGAATGCATTTAATATAAATAAGCCTTTGTCATCATTGGTATCACACACTTTCTCACATAAAACCATTGTCACAGCAGCTCCTCCAGCAGCGCAGCCCTCCTCTGCTCCTCCTTTTCTCCTCCTCCGCTCCTCCCCTACTCTTCCTATGCTCCTCCTCTTCTCCTCCTCTGCTCCTCCCCTACTCTTCCTCTGCTCCTCCTCTTCTCCTCCTCTGCTCCTCCCCTACTCTTCCTCTGCTCCTCCTCTGCTCCTCCCCTACTCTTTCCCTGCTCCTCCTCTTCTCCTCCCCTACTCTTCCTATGCTCCTCCTCTTCTCCTCCTCTGCTCCTCCCCTACTCTTCCTCTGCTCCTCCTCTTCTCCTCCTCTGCTCCTCCCCTACTCTTCCTCTGCTCCTCCTCTTCTCCTCCTCTGCTCCTCCCCTACTCCTCCTCTGCTCCTCCCCTCAGAGGGGTGTGATTCTGTCCAGCTTAGCTTACTCTGCAATCAAGCTGCTACAAGGGCCTCTTCAAATTTCACTATGGTGACGGATCATAATACTTGCTGCAATCGCCATGCCACAGGCTCCAGCTTCTGAGCCTGCTCTAGTTATCCCCTAACCCTTAGAAACCTGATAAAGCTATCGTTTTGTTCTTGCTCTTGAACCTCTTCTGCCTGGACCAATGGCAGGGATGGGTTGGGCATGTCCCATTTCGGCTCGGCCTTTGCGGCACGGTCCTTTGCGGCCATCGGCTGGGTCCTTCGGGGTATGTAGACCCGGAATTAAGACGTAGCTGGTAACTCTAGTTCGAGTGCGGTTCAGGACCTGCCAGGGTTACTTCCAGATTGCCTGTTACATTAACAGTCTGTGTTTAACAAATGCCAAGCAGAATAATGTGATTGCGTGCAAAAACGCTTGGTTCATTCTCAGAGCCAAGGCAGTAATCGAAGAAACGTCACTGATCTCGGAACTGTCGAGATGGCTGTTTTTGACTGACAGAGGGATGAGGATTTTCTAACCAGGATTGCTCAAACTAGTGCGAATGAAGCTAAATGCTACTCCAGGTATATTTGATGAGGGGATGGTTCATGGTTCAAACCTCAAAGTCAATTTTGCATAATATGTGCCCTTTTAACTGCCACGTATGAGTCGAGCTCTTTTACTGTAGATTGTAGAAAAAACTCATTCTACAGTCTTTGGAGCCTCGGAACCTCGGGATCTAGCTAGAATTATCTTCATTTTGGCATAAGTGAAGTGTTACTTACAAAGGTTTTAAAGACTGACAGGAGAGCTCAACGCACAGTAATGCAAATCAAACATATGGAAATGAATAAGCGTCTGACTTAGCATCTGTAGCTGCCATAAAAGCTACAAAAACATAGCAGGCTGTAGCCTTTGTTGCAAAAGTTGTTTTGTCTGTGCGCTTAGGCCCGTCTCAAAGTGCTGGACATCGTGGTCACGACTGATGAGTGACAGGTGGAGGGACAGGTGCACCTGACCAGGTGAGATCAGCCCTGAGGCATCCAACCGACTAAAATATGGACAGGGAACTCCGTGGGAATAGACTAGACCTCTATATTTGATATAATCGATCTGAGAGCCAATAAATTATGATGCATATTTCAAAATTAAAACAAAAGTAATACATAAAGGCTTAACCTGTTACCATCCACCTGTGGCCGGCGCGCAGTTTCCAAATTAGAAAAGTTCTCTTAGATAATCACTTTTATTTCCGTGGTCAATACCAGCAAGTTATACATAATTTTAAAGCTTATTTTCTCAACTAAACGAATATGTCATTGATTTACATTGAATAATATGCACCAAGAAGCAATTGCCAATAGTTTGTGAGAAAGTTTCAACTTTTACAAACGCATGTCCTGTTTGCTGTTTATGACGGACGAAACGGCTTTAATTCTGTACATCCTTGTATTCAGTCTGTCCGTAAGGAACCATTGAACCAAAATATCCACTTGTATTTTTCCTGAAGTTTTCCGATTTCGAGATATTGTCAAGTAAACAAAGTTTTCTTCATTGACGATAGTCAGAGAATGCGCTCGTCCGGCGCATTTCTCCGTCCATAACAAATTACCTGTTTGACTTATAAGATGGTGTTTGGCATCGATCTTATCTTCAGACTGTTGGCTACAGAATGAGACCATCCGTTTTTTCTGTCCACAGGTTTGTTTTTTACAACCTCCACAAAAAAAAAAATGCGCCGCTTCCTTTTATTAGCCTTTTTGGACGTGCATTTTGTTAGATATATGTATTATTATACCAATACAAAAATGAAATAAAAATATTGTTTTTTTTTTTGTTTTTTTGTCACCTCTATATGGGAAATTCATGTTAATTTTCATATACATTGTTTTTAGCAGTTATAATAAGTATTAGTGGCCTACAAGACATCAAAATGTATGTTTTATGATCATAGAGGAGCTACAATTGTAATAAAACACATATTTGTGCCAAGGGTGAAAAGCTGAAAGAAAGTCAGTTTTATCAAGTAAAAGGATCTGGACCAAGACCAGAGGCAAGAGCATAGACTGGACCAACAGGTCCAGGGCAAGAGCAAGACTTGTTCTTGGCCAATAGTCTCCTTTTGGTACAGGTTTGAAGGCTGTTCACTCCTCTCTTCTTTAAAGT
Source organism: Eucyclogobius newberryi (assembly GCF_026437365.1). Lineage (NCBI taxonomy): Eukaryota > Metazoa > Chordata > Actinopteri > Gobiiformes > Gobiidae > Eucyclogobius > Eucyclogobius newberryi. The sequence continues at coordinate 478,099 of NW_027315801.1, forward strand.
GAGCCCATGGGCTGACACCCATGGGCTCACTTCAAAGAAGAGGAGTGAACATCCTGATAACCCTGATAAGGGCAAGTTTAACATACCAATTTAGATGCCAAGGAACTGACAATTCCAACAAATTGAATGCCTTTTTTAAAAATTCAAAGCAATTAAAAAAAAAAAAGCATCACACTTGCATATGGGCTGTAAGATCCTCTTTTAATAAGCAATGCCATTTGGGTATGTCCAACCATTGTGCACAGGGCGAAATAGGTGGATGGTAACAGGTTAAAAACCTATATTTTCATGTATTAAATTATGTAAGATTTTTACTGGGTGCTTTTTATGTTCTAAAAGCAATTCACTTTGATTTAAGGTATACATAAACATTACTTAGTAAAAATAGTAGGCCTATAAAATTTAGTAGAAAAAGCTTCAGTTGTAGTCATCTGGACTCAGTTTGAAAAAATAGACGTTTCGACTCTCATCCAAGAGTCATTGTCAATAACAGAATTTAGGTCGAGAACTCCGATATTAATACTATTCTGTGGTAAGACCCGCCCATTGGGAGGAGCCTTCCTGAAGTAGAAAGAGTTGTTTGTTTCAATAGAAACTCCCCCTTGTATCTACCGAGCCTATTCAGAATCTTAATGGGCTATTAGAAACCTCTTTGTCTTTGTGAGACCCTGGCTCAACCACCCTGAGTACCTGATTAGCATCTGAATGTCCTCTACCTTTCCAGGGGTTCAGTAACCCATTATAAATAACAGGAAGATTAAACCTTAACCCTCCATTTCTGTTTGAAGAAGGTCTTTCTTTTTTAACAAAAATAGCTTCCTTGACTCCTCTTTCATACCATCTTTTCTCCCTGCTTAAAACCTTCACCTCACCGTCTTCAAACGAGTGATTAGAGGCTTCAAGATGGAGATGCACGGCGCTCTGAGGTCCTGAACTAGTATTTCTTCTGTGCTGATAAAGCCTCTTGTGTAGAGGCTGTTTCGTCTCACCTATGTAACGTTCTTTACAACTTTCTTCACTGCATTGGATCGAATAAACTACATTGCTCTGTTTTTGAGTCGGCAACTTGTCCTTAGGGTGAACCAGTTTTTGTCTTAAAGTGTTTCCTGGTTTAAAATAAACAGGGACTTCGTGTTGTCTAAAAATTCTCTGCAGTTTTTCCGACAGGCCAGACACATAAGGGATAGAGACACCCTTCCTTCTCTGTTCAGTTTCCCTTTTGTCCTGCTTCTTGGTTCTCTTCACTCTGTTGAGGGCCCAAGCGGGGTAACCACAGGCTGAGAGGGCATTTCGGACATGTTTTTCCTCTTTCTTCTTGCCCTCTGAGCTGGTGGGCACACCTTGAGCTCTGTGTTGTAAGGTTCTGATCACACCCAGCTTGTGCTGTAGTGGGTGGTTGGAACCAAAGAGCAGATACTGGTCCGTGTGTGTAGGTTTCCTATATACTTCTATTTGGAGTTTCCCGTCCTCTCCTCTGATCGTGGAACAATCAAGAAAGGCCAAGCGATTCTCCTTAGCGTCTTCTCTTGTAAACCTGATATGTGGGTCCACAGCATTGATGTGATCAGAGAAGGTTTCCAGCTCTTGTTTCTTGATTGTTACAAAAGTATCATCGACATAGCGGAGCCACAGTTTTGGGGCTATGCCTGGGAATGAGGCCAGTGCCTTCTTCTCAAAGTGCTCCATGTACAGGTTGGCCACTATGGGAGAGACGGGCGAGCCCATGGCACAGCCATGAATCTGTCTGTAAAATTGTCCCCGAAATTGAAAGTAAGTGGTGTTCAGACAGATGTCCAACAGTTTTCATATGTGTTCAGGTGTCAGTTTGGTCCTTTCCTGTAGGGTGGTGTCTTCCTGCAGTCTGATCCTCACTGCTGCTACTGCATCAGAGGTCGGGATGCAGGTGAACAGGGACACAACATCATATGAAACCATGAGGTCATCTGGGTCCAGTTGGAGATGTTTCACTTTATCCACAAAGTTGTGCGTGTTTTCCACATGATGTTCCGAATTCCCCACAAGCGGAGCCAATATAGTTGTTAAATGCTTGGCCACATTGTAGGTGATGGAATCTGTGCTGCACACTATGGGTCTGAGTGGAACATCCTTTTTGTGTATTTTTGGAAGGCCATAAATGCAAGGCATGGCTTCACCAGGATTTAGTCTGTAATACAGAGGCCGGTCTATCGCTTCCTCTTTTTCCAGCCTTTGTAAACAGTCTATCACTTTCTTCTTGTAACCACTGGTCGGATCTCTTTTCAAGCGCTCGTATGTGGTCGTGTCCTCGAGGAGGGTGTGGACTTTGGCTTCGTAATCAGCTGCGTTGAGAATTGAGAATCACAGTGCAGCGCCCCCTGTCTGCTGGAGGATGTTGATGCTATGATCTTTTTCCAGTGCTGAAAGTGCTCTTCTCTCTTCAGCTGTGATATTTGAAGGCGGTGGTTTGGCACTCTTCAGGGTCGCTGTGACACGTAACCTCAGGTCTGCAGCCTCCGATTCAGTCATTTTGTTGTTTCTAATTGCAGTTTCAGTGGCTGTGATGTAGTCCTCTGTAGGGATGTGTTTAGAGGTGACAAAACAGAGCAATGTAGTTTATTCGATCCAATGCAGTGAAGAAAGTTGTAAAGAACGTTACATAGGTGAGACGAAACAGCCTCTACACAAGAGGCTTTATCAGCACAGAAGAAATGCAAGTTCAGGACCACAGAGTGCCGTGCATCTCCATCTTGAAGCCTCTAATCACTCGTTTGAAGACGGTGATGTGAAGGTTTTAAGCAGGAGAAAAGATGGTTTGAAAGAGGAGTCAAGGAAGCTATTTTTGTTAAAAAAGAAAGACCTTCTTTAAACAGAAATGGAGGGCTAAGGTTTAATCTTCCTGTTATTTATAATGGGTTACTGAACCCCTGGAAAGGTAGAGGACATTCAGATGCTAATCAGGTACTCAGGGTGGTTGAGCCAGGGTCTCACAAAGACAAAGAGGTTTCTAATAGCCCATTAAGATTCTGAATAGGCTCGGTAGATACAAGGGGGAGTTTCTGTTGAAACAAACAACTCTTTCTACTTCAGGAAGGCTCTTCCCAATGGGCGGGTCTTACCACAGAACAGTATTAATATCGGAGTTCTCGACCTAAATTCTGTTATTGACAATGACTCTTGGATGAGAGTCGAAACGTCTATTTTTTCAAACTGAGTCCAGATGACTACAACTGAAGCTTTTTCTACTATGGAACACGCCTGGACGAATGAGGGATTACACCGACTATAAAATTTAGATTAATTTTCTTTTTTTTAAGTGCATGCAGTCTAAAACTATGGGTTAATTTAGCACCTACTGTAAAAACAAAACCATACCTTTTGGAAAAGTGGTGCAACAGGCAAAAAAGAAATCTGTAAAAAAATCTACACATGTGCACTAATATATTTCACCTGTTATGATATTTAAGAAAAGATTTAACATTGTTTTTGTAATTTCCACTTGACAGGCGAGTCCAAGAAAAACATCCGACGAGGAGCAGACGGTGACCAGATGGAAAGCAGAGGTCTCAAAAGGCTTAACACGTACACAATACCATTTTAGCATTCAGCTCAAATCTTTACAGAAAAAGCTATTACAGACACTAACATTTTACCAAGCCATGGAATATAACAGCAGTTTGTGGTGGTGTGTTATTTTGACATTCAGCTCAGCATGGGGTCCGACATTTGGGTTATATGTCTTACCAGTGTCAGTCTCGATGTCTTATTTTCACTTTGCATCCTACTGCGTTTGCATAGATAAGTGCAAACTGCTTATCTGTACAAGCGTTTTAAGGGAGATGAAAAATATGAATTTGCAGAGTGTGTCCGCCGGCTGCCAATGACACAAGCACAAGACATGAAGGCGTTTTGGAGCCATCTCAAAAGATAAGCTTACATATGGGTAAAGCTAATTCTAGGGTTACAATTCCTAAATGTTGATTAGACTTCCTCAAATTGCGCAAAGAAATTCCTTTTTCCTTGTAGATGCTTTGACTTGTTGGCTTGACCCGATTGGACCGATGAAAGAGTGAGAGAACCTGATGCCATATCTTGTTATGGATGGATGGATAATTTGGAATTGATTTTAGGATTTCAATTTGACATTATAGGACAAATATTCAACTTGACTCCCAGTCTATTCCCCATTTTAATGTTTAAAATGTCTCAAACTGCCATTTGAACATTTTAAATAATTTCTGCATTTACCAAATATCTTCGAAGGAACTACTCATATCCAGCATTTTCTTAAGAATTTGGCTTCATTTGAATCTCTGCTGTCAGGGATTAGCAAATAGAGAAGACAATAGTAACTGTTTTTAGACTGCCAATGATTATTAATTTTCTATTTTGTAGTGCACTCCGTGTCAGTGGAATAAGAAGCACAAGTAGACATTTCTGTCTTGAGTGATTTGTTGAAGATCCGTCATTCTTGAGGCAGCATACTATTAGTTCATTCACTTTCTTTTGGCCTGAGGGAATTTTTGAAATAGCTTGAAAGTTATTTTCATATAGATACATATAGTAACTGACCAAAGACAGACCATGGCCTTTTTGCCTTCTGAGAGAACTCCTCCCTCCACAAAACATTGAACAGAACAGCAGAGGTGGTGGCATTTAGTTACATTTACTTTTTCAAGAAATTGTACATCTTGGTGTTCTGATTCAAAACAATCAGTGACAAAACAAATATGAACAACAATACCCCCGACAGGGCTTGATCTCATGACCCTGAAGTCCATAGTGTCATGCTCTGTTGACTGAGCTAGTCAGACCTATGCAGATTGAGTTTGATTTTTGTAGAAAGTAAAAGTCAGTCTTACCTTTAGCAGACACCTGCCTCAGTCAGCTGTTTGTCCGGTAGTTTCTCTGCTTTAGCTTTGTAGATGGATAAAACCTCTCCTCTGAGCCAATGCTACAACCACAAAGAATTCATGGTTTGGAACGATCATGTGCTGTTGTTGTCTGTTCTACGTTAGATAAACTTTGTTTTTCAGCACAAGTTCTGAAGGTCTCATTTTTTCCAGTTGATCTGCTCTTATTTATGCCCTTCACTTTTTGCAAAACCTCAAAAAAGGCCTTTTTGTCAGCTCCATGGTCAGATCACAACACCGCACACTTTCTTCGCTCCCGCCCACTTTCTACATGCAGCCAATCATACATCAGTTCAACAAAAATAACCAATGAAACGGGTAAAGAGAACAAGCATCCAATCAGAGATGGAGGACAGTGACCCTCCGCTCTGCACAAATGACACTTCACTCACAAAACATTTAAATATGAAAAGAACAACAGAATTAGAGTGAGTTCACTGTCAGATTCTAACCCTGGTCCCCTGTGCCTCAGCCCAAGGCTCTACCTGTTCCGCTCACCACTTAGTGAAATCATGAAGCATTTTTAAAAGAATAAAAAATCCGGAGCTTTGGGACAAAGATCCGGGGCTCAAGCCCCAAAGCCATGACCTGGCTCTGCCCATGCTCCATATACTGGCAGCAGACATATTTGAGGGAAAAACATTTTGGAGACAAGCCACAGGCTAATGTTGCCGAGCAGTTGTACGGATTGTGATTTGACGGCAGGAATGCTCAGAACGAGTGTGTCGATGAATTTAGGAATTAAAAGGGCACAAAAGATAATCTGAGCCAAGTCTCGAATTGAGAAAATGTCGCACATTGGGGACATTTAGAATGGAGTGTTTTTGACGCTCGGAGGGGAGAATAATCTTTCCACAGAATTCATCAAACTAGTGTGAATGAAGCAAAATTCTACTCCTGGTATGTTTTTGATGTGGGAACAATGATAGAACATGGTTCAAAACTTAAAGTCTATTTGACATAATGTAATTTTATTCTTGGTGTATCTTGTTACAAGAGTTCAAAGAAGCATGAAAGTCAAGCTTGTTTCACCAAATAAGTATGTACAAATAAAAAATTATATTTGAAATACAAAGGTTAGAGTACACTTTATTTTCCCTGTAGGGACATTTTTCCTCTGCATTTAACCAATCCTCCCCATCCTCCCATGCCGCTGGAGCATCTCCTCAGGAGCTGTGGTGTCTCCATGCAAACTCCACACAGACCTTGGATCCTTTTGCGTGAAAGTACATCCAGCCAGAAAGAGATGGCCAAATCATGCCTCGAGAACCATTCAAAGTGTTTAATTTGCTCCACTATGTAATCCTGTGGTGAAGAAACAAACAATAATTAAAGCCGCAAGCGGCATCCAACGGCCCTCGCAGGCCGCCGGCCTTCCGACTCTGCTCTCTGCATTTTACAGAGATGGCGCTAACGCAATTGTCTAAGAACTAAGACAGTGACACATTGGACATGTACAATGCTGTGCTTAACCAGTGCAAATGAACACAAATGTCGGTCGAATGTGCGGCTCCAGTGCACAGAGACCGTGACACTTGGAATAAAAATATGGATAACTTTTGATGCTCCGCTTGTGTAGATTATTTTCCCAAAATATGAGCTTGATCGAGCTATTGCCCACAGAGGAGTTCATTAAAGTGTGAAGCATAAATGTGAACATTTCAAAGATTTGGCGTTTTTCCCATTTGTGACATATATTTGCGGCTCTACCGCACAGAGACCCTAGTACTTAAAATCAAAATATGGATAACTTTTGATGCCCCGCTTGTGTAGATGATTCTCCCCAAATATGAACTTGATCGGGTAATCGCCCTAGGAGGAGTTTGTTATAGTGTGAAGTGTAAAAATGTGGTCATTTTAGAGATTTTGCGGTTTCCCCATAGGGATAACATGGGATGTTTCTGTCATCGCTACGGCTATGCTTTACCAAATATGACTTTGGCTCCCATACTTTTAATTTGGGGATGGCAAATGTGAATTGTGTGCAAAATGTCATGTCATTTGGAAAAACTCTTGTTTATAGGCCACTCCGAAGGCCAAATAGTCCAAATTCTGCGAAAAGTTTGCGGCTCAGCTGCACAGAAACCGTAAATGTTATCCATAAAATTTGAATCACTTTAGATGCCCCACTTGTCTAGAGGACGTACACCGATTTTGAGATCGGTGGGCCAAACGCACTAGGAGGAGTTTGCTAAAGTGTGAAGCGTAAAAATGTGGTGATTTGAGCGATTTTGCGATTTTCCCATAAGGATAACATGGGATGTTTCTGTCATCGCTACGGTTACGCCGTACAAAATATGACTTTGGCTCTCATACTTTTATGATCAGGATGGCAAATTAGAATTTTGTTCAAAATATCATGTCATTTGGAAAAACTCTATTGTTTATAGGCCACTCTGAAGGCCAAATAGTTAGAATTCTGGGAAACCTTTGCGGCTCCGTCGCACAGAGACCGTAAAAGCTATCCTTAAAATTTGGATAACTTTAGATGCCCCACTTGTCTAGAGGACGTACACCGATTTTGAGGTTGGTGGGCAAAACGCACTAGGAGGACTTCGTTAAAGTGTGAAACAGAAAAATGTGGATATTCGAGAGATTTAGCGGTTTTCCCATAGGGATAACATGGGATGTTTCTGTCATCGCTACGACTACGCCGTAAAAATTAAGGCATTTGTCTGATTGGCTTTTTTGATCGGGACGCCAAAATAGAATTTTGGGTAAAGTTTAGAAAATTTTGGTAAAACTAATTTTTGACCTTCAATGTTAATTTAAAGGTCACTCTGTAGGGGGCGCTATCGCGCCCATTTCAATTTTGTCATCATAAACTGGTCCAAACTAGAAAGTTGAACAACTGATTCAAATTTGGTCCTAATCGGACTTGTTTTGATCAAATGGGAACAATTTTTAGATCTGCAATATTCCAAAATAAGTTGTCCAACTTTGTGGCTGCGCCGCACACTGACCGTAAAAGGTATCTCAAAAAATTGGATAACTTTAGATGCCCCACTTGTCCAGAGGACGTACGCCAATTTTGAAGTCGGTGGGCAAAACGCCCCCTAGGAGGAGTTCGTCAAAGTTTGACGTGAACAAAATGGCTAACACAGCGTGTTTTCATTTTCAAAGGAAGATGGCGGCCATAGGGTAAGTCTGGGGGCGTGGCCACTATAATATTTGTTTTTTGTCCTCACAAGAGGAATGCGTGTTCCGAATTTCGTAGCTTTACGACAAAGTTGACCTCGGGGCGTCTCCCATAGGCGCAATGTATTTTGACTTTTGTCGGTGGCGCTGTCGCGCCATTTTTTAACGAAAAAAAAAATGGCCCAGAAAAAACTAAATTTTTCGCCGATTTTGAATTTTGGGTTAAGTTTGGTGAGTTTTTGAGCATGTTCAGGGGGTCAAATTAGAGCTCAAAAAGCAGAAGAACAAGAAAAATAATGAAAAATATAGCCGCAAGCGGCAATGATCGGCCCTCGCCACGCCGCCACGCCGCAAGAGGAGGGGGCGCTAACGCGCCCCAATTGTCCTTTTATTACGCCTACTGCTGAATCTGTGACGCTGTCACATCTTCTCCCCTTTGTTTTACCATCAAAAAGCTATTTTATTTTGAATTCTTGGCAAAATGTGCGGCTTTGCCGCACAGACACCGTGACTCTTTGAATGAAAATGTGGATAACTTTTGATGGTCCTGAAGATGAGTCTCACCAAATTTCAGGTTAATATGTCTAACGCCCTGGGAGGAGTTTGTGAAAGTCTAAAGTGTAAACATGTTCTGGCAATTTCCCCATTGGAATAACATGAAAGGTTTCGGTCATCGTTACGGCAACGCCATAACAATTATGACATGGGTCTCATTGACTTTTTTGATGGGGATGCCAAAATTTAGTTGTGTGTCAAATTTCATATAATTTCGCAAAACTAAACATTTAACCTCCATATAAAATCTGTAGGGGGCGCTGTGGCGCCAAATGAATTTATTTCACTTCAAGTAGGTTTAGGGCAAAGAGTTTAACAACTGATTCTAATTTGACGCAATTCAGACTTTATCTGCGCAAACGGCAGAAATTTTAAATATGGGAGATTTCTGAAATTCTAGCTACAGTTTGCGGCTTCGCCGCACAGAGACCGTGAGAGGTATCAATGTAATTTGGATAACTTTTGATGTCCCACTCCTCAGTAGCATTTTCACCAAATTTCAGCTTTTTAGGGCCAACGCCCTGGGAGGAGTTCGTAAAAGTACGACGTTTGGAAAAACTCCGAAGTCATGTTTAGCCATTTTTGAAGCAATATGGCCGACATTTGGTTGGGCGGACGGCGTTGCCGTAATAATATTTTTTACTTCTCTTGTCACCATCTACCTCGGCGCCAAATTTCATGATTCTACGATCAGATTTTTTTTGGGTCATTTCCCATCTCTCAATGCATTTTTGGTACATTTGGGGGCGCTGACGCGCCAATTTTTTTTGTTTTAGAAAAGGGAAATAGCCAGAATGTAGAGAGGCACGATTTTTAGAGGTGTGAACATTTTTGTGACTTTTCGTCAATGTTCACTGGGTGAAAAATAGGGGGGTTGGTCCCGAGAAGAAGAAAGAATAATATTCCGATGCGAAAACAATGTTTCCCATTTTTCAAATATCATAAACTATACATTTTCGGAAAGCGCGAGCGCCTACCTCATGGTGTTGGTCCCTGGTCACTGACGGGTACTTTCGTTAATTTTGAGTGGGATCCGCCCACTTTGTGTTTTTGGCCCTCTATACAGTAATAATGTTCAATTTTTGCATTACATGCTTATATGCACGTAACATGCAAGAGATGGGGAACGTATTCGTGAGCTACTTAGCGCAAATGAGTGCTTTATATGGGGATGACGACCGATGACGACCGCTTCGCGGTCGTCATCTCAATGTAAAGTGCTCGTTTAGTGCGCACTTTTGCACGGGCTTCGCCCGTTTACAACGGTAATGTTCCATTTTCCTACTACTAATTAGTATGCACGGGGCGTGCATGAGTGAAGGAGTGCGTTAGTGAGTGTTTGGAAGTGGGCGAGCGCTTCGCGCTCGATTTCGTACGGCCTTACGAGATTAATAGGCCTCTCGCCAGCTTGTGGCGCTCGGGCCTAATAATATTTTTAGCAAAAACAATATAGCCGTTTCCACTATAACAACAAATGATACATCGTTTGAAAGCTCTAAGCCTTCCCGATGCCGCCATGGGGTGGAATCATCATTACGAGCGCTTACGCGCTCGTCACTCCCTATTCCGTCGGGATGCCCCGCTCACTCCCCATAGACTTCCATTGATTTGAGCAGATACAAGCATGGCCCATGCCTGCGGCATGGAGTCTCGCGTACGGGACGATGCCAGGAGGGTTTTTGGTGGAATGCAGCGCTTCGCGCTGCTGTTGTCAACAATGAGTGAATGGGCTACGCCCATTCACTCATTGTTGACTATTTCTGTCATAGCAGGAGTAAGTATGCATGATCCATGCCTTCGGCATGGGCTAGTTCACTGTACTTGCCAGGGGCGACGGGTACTGGTCAGACAGTTGCAACGCTGCCTTTGGCAGCGTTGCGGGAGCAATAAATAAAATAAAAAACAAGTAAAGTGATACATATCGGTGTAATCCCTCATTCGTCCAGGAGTGCGCCCTTGAAGAAAAAGATTCAGTTGTACAGTCTGGACTTCCGACTCTCATCCAAGAGTCATTCTCAATCTGCGAATCAAGACTGGGAACTTTTTTTACTTCCCTAAAGTGATATAGTCATAAAGTAAAAGCATATTTTATTTAGAAAAACACACAAACATATGAATAACATTATAACATAACATAACATTTTGTATGTAGATTCGGGAATAATCATGCAATAAAGGCCAATGTTTACCTTTCTACATCTGATTATCGACTGTTTTATTTTCCACGAAGCAAGAAGTGCACTGTTAGCATGCTAATGTTTGTTAACTTTACCGTGATGATGATACAGATGGATGATATTTTGATACAGATGGATATTAGTTTCAACTCCACAAATGCAGATGAGGGTGAGTCTGTCCATATCAAAACAAACATGACTGTTTACCAAAAGTTTGCTAAAATATCATAGGAAGTAAAAATATTGCACATTTCTGCGGAAATAATAAGCTAAGCACAAAATTCTGTTACTCTGGGGTAAGTTTGATTTCTTTCTAAATGATTGTTGACCAATGAGCTCCTTTTTTTTCCACATGCATCACGGAAATAAATCCAATTGTTTTTCACGCCTCCAGTCAAACTCAAACGGAACTGTGGAACTGTGAAATTAGATGAAGTGTGTATTCTGGATCCTGGGCAGGTAAACTCTGCTCTGGCCTTTGAAAGTAAAGTGCCTATAAACTTTGGAATGCATTCACATTTTTAAAACTAACAATCAGTTACAGCACCAAAACAATTCCACCTGCTTTGTAACTCCAGATATGCTTTGATGAGGAAATATATGAACAGGGTGAAAAGTTTAAAGAAAGTCAGTTTTATCAAGTAAAAGGATCTGGACCAAGACCAGAGACAAGAGCATAGACTGGAACGGGTCCAGGACGAGAGCAAGACTTGTTCTTGGCCAATAGTCTCCTTTTGGGACTTGTCACTCAGGTTTGGTGGCTGTTCACTCCTCTCTTCTTTGAAGTGAGCCCATGGGCTGACACCAAAAGGGCGAGTTTAACATACCTAGCAATTTCTAGATGTCAAGGAACTGAGAATTCACATACATTGAATGCCTTTTTATAAAAATTCACTGCAATTCAGGCAAATCCTTTGTTACATTTATGGATTGACTATAGGCGACAGAAATATGTAAATGCATGTATAGAAACATTTCATCCATCCATGAAGGTGTTCGAGCCAATAACATAGCATCAGGGACCAAAACACAATCAATGGCTATTCTTGTATCCTTCAGCCAACAAAAGAGTTTGTGAGTATTGTAGTGTTTGTGGTTGTTTGCTATTTATTGTGTCTGTATCTGTCCTTTGCTGCAGGACAAGACCTTGCTGAAATCTAGTTTTCAAGTCAATAAAAAGATATGTGTCCATTTGTTTTTCTTTTACTCCTCTCAAGAGCCATTACATAAAACACTCTTGTTGACTCTTGTTCTTAGAAACCAGTCTAAGGACTCTGTGAGGTCTAGACTGGTGCCTCTGGTTTATCTGTGGCGTGACTGATGCTGACAAAGTAGCCAAACAGGACGTGTGGGTGTGGTCTCCAGCCTGCAGGACGAGGTAGAGGGGGATATAAGGCCCACGTGTGGCTGGTTTTGGCACAGTCCTCCTCGACAACGAGCTCTGATCTTCTCTGACCTCCTCAAGCCTCCAGAAACGTCATCATGTTCACCAACCGCTCTGCCATGGGCTCCAGCCGCCACAATGGGGGGCTCTCCTCTGGTAGTATGTATGGAGGAGCAGGAGGGGCAGGTGTGCGCATCTCCAAAGCCGGTGCTGGAGCTTTGGGCGCCGGCTTCGAAATGTCCAACGCTCTGGATGTGACCACCAATGAGAAGGGCACTATGCAGAACCTGAATGACCGCCTGGCCACATACCTCAACAAGGTTCCGTTTCATTCTTGAGATTTTCTCATTTTATCTAGTTATTAGTACAACTCAAATTTGTGACACTAAAATGTACTTATTATTGTATTTAATATGGTGCAATATTAACGCAGGTGCGCAGTCTGGAAAAGGCCAATGCTGAATTGGAGATGAAGATCAGGAATTTCTTAGAAAGCAAGACCAGCGTTCTCCTCCATGACAGCTCGGCCCACAGAGTTATAATTGCGGGCCTGCAGGACAAGGTACATCCTAACAAATGTACAGTGCATTATGCTGACCCTGGGGTCACATCACAGCCCTACTGGGGATGAGGGGGTAGACTTTTAGTTTGTAATCCCAATCCCATTTATAACCATGTGATAAGTCTGGATGACTGTTTTCTGGACAATATATGCTAATGCATAGCAGCAGAAATACACATTTTGTATTATGTATTTTCAGATTCATGATGCGACTCGTGTGAACGCTCATTTATTCTTGAATGTGGACAACGCCAAACTGGCAGCTGATGATTTCAGAGTCAAGTGAGTTTTGTTCCATCAACAGTTCACAAACATTTACAATACTAAAAAAAAATAGAATAAAGTTTTAAAAAAAATATATATTCATGTTCTGGCTGCTGAAGATATGAGAATGAGATGTCCATGCGTCAGTCGGTGGAGGCGGATATTGCAGGGCTGAAGAAGGTCCTGGATGAACTGACCATTGCTCGCTCCGATCTGGAGATGCAGGTGGAGGGTTTGAAGGAAGACCTCATCCACATGAAGAGGCAGCACGAGGAGGTGAGACCAAATCATGTTTTAGCATTTTCACTCTTTTTAGTTCTTCCCAATAAGAAGAACATTTGTTTGGCTGGATTTGGTGAAATATTGCTCTTCTCATGCAGGACCTGATGGGTCTGCGCACTAACATGGGAGGATCAGTGAATGTGGAGGTGGACGCTGTTCCTCAGCAGGACCTCAGCATTGTCATGGCTGGAATCAGAGAACATTACGAGAGCGTCGCCGACAAGAATCGCAGAGACCTGGAGGCCTGGTTCCAGACCAAGGTAATTGCATCAACCACACTTTACATTTAACATCAAAATAGGAAGTAAAATAGGGGTTGTTTGGAGAAATCCTTAAGCAATCATATGTTGACAATACCAGTAAATGAAGGGATAAATGGACTTAAAGATGTTTCTCTTCTACAGAGTGCCGAGCTGAACAAAGATGTAGTTATGAGCACGGAGTCCCTGAATACCACCCGCACTGAGATTACCCAACTGCGCAACACCCTGCAATCCCTGCAGATCAAACAGCAGGCTCAGCTCAGCAAGGTATGGATGTGGCCCAGACCTACGCCCACTCAGAAGTTGTTAGCATTATCAATATGTTGTTAACTTCATTCTAAACCTTTGTATGTAGAAAGAGAATCTGGAGGAAAACCTGGCCGATGTGAACAGATCCTACGCCATGATGCTGGCTGGCTTCCAGCAGCAAGTGACATCAATGGAGACACAACTGAGCGCGCTCAGAACTGACCTAGCCAATCAGAAGGAGAAGTACAACATATTGCTGGACATTAAGACCAGACTGGAGTTGGAGATTGCAGAGTACCGGCGCCTGCTGGATGGAGAGATCGAGAAGTGAGTTCTGCTTTCTCCAAAACAATGTAATTTAAGGATGATAGGGAGATGTTTTGTATGAAGATGTAGTTAACAATACTGAGAAAAGAAAAAAGAATAACTGTTGATTTTAATTCTAATATGATTTTTAACTTCTAACTTCAGGAAATCTGTCACCACCACAACAACCAAAGTGATCACCATTGTCCAAGAAGTGGATGAATATGGAAACGTCATTTCCAGTTAGGTTAAGCACCACCTCAGCCAATCAGAGCTCATGAAACAAAAGGGCTGTGTCCAATTAAACGTCATGAAAGAGTTTCATCTTTGATCTTTGAACTGGTGTGCAAACCCATCATGAATAAAAATTATGAAGTTAAGCTTTGGAGTTTTGTAACTTTTTTGAATTGTCTGTTCATCAGCTTTAAAAAATGTGTGTTGACTGAAGTAGTTCTTTCCCCGGCACAACAGGTGTTGCAATTTAAAGGCGAATCCACACCAGAGTGTGACCAATTCAAACGTTTGAAAAGTACTAAATGGTCATATTTATATACCATTTTTCAACCTTCAAGACACTCAAAGTGCATTACATCACATGGTTCTCTCTCTCGCGCACACATTATGGTTCAGTTATGACTGCATTGTTTTATCACTATGAGCCTTGATTAGAGCGTTAGGCCCTCCACTTCCTGCTTCATTCTTTCCTAGAGCGAGTTACAGATCGATAATCACAGGCACATTTTAAGACCTTTACGCACCATGTAAATAATTCAAAACCTGTGTTTAATAAAAGACGGTGTTTCTGTCTCTAATGTAATGCTTATCAAAATAAAGTGTAACAAATAAAGTTAAAATAACACCACAAACTGAACTCAACGTTGCGTTCTACTTTTATCATTGTCTATTTTATATTTAAGTTAATGTATGTTAGCCTTTACCTTTGAGACAAAAGCACTTTGTCTTATAAACAAGTCGGTTTCCTCTGATAACATTTTTACATTGTATATAAAAGTCTTAACATTCTGCCAGTAATTATTCATCGCTCAATCTTTTTATTGTGATTCATTTGAACAAGACTGAAATGAGAAGTGACGATCTGCACTTTTACAGAAACCAGAACTAGCTGGGCCTATCATGAAAAGGGGCTATTTTATTTAAATTAGCAGACCAAACTTGTCATGGGAGTATAATCTAACATAAACTCGGGGGGTATAAAATAGCCTTGGCAAAAATATACACAGCAGATAATGAAGAGGAGAAGTGCATTTACATTCAGTGCTCCAGTAGTTTACCTGTATTCCAGCTTGTAATGTAATTCTAAACATTCTGCACAAACCAACTCTTTCCTCGACATGTAACAGTCACCTGGGGAAATGATTGACCCCGTTCTAAGAAATCAAATCATCATCTGCTGCTAATTATGTGCAACAAATATTAGTTCATTACAATAAGAGTCGAAATGAAATGCGAGGGACAAAAAGTGTCCCTGCAAATATACCTCGAAGGGTTTCCATAATGTTCACAAGTCGTAATAAAGCAAATTATAATAGTTTCTGAGATGGGGTTATGTCTGGTTCAGAGCTGTCTGTGTAATACACAATTTACAAAAAGAGAAAAACAGCCCAGAGCTTTAGATAAGTGCACATCGAGTAATGATTTGGCCGATACGCGAGCTATTACAATGGAGATTTACAGAGTTTGAAATCACAAAAGAATTCATTCAGAGAAGGGCCCACATTATGCAAAATCAACTCATCATTAGTTTACTTCAAGTGGTATTTTGATTCCTGCTTAGTTTGGTTTAGCCTGTATTTCCCTGCAACTGAAGCTTGAGCTTGTTTTCACCTACCCCCTATCCCTGCCCACGTCCCTATACTTATGCCCCCTCTTCCGCTTCACATAGAACTAGCCTGTTGTTGGTTTGGCTACAACCATAATTTCCGTAGCTCCGGTGATATTAGAGTCATAAGTGGCCCGTTTATCTGCTCACTTTTAAAGATGTTCTGCCTCATTTTGGCACAGTCCAGAGATAAAGTGTTGGTGAAATGCTCTTTTATATAAAACAAAATGAACAGAAACGTCATCATCCAAAACAGACCCTCTCGGCTGCTGCAGTCACTTTCTGCCTTTCAGGGGACGTGTGTTATTTACTCAATTTACACAATGGGGAAAATTCCACTGTTGCAACACATATTAGGCACAGAAGTATAATAATAAAAAGAGATAACTTAGAAATAAGTCTTTTAATCTTAATAATAATAACACACTTATTAATATCTTAAAATATACTCTTAAAATACAATATACAATATACTCTTAAAACATTGCACCAAGATGATTGACATTATGTCACAGTATTGCACATGAGTCTGAAGCTGAATGACATGTGTTCAGGGCTAAAAGTGTTTGTGAAACGTCTCCTTCACACAGCGAGGGTGGATCAGTCTGTCACTGAAGCTGCTCTCCAGAGTGGACAGTGTCCTGCAGCGGACAGAGTGTCCTGCAGGGGGCGACACCCATGGTCCAGCATATATGTGAGTTTAGCCGGGACCCTTCTGTCCCCCACCTCCTGCACCGAGTCCAGAGGACAGCCCAGGACGGAGCTGGACTTCTTGATAACTGACTTATTTACAAATGAGGTGAATATTCCGACTAAGTATTTTAACTTAACGTAGGGCGTGGTCAGATTAATCTAGGCTGCAACAATGTTAGATTTTCTCAGGTTCTGAAATGTTTCAGATTTTCCAACTAGTTAGAAGGGTGTTCCAGTTTTGAATGTACAATAAAGGAGGAATATATGATCAGTCACAACTGGAAGAGTAAAAAATAAATAAATCTCAGTGTATCTTTACACCCCCTGCAGACTGGAGGCCACACCATGAATCCAGCCGCTGTGGGTCTGACCAATCACAGCGCAGCATTGTAGTTAGAAGTCAAAAGGTCGACCATAAACAGATGTACTTTGGCCAATTTTAGCAGACTAACAGACTATTTTGTTCTTTAAAAATGTGCACGTGGAAGCGCTTTGTTAATCTGAGGACGGGGAAGAAGTCTGTGATTTTCTTTGACTGGATTTAACAAGAGTTTGGTTTTTCAGCTTCTTCCTATTGTGACTCAAATATTTGTTAGGAGTTTACACCTTTTCCTGACGGCTTTCGGCAAGAGCCTGTCCAGAATAATAATGTGACCAGCCGTATGAATACCAGGAACAAGTCTCCCAGAGACTCCCCTGAGATTCTGAAAGTGTACTTTCAAAGCTTTCCAATGGTGTCTCACTCATGTAGATCTGATGATATTTGAATAAGTTGTGGTCATTTGAATGTAAACCCCTCTGAAAGTTTTTTACAGAGAAAACGGCCTCTAAGGTTTCTCACCTGAGTGAGCCCAGAGTCACAGGGGCTCATTTGCATCTATTTGAGATAAGCCCTCCCCCCTGTCACACTGACTGTTTTTGGTGCATTCAGAAAAACCTTAGATTTAAGAAATGTTTATTACACTAAACACTAATGGTAACAATCTACACAAACACAGAGTTAAGTGAAATGTTATTTTCACCTTAACAAATCACATCTTGTTTTGCCACAACTTAAAACCAGTTCATTAAGATCATCTTGGACCATTAGATATTCACCATTTTCAATAAAACTCTGCATTGTCCGTTTAATATTAGAGGCCTTATTTATCAGTGATTTCCTATTAGTCTGCCGTCTATCAAGTTTATTAGAAAGCCCTTTGGCTTCACGTTTGGCAACTTGTGATTTAGAGTCAATAACACTGCTAGCTCTCACAGCAGTGCACTGAAGCAGCGTTTCAGCTTAGCTTAGCTCCTGCTCTGGTGCCCGAGGCAAAAGTGACGAGGCAAAATTGACGAAAATCACAAAAACTAACACCAAACCACCATAAAACACCGCGTTAAAGCAATCGTTGAGAGTAAAAGTACCTCAGTTCCGTTGCAATGCAGTGCTGCAGATCTCACAGCACTCAACAGTGCAGGGTTTTAGCTTAGCTTAGCGTCTGGCTCCGGTCGGAACAACAACAAGCTGAACTCAGCGGCTAGCGCAGGAACAAACGCCATGAGGACCAGGGGCACTTTTGTCTTAGGCATTTGGTGGATGTAGTAGTGGTAGAATCATAAGCTCTGGAGAAAGTCTGGAGAAATGAATGAAATGAAATGTCTCCTGAGGAGAACACGTAGCTGCTGAATAAGTATCTGAATAAGTAGCTGAATAAGTAGCTGAATAAGTAGCCATCTGCTTCGCAGCTGATTGGTCAAAAAATAACAACATTGCGCTGCTGGAAAAAGGAACACCCCGAGCGGAGCACGAAAATGACCTTTAATCTTTAACAGCATTTATTAATGAGTACTTTTAAGATAATAAATACTGTAATCTGATGACGGAGGGGCTCCTTCATAGCTTAAACCGGCACATTCTGCAAAAAAACGAAAATCACACATTTGAAAAAAATAAACTGAATTTGTCTTTTTCTCCGTTTCGTCGGGGCCGACTTTTTTAGGGTGGCGAGTCAGATATTATGATTATGTAGAACTTAGGGTGGCAAGTCACATATTATGTAGAACTTAGGTCAGAGTGATGGACGTGTCAATCTGACAGAGCCAGGTTAAATATTTTCTAAATCAAAGAAATTAGAGTAGATAACTAACAGCATATTTAATCAATAATATAGATGACTATATTATTTTAGTTGAGAGAAGTTTGTAAAGAGAAAGAGTTTTGGTAGAAAAGTGGTTTCATTGGTTTTAAAAGTGTAAATGAAAAACAATACAATGAGAAAATAGGCAACGGGGAGGCACAATAACGTGTAGGCCTGAGCTAAAGAGCTTAAGATTGGGCAAAGCAGCAGCTTCTACACAAACAGGAGGAATAAAATACCAGGATTACCACTCTTTCAACACTGACCCAGGCATGCTTACACTTAGGAGTAGAAAAGATTCAGCTGAATCTTTTCTACAATGGAACACTCCTGGATGAATGAGGGATTACACTGACATCTTACACTTAGGAGCGTAACTTGGATCTCCGATGAGGGAGAGGCGAGAGCGAGCAGTTGCGCCAAAGCCTGTGAAAACACACAAGAGCCTAAACTTAAGTTGAACATTCGTGATTATTAAAACGTAAGTAATGAGCCACCAGTAATGCAACATGGATCCACGGTTAACTCAGTGACTGTCCGTGTTAAAACATAGGTCTGAGATTAAGGACAGTCCATAGATAGGATAGGAGACCAAGAGCCCCCCTTACCTGCCGTGAGGCGCCGGGAGAACACGGAAGTGAAACGCCGGTGGGTGGGCACAAAGCGAGAGGCCAAAGGGAACGTAACAAACAGGGGGGCACTTTTATGAATGCATGAATGGCCAACGAGAATCCGGGCTCTCCCTTTGTGGGGATGGACCACAATGCGATATTGCCACATGTGGGTGGGCCGGCATTGGGCCAACATTTCAAGCGTGACAAAAATCATGGTTGGGCCATGGTTGGGCAGCTAACCCAGCCGACAGTTGCACAAGGAACTGGGCCGACTGGGGACCAAAAGACTTCTGCTTCGTAGGCATATTGTAGCCTATTTTAATGACCAAAACGTTATTTTCTATTATTCTAATGCTTTCCATACAGAATCAGTCTTCTGTGTATTAATCAAGTGAGCGAGGAGCGAGGAGTGAGCGCGGAGGAGAGCGCGGAGGAGAGCGCGGAGCACTGTGTGTGTTTCAAGTGGTGTTACACCCAGCAGGTCCTCACAGAGCTCCTTTTTATCTTTGTGAAAAAATCTCACATACACCAAAAGCTGGGCATTGTCAGTAACATCTGTCGACTCGTCAGTGGCCAAAGAGAAGCATGGTGCACTTTGAATAGCTGCATCAAGCTGTGCCAGTACATCCTCCGCTAATATTTCTGACTTTCTTGTTGCTGTTGTAGCGGACATCGGAATTTGTTTGATTTTTCCACACACCTCCTCTTTTTGTTTCCCCTCAAGCAATGTCTCGGCAACAGCATCACGTTGCCACTTTTAATTAATGCCACGTTTTCGGAACATATGAGGCACACTGGTTTCATACTGCTCTTCGGAAGAATGAACATATATTTCTCCGTCCAGTCATCTTTAAAAGAACGATTTTCCTCGTCTACTTCCCTCTGCGATGTTTTCTCCTCACTTAACTCTCTTCCGCTTGTTACTCTGCTGTGGTGCGCTGCAAACGATTTGATTGGCTCAACTGAGTGAAGCTATAGTCATTCACGTGACGTCACACGACCGCCCCCCACGCTCCCCCCCACGCTCCCCCCACGCTCCTGAAGTTCTATCGTTTGTCACTCACTGGCGCGGCAGAGGGAGCGGCGCGCGGCGGAGCTGACAGCTGTTCAGCCTCGTGCAGGTGCTGAACCTCGGGCGCCGTATTGTCATATTTATTGGAGTAGCAGCGCCGTGTCAATATCGCCACGGCCATACACAAAAAAATGATCCATGAAAATGACTTTATCTCGTGAATTTACCACCGGTCACGGGTCCGGACAGAACCATCACTCGGTCCGGATCCGGACCGGGATCCGCCATTTGGTGATGGCTGCAATATAGTAAAGTTAATATATTTGGTTTCCCTTCATTGGTAATACAATATAGTGTATTATCTTAAATTGATTTATTAAATTACACATGTTTTATCTGCCAAATGCCTAACATTCTGCAACATGTCAAATGTATTCAGATGATGCTATTTATCTATCTATGGTACATTCAATGCATGAGTAATACAAGTAACAACATTGAAGGGTTCTCCTGCTGTGCATGAAAACGTATATAGACACTGACCAGAGCAAGGGGGCGCTAGTGAGTCTCCTAATGTTTTTGAATGTGTGTATTTGGGGGGAGGGGGGGATAGGGGTCCAGGGGGGGAGAGCGCTGGATGAAGGGCCCAGCTCTGATGATGAAGGCAGTGTGTGGGATCACAGACCGACAGCAGGGTGAGGTTAGGACAGGGCCGGGTCTCAAATCGCTACTGAAAATACTGTATGTCAAATGAACTAGCAGCATGCTTCAATCTTGTATGATGGCAGTGTGGCGGCAGAGTGATCTTTCGGTTATTATCTGTACTATGCAGTATGGGGCTCCCTAGGGAGGTGTTTCGGGCATGTCCCACTGGGAAGAGGCCACGTGGAAGACCCAGGACACGCTGGAGGGACTATGTCTCCCGGCTGGCTTGGGAACGCCTCGGGATCCCCCCAGTGGAGTTGGAGGAAGTGTCTGGGGATAGGGGGAATGTGGAAGTCTTTGCTTAGACTGCTGCCCCTGCAACCCGGCCCCGGATAAGCGGAAGAAGATGGACTATGGGGCTAAGACTTCATCTTTTTTACTGTTACACAAACTGCAGCCTTTGTGTGAACTTCCCAATTCAGGAAAGTCCAAACTTTTCTTGCAGAGGGCCGCATTTTGGAAATAGACCATCCTGGAGAGCCACATACTTGGTCTATACAAGAAACCATTTGGGGTGAATGGTCACACCCCTGTCTCTTACCCATATGTTTGTTATTGAGATTATGCTGGAAGAGATTATTTAAAATTGCGTGCTCGCACATATATTTTAATCTCTTAGTATGTCTTAAAGGACCTGCAACCTTTCTCATTTCAGCCTTGAATAAATGTTTTGGTTTCTCTTTCCACTGAGTAAATCTACAAGTGACAAAAGCTTTATGTTAATATTCAACTAGACCATAGGTGTCAAACTCAAGGCCCGCGGGCCACATCCGGCCTGCCAGACGTTTTAATCCGGCCCGCTGAACATTTTTAATTGATATTTATTAATTTTCAATTGATTCATAGAACCGTTTTTATTGCTAAAACTATACGTCCCACAATCCGCCGGTGGCCACCCCTCCCCGCGCAGCTCTGCACTGCTTTCTGTGCTGCCAAAGGAGAAGTGCTGAGAAATAACGACGCGCGTTGTGCACTTTACAGCACTTTACACACTTTTGAGCAGAGGTCTGAGCGACGTGGAAGAAAGAAAGGAGACGGTTATGAGGACATTAGAGCTGTGCTAATAGTGGAGCTAATGTGGAGCTAACAACAACAAAACTAATTTCTGTGATGATGCTCTGAGGAAAACATCCTCTACAAACCTGAACAGATCAAGAGCCAGAGGTAAAAACACAGGTCAGAGTGTAATAAAGTCTGAACATGATTGTGTCCACACTAATGTGACTATGACACAAACACAATGACCTCATTTGAGTCACTACATGAATCATTTGTCACTAACTCAACTTAAACTATGAAAATAGCTCATATTGAGTTTGAGCAGAAACATGTCTGTGATATGAACATTTCACATCATAAATCACATCAAAAGTCCATGTTCCTGTTGCTGCTGCTGCTGAATATGGACTCAGTCTTTCACCTGCTGCACAGTTGTGCAACAGTCTCCACAACTATTACTAGGCTGTAAAAAAGCTATGTATTTATTTTTCTTTTTTATTGTTTTATTTTGTACACAATATTTGGCCCACGATTCAGCTTGAGCGTCGAAATTCGACAAGACTGTGGCTCATAACTTAACCTCCTTAAACGCTCCACGTGTGTTTGTATTTAGTGGTGTGTCAGTTCGGGTGTAAAGGGAACTACAGAGAACTACAGAGAACTACAGAGAACTACACAGACCTACAGAGAACTACAGAGAACTACACAGACGTGGAAATTTTAGTTAGTACATTTAAAAGGTGTTTTAGATCTTGAGAAGTTTATTTTGTTATAAGGCTACCCCAAATAAATTGTCTGTTTGCTGTAACCCGAGTCAACATTTTTCATCTGGGTCGGTCGTTAGGCAAATTCTTATTTTTTTTACTTTGAAGGCAAAAAATAAGATCCAAATTTTGTCATTTTTTGACTCGGAGTGACCACCAGGGGTCAGGCTTCAACAGTCAACGACGGAAAACGTCTCTATCAACCCGATCGGGAGACTAAAGCTCACGATTTTGAGATATTTCAATCGACCTTTTGTACGTCGTTATCCTTTATTTTGGTAGCTAAGGCGAGCGGGGGGAACATACGGGGGACACGGGCGCCGCCATGTTTGTTGTGATGACGCTGCTGGGCGTGTTTCAATCCCATAATGCATCTGCGTAAATCAAATTTCACACCCTGACAGAGAAACACATGTCTCCGGTCTGGAGAGACGGGAGATGGCGAGGAGAGTGGATCGGTGGTCGAAGACGTTCTGGACGGCGTGGAGGAGCAGCCTTTTCTGGCTGCACGTGCCCGGAAACGTAAAAAGTCCCTTAGCTCGTCCGAGGGTTCTGGGAATGAGCAGCAGGATGAGGCTGAAGCTATTGATATCCGGAGTGAGAGCAGAGACTGTAAGGTGATCATAAAGCTTGCACAGGATAGTGCATCCTTTAAGGAGTGGAATTCAGTCCTAATTACCTTTCAGTTTATTCTTAAAGATCATCCAGTCCCACAAAATAAAGTTATAATGAAAAGGACAATATCTGAAAAATCTATCTCAAAATTCAAAGAAATAATAGAGCCAATATTCAGTGACATGTCATGTGATCATGTCATGTGATCCTGTCATGTGATCATGTCATGTGATCCTGCTGAGAACAGCTTTAGTCCCAGTTTAAGTGATCAATGTGTCGACTTGACCATGAATTCTCTGAAGTCTGCTCTTGACGTTGTCGCGCCGTTAAAACAGAAGGTCATTAGGCCAAAGCGCGCCTCCCCATGGTACAACCAAGAACTGCGTTCACATAAACAAAGAGTTAGAAAGTTAGAGGGATTATTTCGTCGCTCTCACACCGAAGAATCCCTAAAAGCAGGAAAAGTTGCCTGCTGTCCTATAAGCAGGCTCTGCGTAAGGCCCAAACCAGATATTATTCAAATCTAATAGAAGTCAACAAAAGTAACACTAAATTCCTTTTCAGCACTGTAGCTAGGCTAACAAACTGTCACAGCAGTAGAGCCCTCAATCCCAGCTACACTCAGCTCTGATGATTTCCTCCTATTTTTTAACAATAAAATAAAAACAATCAGAGATAAATTAGATGAAATTACCCCCGCTATTAGCCCTGAACTAGCCCAAGCTGTAAATCTAACGTCCCATATAAATCCACCTGTAAACCTAGAAAGGTTCACAGCTGTTGATCAAGCAGAGATAACTTCAGCCATTATGTCCTCTAAAAGCTCAACTTGTGTCCTAGACCCCATTCTAAGCAGACTCCTCAAAGACATTCTTCCCCTAATTATAGACCCTATTCTTAATATAATAAATACTTCACTCGAAAGTGGCTATGTTCCACAGTCCTTCAAACATGCAGTCATTAAACCTCTTCTGAAAAAGCCTAATCTAGATCCCAACCTATTGGTAAACTACAGACCTATTTCAAATCTTCCCTTCGTCTCTAAAATCCTTGAAAAAGTTGTAGTAAAACAGCTTTGTCGCCACCTGCAGGACAATAACTTATTTGAAGTTTTCCAGTCAGGGTTCAGAGCCCACCACAGCACTGAAACTGCACTAGTTAAAGTCACAAATGATTTGTTATTAGCCGCTGAGGATGGACTGGTCTCAATCCTGGTTCTGTTGGACCTCAGCGCAGCGTTTGACACCATCGACCACAACATTCTACTGCAGAGGTTAGAATGTGATGTAGGTGTTGGAGGAACAGCCCTCAGCTGGTTTAAATCCTATCTATCTGATAGGTTCCAATTTGTTAATGTAAACCAGAGCTCCTCACCAAGCTCTAAAGTAATTTACGGTGTGCCACAGGGTTCGGTACTCGGTCCAATTCTGTTTACTCTTTATATGCTGCCATTAGGCAACATTATCAGGTCACATGGCATTAACTTCCACTGCTCTGCAGACGACACTCAGCTGTATTTATCAATGAAACCTGATCAGAGCGATCAAGTAGACAGACTTAGTACTTGTGTGAAGGAGATAAAAACCTGGATGACACTAAACTACCTGCTTCTTAACCCTGAAAAAACCGAGGTCATTGTGCTTGGCCCTAAGCATCTACGAGACGCTCTATCTGAGCAGATAGTCACACTGGACAATGTCAGTGTAGCCTCCAGTTCTACTGTAAGAAACCTTGGAGTCTTATTTGACCAGGAGCTCTCATTTAAAGCTCATATAAATCAAGCTTGTAAAACAGCCTATTTCCATTTGCGCAACAAGAGCCAAAATCAGAAGAATCCTGCCTAAAAGTGATGCCGAAAAACTTATCCATGCATTTGTAACGACTAGATTAGACAACTGTAACTCCTGCTTGCAGCGTGTCCTAAAAGCTCCATAAAAAGCTTTCAACTGGTTCAAAATGCAGCAGCAAGATTACTAACAGGAACAAAAAGAAGAGAGCACATTACGCCAGTGCTGAAGTCTCTTCACTGGCTCCCCGTCGAGTCCAGAATCAAATTCAAAATTCTACTCTTGACCTACAAAGCCATAAATGACATGGCCCCATCCTACCTCAAAGATGCTATAGAACCATATCATCCAAACAGAGCTCTTCGCTCTCAGAATGCCGGCCTTCTGGTGGTGCCAAGAGTCTCTAAAAGTACTGTAGGAGGTAGAGCGTTTAGCTACCAAGCTCCTGTGTTATGGAATCAGCTCCCGACCCATGTTAAATATGCTGACACAGTCTCTTCATTTAAGTCCAGGCTTAAAACGTTCCTCTTCGAAATCGCTTATGGTCAGACTAGTTAGGAACAGAAACATAAACCCACAGCTTCAGCTACGCTGCCCTAGGAGTAACTATGCTGGGGGAAGTATGACAGCTTGAGCACTATCCTCTTCTTCTTCTGACTACTTATGCTATCAAACAATATTTATTTTTTGATTCCACTTGCAAACTGTTCACCGCCTTCTTTTCTTTCTCTCACTCCTGAGGACCTGTGGACCCAGATGCCCCTCCCCTGGTGAAGTGGTCCCTGCCCTGTGTGGACGGTCCCTCATCTGCCTGAAGAGTGGCTCCAGCTCGCTTCCGACGGTCCCTCATCTGCCTGAAGAGTGGGTCCAGCTCGCCTCCGACGGTCCCTCATCTGCCTGAAGAGTGGGTCCAGCTCGCCTCCGACGGTCCCTCATCTGCCTGAAGAGTGGGTCCAGCTCGACTCAGACGGTCCCTCTTCTGCCTGAAGAGTGGGTCCAGCTCCAGTCTCCTTGTGTCCGTCTGTCCGTCTGTGAGAGTCGGATCTCTCCTTCACTGGAACTCCTCCAGGTTTTCTACGCTTTTTTCCCAAAGAGGTTTTTTTTGTAGTTTTTCCTGGCCGAGAAGGAGAGTCTAAGGACAGAGGACCCTGGGACATCGTCGCTCGCCACCACAGACATTGTCTGACTCCCTCGCCACCACAGACATTGTCTGACTTCATCGCCACCACAGACATTGTTGATTCATTTCTCCCTGTGGCCCTCAGAGGCAACTGTTGTTGTGATTTTGGG
Organism: Eucyclogobius newberryi; assembly: GCF_026437365.1. Taxonomy (NCBI): domain Eukaryota; kingdom Metazoa; phylum Chordata; class Actinopteri; order Gobiiformes; family Gobiidae; genus Eucyclogobius; species Eucyclogobius newberryi. The sequence goes on from NW_027315801.1 coordinate 504,607, forward strand.
CCTTACAAAAATAAATTGATTTGATTTGATTTGATTGTCAAAGAGCCTAACTGTAGCTGTGGGAGTGATCAAGAGTGCGAGTGTCCTTAGAGATGGCTCGCTGCTGGTCGTGTGCAAGGACGCGGCTCAGCAACGGAAGGCGATTGGAACTAAACGTCTGGGTGGAAAGGACATTCTTGTGTCTGATGCTGAAAGAAACACGGTCAGAGGAGTTATCGTAGGTGTCCCTACGGCGACGTCTGTGGATGAAGTTAAGGAGAATTTGACTGGAGCTACGGTGGTGGACGCTAGGCGGTTGAAGGTGACCCGGTCTGGGGTAAGATGTGACAGCTTGTCGGTAATGGTAACACTTGAAGGGAGGTGCCTGCCTAGTAAGGTGTTCATTGGGTACATGTGCCATGACGTTAGGCCATATGTTCCACCGCCCCTGCGTTGCTTTAAGTGCCAGCGCTTTGGGCATATTGCAGCGGTCTGTAGAGGGAGGCAAAGATGTGGTAAATGTGCAGGAGATCACGAGTATGGGAGGTGTGACGTGGGAGCAAAACTGAAGTGCTGTAACTGTGGGGAAGAACATAGCTCTGCCTACGGGGATGCAGGTTTAGCAAAAGAGCTGCTGAGGTGCAGAAAATAAAGATCTCTCAAGGTATATCCTATGCAGATGCGGTCAAGAAAGTTTCAAGTAACGAGTTTAGAGTAAATACAGAGAGAGGAGCCAGCGCTGCTCCCAGCCAGGGCGAAATGAGAAAGGCCAGCGTGGCTCCCAAGAAGTGTGAAGGTTTCAAGAGTGGAGGTCCCAAGTGTGCAGGTTCCAGAATGAATGAGAATACCCTGGTTGTGGATAGAGAGGATTTTGTACTCTTTATGGTGGATGTTGTAAACTGTGCTGCTCAGACTCAAAGCAGAACTGAAAGGATCAGGATCATTGCTAAAGCTGCAGGGAGATTCCTTGGAACAAAGGAGCTTGATTGGGCAGATATAGAAAACAGGCTAAAGGCGCTAAATGGGAGTCGGAGTGATGGGGGTCTGCTTTTGGGGAGTCAGAGTGATCAGAGTGACGAGATGGGGGTGGGGGTGGTCTCCTGTCCTCGCCCAGTCTCGTAGACGCACGGCTACCAAGCAGCGACATCAGTGGAAATATTAAAGCCTATAGAATGAAGCCTAAAGAATAAAGCTGTACGGTGGAAGCACCGAACGTCAAAGAAGGAGAGGAAGATGAAGAAGAGTCTCCCTGGAATAAAGCCGGTTGGTTGTTGTTGTTGTTGTTGTTTTATGGCGGTTGGCATCCGAGTGTTGCATTACCGCCAGACTTTATTCCTCAGACGTTTCGTAGTTGTTGTTGTTGTTGTTTTATGGCGGTTGGCATCCGAGTGTTGCATTACCGCCAGACTTTATTCCTCAGACGTTTCGTAGTCCTCAGACTCTGTCGTAGTCCGTAAAAGTACTCCTCCCATTGCTTTGGTGTTACAAAGCCCATGAGGTCATGATATGTCTTTGTGACTAGAATAGTTGTTGTGTCAGAGACCAACTGGCTTTATTCCAGGGAGACTCTTCTTCATCTTCCTCTCCCTCTTTGACGTTCGGTGTTTTGGAAGTACAAAGCCCATGAGGTCAGGGGACGTCTTTGTCGTTTTATCCTTTAGAAGTCCTTCTTCCATCACTCTGGCGTTTCTAGGCCCATGAAGTCAAAGCGCGTTAGAACATCCTCTTGCTCCTCATCCTCGGCTCAGTCTCCAACACCCCCCACCTCTATAAACGTTTACCCAGCCCTGTGCTACATAAGTAAGCAACCACAGCCTGACACAAACCCTGTGACTGAATCGCCAGAACGTTCCGCAGATTGAACTCCCGCCCATTATTCCGAAACCACAAGGCCAACCCAGCCCTTTCTCTATCATAAGCCTCACAGCAAATCAGCACATGCTCGACAGTCTCTGGCACCCGACAGTGACCACACAGACCGGTCGGGGGTTTGCCTATCCTACTCAGTGACCAATTGAGTCCAGTATGGCCAATCCTCATGCGGGCAAAGGCCCTTTCCTCCCACGCGTTCCTGCCCATAGACCCGCAAGGACCCACACTACCCTGTACGTGATAGAGATGCCGTCCAGTAACACAGTGGCTCCAAAATTCCTGCCAAAGGCCGACCACATGACTCTTGATAACGGGCTTGATTTCAGATTTGCTTAACTCAACTGCCACATCAATTGATGGCCTCTGAAACAACAACAACAACTATTCTAGTCACAAAGACATATCATGACCTCATGGGCTTTGTAACACCAAAGCAATGGAAGGAGTACTTTTACGGACTACGACAGTCTGAGGACTACGAAAAGTCTGAGGAATAAAGTCTGGCGGTAATGCAACAATTGGATGCCAACCGCCATAAAACAACAACAACAACAACAACAACAAACTAGATTGTCAAAGGCAATATGGCGACTCCTATATGCGGTCTGTTTTGTTACAGACGCATGTGGAGGACTGAATATGAAGACGCTGAGCCGTTAATTCATCAATATGTTGATATTTTTGTTTCAATCGGCTAGTTTCAAAACGAGTTGGTCGGGTTACGGCAAGCAGACATATTATTTTGCCTAGCCTAAAGTAAAATACAATATTTTTCAGTTCCAAGTACCTAAGACTAAATGTTTATCTCTGTAGATCATCTCTGAAGTTGTAATGACATAAACTGAAGCACAGAATTGGTATAATAAATTTCAGTTTATGAGAACAAACGTTTTGTAATTTTTTTTAATCGATCTAGTAATTGCTTCAAAAACAGCGTAGGCTATATAAAGCTAGTTATTTCTTATATTTTTTATTGTTTTATGTGTTACGTTATGTTCGGCCTGAGCATCGAAATTCGGCCCGCGGCCCAAAATGAGTTTGACACCCCTGAGACGCTGTGGCTGTTACTGTGTTACTTTTAATGGCGGTTGGCTGCCAACTGAAAAGGTGCATTTAAGAGATCAACAGAAAGCTTATTCAGTTCTCTCTCCTTCAGAGGCTGTAAAGTGAAACAGCACAAGCCCAACAGTTTCTGGTTCTTGAGTGATTACATAAACCGGTAGGATGTTTGCCAATCCTACTCACTGTCATGTACGTGCTCATCACAGTCAGCAGAAGAGACGATTCCGAAAAATAAAGGTAATAGTCATAAGAAATGTGTACCATGGTGGAATGACTCATGTGATAAAGCTTTTAGGGCAATAAATAAGGCATTTAAGAAGATAAATACCCTCACTGAATAGAAAGTAAGACTGAAAAGAAATCGCATGCAGTTGTGTGTAGAACTGTAAGGATGGCCAGCAGAACCTATTGGAGGCAGTACTAGTATTTGCTTTATGTAACAAAACATCACAATTACCATGGTTATTATTCCATACTGTGAACACAATAAGCATACAGGAGACAAGGCAATATGACACGTGTAGACCTGAGTGGGATATGGTCCTGATGATTGTGCACAAGAGCAGAGAGCCATTTGTGAGTGCAATTCCACTGACAATGTCAGCATTGCCTTGTGAGCAGGTAACACTGTTAAAATGCATGCATTTGAACTGACACTTTTGGTGGTACAATTGCCCTTTAACCCCACCAAGAAAAATCGCCCAGCGACTGCACTGAAACATAATGTCAAAAGTATATTTTTGACATTATTTTTATTGAGATTATGGCTAACTAGATGCTGTGCAATGGCAGAAGCCATTGTGAGTGACTACGTAACGCATGGCAATATTCTGCACAGTGACCATGACGATGATGTCACACCAGCAGCACCAACATTCCGCCACAAAAAATATGGAACATTTTTTTAACTTTGAAGTGAGTTGTCTTACAACTCACTTCAAAGTTGGCGGCTGGGAACACTTGGATACCAGCCGCCATAAAAAGGGTCTGGCGGTAATGCAACATTTGGATGCCAACCGCCATAAAACAAGAAGAAGAAGAAGAACATCAAAGAGGAAGAACAAGTATAAAGCCTAAAGACTGCCAGCGGCCATTAAAAGCAACAACAACAACAACAACTGGATAAAGAATCCCGAAAAAACGTCAAGACCGAATACCAAAAGAGAAGTACTTTAAATGACGAAAAGCGGACTAAAGAGGAAACCTGTGAAACGTGCTGATCAATTGGGCTTTGAGGTAAGTCTATACATCTACCAGTACCAACAGTCTCAGCAAAAATGTAAATGTGTGACATATTGTGCCTATGTGAATAAATTAACTACTTTTGTACTTCAAAATACTCTAAACCAATGTGGGGATACATTGATTCATACTACTTTACAATGCATTATTATTTGGTGTGTTGGTATTCAAGTGTTACATTGCCGCCACCTACTGTAGTTGGACTTTAGACGTTATTCTTCAGACTTCATTCTTTAGACTTCACTCTTCACACTTTAGACCCACCAATATAGACAAACATCTGTATTCTGGCCATATGATTCCAAGAATCTAGAATGTCATTTTAGAACCTCCTTTTAAGTCTTTATTCGCGAGTTGAATTCAGGTGAGTTCAGTCGTGTGCGTTCACCTGTCTTAAATGGTCTTTTCTGCATTTGTGATCTGCTGGAGTCTGTCTCACAAATCAAGGGGCTTCGCCAACTAATCAGGGTAAGAAACTATACATTTGAATTGTAATCAGGAGGTCCCTGGTTTCCAGTGCCCTAAGCACTAAATTATTATGTTTTTGAACGGTCAGTTTGGTCTCTTACAGTGGTGGAAGAAGTACTCAATTTGTGTTACTGAAGTAAACGTGAAAAGCTCAACGATGTAAAGATAAGAGTGCATAAGTGTAAAAAAAAAAACACACAGATGTCCTGTTAAAATGAATGGGAAAAGTAAAAAAAGAGTAATGCGAGGAGTTACCGTCACAACAAATAAAACAAAGGCACAACTTTATAAATCCTTTATAATACCATGAAAAAAATGAACCTGTAAAAGCAAAACAATTTTCTATGGAAGTGAAAGGGAACTGAAGAAGTATCACAAAAGTACTATAATACTGCAAATAGTACAAGAGATAAGTACAAAAATCAAAAGTACAAAAGATAGAACTCATGTTGTAATCTTCTATGGTGTTTTATGGCGGCTGGTATTCAAACGTTACATTACCGCCATCTTGTAAACTATTGCATAGCAACCATAACCGTGATGTCAGAATTCTGTGTCATAAAGATTCTTCAACGTCACTTTCACCCGCTCCATTAAATCTTTTTCTTCCCATTTTCAAGTTGAGTTCAGTCGTGCGCGTTCACCTTCATATTTCAAAAGTACATATCACACAGTACTGTAAATATATTTGTCTTAACACGCTACTTATTCTTGATATTTTTCAATCGAAGATGCTCAAATCCTTCACGTTCCCCACTGCTCCCAGTGAGTGTGTGGAGCCGGTGTCCACTGGCAGCTCTCTGGTCTCTAAAACGGCCTGTTATAACATCGTGTCGCTCCTGGGACGGGGCGCATTTGGAAATGTTGTTAAATGTGTCCGAATCAGCGACATGAAGACCGTCGCTGTCAAAATGATTAAAAATGAGGAGCCATACAACTTATGCGTCAAGCATGAGGTGAGGAGACTTTTTGAAATGATTACATCTTGATGTTAATTTTGGGTTCTAATAAAAATAGGCTAATCAAAATAACACAGTTTCAATTTCAAACAAATCAACAACTGATATGATCAGATATAAAATACTTATGTTGTTATAAATGTTATAGCATGTAAAATGTTTTCTCTGCAGTATGCTGCCCTGAGCATGTTGAAGCAACTTGATCAGGACAAATGCAACATTGTCAGGTGGAATCACATCTTCATGGACAAAGGCTATATCTGTCTAGAATTTGAGCGTTTGCACACTAGTCTGCATGACTTTATGGGTGCCAGAGTGAAACCCTTGTCCCTTTGTGAAATTCGGCCGATCATCCAACAAGTAAGACCTCACTTTTAAAACATGCATAAAAAGCATGTTTTACATGCGTAAAAGTTGCTGCAGGATATTATTCAACATCTTTTGCTTTGTTACTTTGTTACTTATAGGTGGCCATTGCTCTGCTTCATCTGCAAGGCATTGGATTGATGCATGCAGATCTGAAGTTGGAAAACATAATGCTTGTTAACCACCCCAAGGATCCGTACAAGGTCAAGGTGATTGACTTTGGTTTAGCCGTCAAATTGTCTGACGCTACGGTCGGCACGTATACGCAGAGCAGATACTACAGGTTTGTTTACTTCTGGGACACAATAGAAATGTTTCAAAATGTTGTTTACAACACACCATATCAGCGTAGGACTACATGTTGGCTATAAGGACCAGACACCAGTTAGTAAAACAGATTATAGTCCATAAAAGTGACTTGAAGACCCTTTCCTGAGTCAATTCTGGGGGCCCAAAGTTTAAATAAAGCAAAATTCACTGTATGAAAGAACATCAATACTACTGGTGGCATCGATACCACAATTTGAATCAACATGACCGTGTCTCAATCTTACGGCGGTATAACATGCTGGTCCCAGGCAGGTAAAACTATCCTGAGGCCATCGGAATCACAATGTACCAAAACTGACTGACTGGTTCCCATTTTAAAACATGTCCAGGTCTCCTGAGGTCCTCCTTGGTCTTCCTTTGACAACTGCCATTGACGTCTGGTCCCTTGGCTGTGTGACGGCCTATTTGTATCTCGGATGGCCACTTCATTGTGGTTCAACTGAATATAACATGGTGCCTATTATTATTTTACTAATCTATAATATTACAATATTATGGTAGTTCATGTTGATTCTGTGTCATGTGAAGCTCCAAAGCATCGTGGAAACTCACGGTGCTCTGCCAAAGAACATGATCCAGAAGGGGGTGAAAACTTCTACTTTCTTCTGGTGGAATGTGAAAACTAAGTGCTGGACGTTCAAGGTAAACCGATCAATTGATTGTGGTGCTAATAATAGTAATATTGATAGTGGTAGAAATAACATAATTTAACCCCCCATAAACCCTTTCTGATTCTGATCTGATTCTGAATATAACTATGACCTCATTTGTGTATGTTCATTTTTAGAACCCTGAGCAGTATCAAAAAGATAGTAAGAAAGAGCAAATCCCAGAAGATTTAAGAAAGATCAGATTTCCAAATTTGGATGCGCTGATAAATGTAAGTATTTCAGTTGCACATAGTGTGAAAGTTTAGAATTGTATTTAAACACCATTTCTATTTCCTCCAGTTCAAGCCTTTCAAATTCAAACAAGGCTGTGATAAAGTGGCAGAGGTGTCAGACCGGCGCACATTTGTCACTATCATAAAAGGCATGCTTAGTCCAGATCCCAATGTCAGGATTACACCGAGGAAACTTCTGCAGCATGATTTCTTCAGTCTCACTCACCTGGATAACTTCAAAAAGAGCACATAGTAAGTCAGACGCTTATCATGGTAGCAATGTATTTGTATTTATTTAATTGCACTGTAACATAATGCCTGAGGGCAAATATGCTTGTACCAGATTATAGCTTTGAAAGCTAGTTTCCATCTGCAGTGCTCAAAAAGGAAGCGGAAAGGGGAGCAAAGTGCATCACTTTAGTGTACAATACAATGAATGTGATTTTGTACAATTTAGTGTAGAATTCTCTAACTCTCACACATTTTCACATAATATACCAGTGATGGTTCTTGTGACTCTGAGGTGTGATGAAGGAACTCTTTGAGAGCCAGGGGAGCTAGTTTGTGGGTGATCTTGTAAACCGTTAGGACTTGGGAAGAGGAGATAGTTTCAAAACAGTTTACATTTATGCAGTATGTGGCACCTTTATGATAATAAAGTTATGTTGTTTTTTTCCAAGGATTTATAGTGTATGCTTAGACATCGATTCTAGTGGTTTCATTGTAGTTTTGTTTGGTTGTGACAAACTTGAGGTGCAATATGTGAAATGTGGTAAGGTCCTCTCCTTGAACCGACACCTTAACGTGGTGGAGGGGTTTGAGTGCCCGAATGATCCCGGGAGCTATGTTGTCGGGGGCTTCATGCCCCTGGTAGGATCTCCCAAGGCAAACAGGTCCTAGGTGACGGGTCAGACAAAGATCGGTTCAGAAGCCTCTTATGATGACTACAAGAACAAGGCAGTTTACGTCGCCTGGATCGGCGTCACCGGGCCCCATCCTGGAGCCAGGCCTGGGATGGGTGCTCCATGGCGAGCGCCTGGTGGCCGGGTCTTACCCCACGGGGCCCGGCCGGGCACAGCCCAAAAGAGCGACGTGGGGCCGCCCTCCCGTGGGCCCACCACCCGCAGGAGGATCCATAAGGGGCCGGTGCAGAGAGATCTGGGCGGCAGTCGACGGCAGGGGCCTCGGCAACCAGATCTCCAGACACAGAGACTAACTCTGGGGACATGGAATGTCACCTCGCTGGGGGGGAAAGAGCCTGAGCTTGTGCGGGAGGTTGAGCGATATCGACTAGATATAGTGGGCCTCACCTCCACGCACAGTTTGGGCTCTGGAACCCATCTCCTCGAGAGGGGCTGGACGCTCCACTTCTCTGGTGTTGCCCGCGGGGTGAGGCGGCGGGCTGGTGTGGGCGGGGCTGGTGTGGGCTTATAGCCCCTCAGCTCAGCTGCCACGTGTTGGAGTTTACCCCGGTGAACGAGAGGGTCGCATCCCTCCGCCTTCGGGTGGGGGACAGGTCTCTCACTGTTGTGGCGGCCTACGGGCCGAACAGCAGTGCAGAGTACCCGGCCTTCTTGGAGTCCTTGGGAGGGGTACTGGACAGTGCACCGACCGGGGACTCCGTTGTTCTACTGGGGGACTTCAACGCCCACGTGGGCAATGACAGTGACACCTGGAGAGGGGTGATCGGGAAGAACGGCTTCCCCGATCTGAACCCGAGCGGTGTTCAGTTATTGGACTTCTGTGCTAGCCACGGATTGTCCATAACGAACACCATGTTCAAGCACAAGGGTGTCCATCAGTGCACATGGCACCAGGACACCCTAGACCCTAGGTCAATGATCGACTTTGTTGTCATGTCATCTGACCTCCGGCCGCGTGTCTTGGACACTCGGGTGAAGAGAGGGGCAGAGTTGTCAACCGATCACCACCTGGTGGTGAGTTGGATCCGCTGGCGGAGGAGGAAGCCGGACAGACTTGGCAGACCCAAGCGCATTGTGAGGGTCTGTTGGGAACGTCTAGTGGAGCCCTCTGTCAGTAGGGTATTCAACTCGCACCTCCGGGAGAGCTTCTCCCATGTCCCGGGGGAGGTTGGGGACATTGAGTCCGAGTGGACCATGTTCTCCGCCTCCATTGTTGATGCGGCTGCTCGGAGTTGTGGTCGCAAGGTCTCCGGTGCCTGTCGTGGCGGCAACCCCCGAACCCGGTGGTGGACACCGGAAGTAAGGGATGCCGTCAGTCTGAAGAAGGAGGCCTATCAGGCCACTCTGGCTTGTGGGTCTCCGGAGGTCATCGAAGGGTATCGGCAGGCCAAGCGAGCCGCGGCTCGTGCTGTTGCAGAGGCAAAAACCCGGGCCTGGGAGGAGTTCGGGGAGGCCATGGAGGAGGACTATAGGTCAGCACCAAAGAAATTCTGGCAAACCGCAGAAGCAGTGTCTCACCAACACCGTTTACGGTGCGGGTGGAGGCCTGCTGACCTCGACTGGGGATGTCGTCGGACGGGGGAAGGAATACTTTGAGGATCTCCTTAATCCCTCAGTCACGTCTTCCGAAGAGGAAGTAGAGACCGGGGACTCGGAGGCTGGCTCATCCATCACCCAAGCTGAAGTCACTGAGGTTGTTCGCAAACTCCTCGGTGGCAGGGCTCCGGGGGTGGATGAGATCCGCCCTGAGTACCTAAAGTATCTGCAACATTGCGTGGCGTTCGGGGACCGTGCCTCTGGACTGGCAGACTGGGGTGGTGGTCCCTCTGTTCAAGGGGGACCGGAGGGTGTGTTCCAACTACAGAGGGATCACACTCCTCAGCCTCCCGGGTAAGGTCTATTCCAAGGTACTGGAGAGGAGAATCCGACCGATAGTCGAACCTCGGATTCAGGAGGAGCAGAGTGGTTTTCGTCCCGGTCGTGGAACACTGGACCAGCTCTAGACCCTCCATCGGGTGCTCGAGGGCTCATGGGAGTTTGCCCAACCAGTCCACATGTGCTTTGTGGATCTGGAGAAGGCTTTCGACCGTGTCCCTCGGGGTGTCCTTTGGGGGGTGCTCCGGGAGTACGGGGTCCGGGGCCCTTTGCTCAGGGCTGTCCGGTCCCTGTATGACCGGAGCAGGAGCTGTGTTCGCATTGCCGGCAGTAAGTCAGACCTGTTCCCAGTGCATGTTGGACTCCTCAGGGCTGCCCTTTGTCACCGGTTCTGTTCATAATTTTTATGGACAGAATTTCTAGGCGCAGTCAGGGGTCGGAGGGTGTGGTCAGGGGTCGGAGGGTGTCCGGTTTGGGGACCACAGGATCTCATCTCTGCTGTTTGCAGACGATGTTGTCCTGATGGCTCCATCAAACCCGGACCTGCAACATGCACTGGGACGGTTTGCAGCCGAGTGTGAAGCGGCTGGGATGAGAATCAGCACCTCCAAATCCGAGGCCATGGTTCTCGACCGGAAAAAGGTGTCTTGCCCTCTCCAGGTGGGTGGGGAGTCCTTGCCCCAAGTGGAGGAGTTCAAGTATCTCGGGGTCTTGTTCACGAGTGAGGGTAGGATGGAGCGTGAGATCGACAGGCGGATCGGTGCAGCGGCTGCAGTGATGTAGTCGCTGCATCGGACCGTTGTGGTGAAGAGGGAGCTGAGCCGAAAGGCAAAGCTCTCTATTTACCGGTCGGTCTACGTTCTGACCTCACCTATGGTCATGAGCTTTGGGTAGTGACCGAAAGAACAAGATCGCGGATACAAGCGGTCGAAATGAGTTTCCTCTGCCGTGTGGCTGGGCGCTCCCTTAGAGATAACGTGAGGAGCTCGGCCACACCGGGGGAGCTCGGAGTAGAGCCGCTGCTCCTCCAACTGAGGTGGCTCGGGCATCTGTTCCGGAGCCTCCTGGGCGCCTCCCTCGGGAGGTGTTTCAGGCATGTCCCACCGGGAAGAGGCCCCGGGGAAGACCCAGGACACGCTGGAGAGACTATGTCTCTCGGCTGGCCTGGGAACGCCTCGGGATCCCCCGGAGGAGTTAGAGGAAGTGTCAGGGGAGGAGGAAGTCTGGGAGTCCCTGCTCAGACTGCTGCCCCCGCGACCCGGCCCCGGATAAAGCGGCAGAAGATGGATGGATGGTGGTAAGGTCATAGCGTTAAGAGTTTTATCGAATTCTATAGAAAGTAAGTTCATTATGCTTTTGAAGGTTTGCCAGGTTGTATTGTTGTCAGAGTTGTCAAGAACGACACAAGAGGCAGTTGTTTTACTGCAAGGAGATTGTTGGAGGTCTCAGTCACAGGACGTCGCTAACATCTCCAAACACGTGTGTTAGGTCAAATTGGCAACTCTATATTGGCCCAATGGACTGGTGTTGAAAATTAGCATATTCTGCTATAACACTTAAAACATTGCATCTGGTATGTCCTTAAATAAATAAATAAAAAATCTCTGAGCTCTCTGCATCTCTCCTCAGTTGTATTGGTTCAGTCCAGGGTCAAAGGTTCACAAGACACTCCACATGTGGCACATGTGCTTAATGCTCCCAAGATAAACACAAACAATGTTGGTTTTCACAAGTCCTTGTTTAGACATTAACATTGGCCTCTCATCTTGGCATATATCTTCTGCTTAGACTTGATTTAATGTCTGAAAAGATGAATCAGCTCTGACCATCTTTTACTGCAATGATCAATACAAAAACACTTATATGAGGTTATACTGTCATGGTTTTATATATCGATACAAATGATAAGACCTATGCTTTCTTCACATTTTATTCCATCATTTGTGTCTTCTACAACATACATGTTTTTTTTTTTTATTAAGCGAGGGATTGAAAATGAGCTCTATGTTTTTGTATTCGCTGATGTTTTGAATAGTATATATCTTATTTTTGCATCTATTGGAAAAATATATTGCTGCAGTTTTAGCAATGTCAGACCTGTTGATGGTTTTACCGCTACGTCTGCCCTACTTTTCCCATTTTGTGTAGATTATGGTGTCGTTGGCATTTGTGTTTCAACATTATCACACACTGATGGTAAATAATTAATATATATGGTGAAAAGAATTGGTCCCAGGTATGACTTGTCGAAGGCCTGGCACGTGGTTTAGGAGAAGATAAGGATTCATTTATTTTAATAGTTTTTAAACCACTACACAAGTAAGATTTTGGCCAGTTTATGGTATTTGTGGAGAATATAGTTCATTTTGGAATAGAGAGTGTACAGTATCAAAGGCTTCACATAGATCAAGAGTTTCTGTTGAGTGATTGTATCAGGATTTCTCAGATTTATAGAGAGAATATTGCATTTTTTAATGACTGTGACTACATTATCGTGAATAGGTGAAGCTTTTGTTAGTATTGTCATTGGTTTGATACATTTTTCACTTTTTATTTATAGATATTAAGATGCATCCAATCCATGAAAATCCATACTTTTTTAATTTGATAACTCAGCCAGAATCTTCCTAATTTCTGCCTCAGATGTTTGCCTAATTGTTGGCGAGGACTTTGGTGTGAAGCTCCTACCTAATTCTGAATTGATAAAGTTATTTCCCATGACTTACCCGACTGTGTGCACTGCCCCGTTGTGTTGAATTTGGGTAATTAAAAATGTTTTGTGGTCTCTTCTTGTTAGTGTGCTTATACTTGGCCATAGGGTTTGCTTTTGTCTCTTGCCGCTTTACGTTTAGGAAGAAATTAGCTTTAGCCTTCCGCATTTCGAATGTTACCTTATTTTTTAGGCTTTTAAATACCAAGCATCTGTGCTGCTTTCAGATTTTACTTGTTCAACCATGGCAGATTGTGATTTTTATTAGGTCTATTTGAGACTGTTTTTGAATTTTATATTCTATTTTTTTGTCTTATCTTTTTCGATGATAATAATGATAATAATCACCTGAGTATTCAGGTGCATGAATGGCCAGATTTCTGAGATACATAAATTGTCCTAGTTTGAGTTCGTCAACAAGTGCTGGAATTGTCTAGATTTTGATATGACACTTCTGATGTGTAAATGTCCACCTAATACTCCCTTGGGTTCGGTTTATGGGTTCCAGAGTACCTTAGCATGGTCCACTGTCATAAATAAGTCCATGGTGCTGAAATGTTTCAAATTAATTTATTAGTAATATTCCTTTCTGATTCATTGCAGTGTTCAATCTGCTATGAGCTTAATGGGCAGTCATCTCCACAATAACCTGGCTAAGCAGCTTAAAGACTACCCGCAACCAACAAAACCTCAGAGGCCAACAACTTCCCAGCGCTACACCAGTAACATCAGGCCTTCTGAAAACAAACACATGCCACCAAAAAGCAATCCCTCTACAATAAAAAGGGAACATGGTCACATTGTCCCGACAGTAGAGCAAGCCAAATCAAGACTGGTCGGCCAGAAGAGGGTTTGGCAGAATTCTCTTGAACTATTCACCTCTGATAGAGCTAAGGAAGAATGGAGGAGGGCAATACTATATCCCCCAGGAACCAGTATCATGAATGGTGAACATAAACTTAACTATGTCCCGCATCCCACTTCCAAACTCACATTGGACCAGACCAACTCAAAACTGGCTGTCCAGAAGAAGGTGAGACAGAGCTCACCAGGAACATGTACTAATAATAATCAGATGAGAGTAAGGGCTAATACCCCTGGACCTTCTACAATGAAAAGGGAGCAAAAGTCTAACCGTGTTCCCCACCAAGGTTCAAATTCAACAAAGGACCAGACCAACTCAACACTGGTTGTCCAGAAGAAGGTGAGACAGAGCTCACCAGGAACATGTACTGACAATCAGAAGAGAGCATGTGCTAATTCATTTGTACCTTCTACAATGAAAAGGGAGCAAAAGACTAACTGTGTTCCCCACCACGGTTCAACAATTGAGCAGACAAAATCAAGACTGGTTGGCCAGAAGAGGGTTTCGGAGAACCCTCTTGAACTATGCACCTCTGGTAGTTCTAATGAAGAATGGAAGAGGGTAAAATTACATACACCAGGAACCAGTATCATGCATAGGGAACAAGAACGTAACTCTGTCCCCCATTCCACCTCCAATCTCACAATGGACAAGACCAACTCAAGACTGGTTGACCAGAAGAGCGTGAAACAGAGCTCCCACGGAACATGTACTGACAAAAATCAGAAGAGATCAGGGGCTAAATCCCCTGGACCTTCTACAATGAAAAGGGAGCAAAGTGTTCCCCCCCAAGGTTCAACAATGGAGCAGACAAATTCAAGACTGGTTGGACAGAGGTGGGTGAGGCAAAACTCTCCAGGAATATGCACCTCCGTTAGTAATGATAAAGAAAGACAGCTTAAAAACCAGTGGAGAGAGCAACGTCTCCTTAATTTGAAGCCCAAATCATCGGTACAGGACAGCCACACAAAGAGGCACAGTCAGGTCCAGTCTGCCATGAAACAAGTTACATCCTAGGACATCATCAAAAGTAAGTCCTCATTAACTTCAGCAGAAAGTGTCGTTTCAATAGGAAAGCCTTAAAAATGGTAAATAACTTCCTTATCAACACAACCGAAATATCATCCAAAATGGGAAATTCTCTAACCAAAACTAGATGCTGTGTAATGGCAAGAAGCCTCTGCAAGTGACTTTGCGATGGCTTCTTGCAGGAGTCTCCTCAGGCTTACTATTGCAGACTGCATGATGCTTATTTTGGTTCTTAAAATGTGTTCGAAATGGAGGTGGACTTCAAATCTTTCTTCATTGAAAATCTCACCACAAATTTACCATTGTGATGTTGCTGCATGACCTTGTGCACAAACAACTCGCCAGCTCCGTAAATGACCTAACAGAGCTTTTATCAATAAGCTGTTTTAACAGCCTATTAAGGATGGTGAACTTGGGCCGAGCATCCCAGAGCCCACGAGACAATCAGACAGTTTAACACAGCTGAAAATGGACTCAGCATTTAAGATCCCATATCATGCTATTTTTCCTGTTCCGTTGTCTACCCTAAGGGTATATTTGTGCAACACCCATAACATAATAGTTATGAAATGGTGGGGGGAAGGGGGAATGGTGATTTTGTGAGTAGCACAGATCCGAGGAGAACATAGACTGTACTCTAGCTAAAAACAGCGGGAATCAATCAAAAAAACACGTTGGGCACATATATGAAGCACCAATAGCACTGTAAGAAGGTTAAAAGCTCTGAAAAGTCAATTTTGCATGATATGGGACCTTTAAAGAAAAACATGCTTTCAGTCAAAACTGCATCACAAGTAGTGAGTTCAGAAAAACAATATTGTTCATATTTATGTTTAATTTGATCAATAAATATTCATTAACCACAATTGGTTAAGTGTTTTCATTGTACTTATTGTTTTTTTTAAGTATAAGTCTCATAACCTTCAGATTAACAAGCAACTAATTTGTAATTCATTCAGATATTTGATTATAAAAGTGTTAAATGCCAAAGCAAGGTTGGTGGTGCCCCACTTAACTATTTTTTGTTTGAAATCTTGATCCAATTCTTTAATCAATATCAAATTTGGATGTCACCCTTTCAAGTGGTGCACTACAGTACATGTGCTAGTAGATCTACTACCGGAGTACTTACCCACAACCACGGTTATCCGTCTTTCATCGCACCCCGAAAACAATAGCTCTGGGCAGAGAAGAAAATGGTGCGAAAACCGCAGGTCAGGGATCAAGGAGGTTCCAGAAGGCACAGGGCTACGGTCCAGAACAACAAATCCAGCGCTGTCCTCACCGGCAGCAGTCAAACGGGTCCTAGCAAGGTCCTAAGTGAGAGAGTGGCTGGAGGTCAGATGACACGACAACAAAGTCGATCATTGACCTCCGGCCTGTGTCGGGTTCAGATCGGTGTGGCCGTTCTTCCCGATCACCCATCTCCAGGTGTCACTGTTGTTGCCCACGTTGAAGCCACCCAGTAGAAATTACAAACAATATTACAACAAAAGGGAGGGAATTCTGTTGGAAAAAATGTAACACATTTTTTATAGCACCATATCAAAGTGCTAATTATTCACAGACAAATGCAGACAGTTAGAGAAACTGGCAGCCAGGAGGCAAATACTGGTAATTATGTTTTTGGGACTGTCGATCGATGGCATGCACCAGATTGTCTTTGACACCACCATTCCACTTGATTTCAGAACCATTTACTAGCGTCACAAATCCCTTGCCATGAACACGATTTGCTACCATGCTACCTTTGGAGCATGCTATTTGCTGCGGGCCATTTCTAAAAAAAAATATAAAAATGTTATATGTATGTATATATATATATATATATATATATATATATATATATATATATATATATATATATATAATAAATAAATAATAAACATTTTGCCCTTTGTCACCGGTTCTGTTCATAGTTTTTATGGACAGAATCTAGGTGCAGTCAGGGGTCGGAGGGTGTGGTCAGGGGACCAGTTTGGGGACCACAGGATCTCATCTCTGCTGTTTGCAGACGATGTTGTCCTGATGGCTCCATCAAACCCGGACCTGCGACATGCACTGGGACGGTTTGCAGCCGAGTGTGAAGCGGCTGGGATGAGAATCAGCTCCAAATCCGAGGCCATGGTTCTCGACCGGAAAAAGGTGTCTTGCCCTCTCCAGGTGGGTGGGGTGTCCGTGCCCCAAGTGGAGGAGTTCAAGTATCTCGGGGTCTTGTTCACGAGTGAGGGAAGGATGGAGCGTGAGATCGACAGGCGGATCGGTGCAGCGGCTGCAGTGATGCAGTCGCCGTGTGGCTGGGCGCTCCCTTAGAGATAAGGTCAGGAGCTCGGCCGCACGGGGGGAGCTCGGAGTAGAGCCGCTGCTCCTCCACGTCGAGAGGAGCCAGCTGAGGTGGCTCGGGCATCTGTTCCGG
Organism: Eucyclogobius newberryi; assembly: GCF_026437365.1. Lineage (NCBI taxonomy): Eukaryota > Metazoa > Chordata > Actinopteri > Gobiiformes > Gobiidae > Eucyclogobius > Eucyclogobius newberryi. Next base: position 521,586 of record NW_027315801.1, read on the forward strand.
ATGCCTCCTGGGCGCCTCCCTCGGGAGGTGTTCCAGGCATGTCCCACTGGGAAGAGGCCCCGGGGAAGACCCAGGACACGCTGGAGAGACTATGTCTCTCGGCTGGCCTGGGAACGCCTCGGGATCCCCCCGGAGGAGTTAGAGGAAGTGTCTGGGGAGAAGGAAGTCTGGGAGTCCCTGCTCAGACTGCTGCCCCCGCGACCGGCCCCGGATAAAGCGGCAGAAAATGGATGGATGGAAAGATTTTGCAAAAAATTATAATAGGCAACCAAATTTGTTTGTATACATTTAACATGACATTGTAATAGTTTTACACATTTACGTAAAGCACATTTAGTTGTCCATTGTCCATTATATGCGGTGGGCTGCTGTCTGCAGTGTCAAGTGTCTACACTGGTTCAAAGGTGAAGAGTCCTGCTGTAGGTTATGATACTCTGACAGCTCCAGTGTCAAACAATACAGTTGATTACAGCAAACCACAACAGTTACATTTGATTTACTTTTAATTTATTTACCTTATACATTTACTTTTCATTTATTCTACACTTCTACATAGGCAAGGCAAGGCAAGGCAAGTTTATTTGTAGAGCACATTTCATACACAAGGCAATTCAAAGTGCTTCACAGCAGGAAAAATGCATTCAAATCACAAAGAAATTACAGAAACAGAAATACAATAAAATTAACTAAATTAAAAATTATCAATCCAACTGATTTTCTAAACTAATAAAATCACAAACAAAAGAGAAGAGTGCAAAGAAAAAATCCTTTCAGTCATATGCGCAGCTAAACAAAACTGTTTTTAGCTTAGATTTGAACATTGTCAGAGTAGAAGCCTGTCTCACATCTTCAGGAAGACTGTTCCAGATTTTAGCTGCATAAAACTGAAACGCAGATTCCCCATGTTTAGTCCTGACTCTGGCACCAGCAGGAGGCTGGTCCATGTTTAGTCCTGACTCTGGCACCAGCAGGAGGCCGGTCCATGTTTAGTCCTGACTCTGGCACCAGCAGGAGGCCGGTCCATGTTTAGTCCTGACTCTGGCACCAGCAGGAGGCCGGTCCCTGAGGTCCTCAGAGTCCGAGATGGTTCATATGGCACTAACATATCCAAGATGTACTTTGGTGCTAGGCCATGGAGAGACTTGTACACAAGCAGAGCTGCTTTAAAGTCTATTCATACATACATCTATTGATATTTGTACCTTTTCAAGACACATATTTTGCAATTCTACAAACTTGAATTATTTTGAATTGTAATATTCTATTCACACTAAAGACAACATTTTAATATGTGAGTTACTGTGTTTACCTCGTGGATCAATAAAGTTAATCTTAGTCTAAAACAGACGTACCTGCTATCATTGAGCTTGAGGAATAAGGATTTTATTCCCTTTTTGTTTCGGTAAATTTCTAAAGAGCATTGTAGGCTTAAATGTGGGATTCGCATTGTCTTCTGCTGACAAAATTAAATTATATTTACACAATAGCTGAAGTAATACTCCATTCAAAGAAATTAGATGGATTATTACAGTTAAACTATCAAGTTTTTGATTCTCATTTTTTGTCTTGTTTTGAAATGTTTAAGCTCTAATTGTTTCAGTAGATCTGTACATACTTGTTTGAGCCCCCATTGCTTTAGTAGTAATCACTATAAACATTCAAATTTTCGTTTTACTCACCAAAATTGTCCTCATCTTGGCTACAGTTATTATGAAGGCAGGCTTGTGTAAAACCCTATGTGTGCAGCAAAAAATATTATAGTTACACGCACTGATATTGTTTAACGTGAAACTGTTTTTTGTTCCCTTTAAATCAGCAGGAGCCTCAAGACAAAATCCTTGTTCTGAACATTTTGATCCGTGATGTCACACTTAATAATCCCAAAGTACTTCTCGGTTAAGTGTGAACGTCGTGACTGAAATTACCAATTCTCCTGCAGCGCTCGTGTACTCAGCCGCATAAGCTCCCGTGTAATGACATCACGTAGACGCCACCAATCTTTGCAGATACTAAACCGTCTGCTGCTTTGATGTTGGTTATTGTTTCTCATCTCGAGTATAATGTATTGCTTTTGAAAGATGCTGTGATTGCTATAATAGAAAAAAAAAAAAAAAAAGCCATGAAACCTTGTACATGGAGGATGGATAATAGAAAAATAGAAAAGAACATGTTTTGCTGCCACATGAAGCCTTTTGTGTGGCGCTCCTGGGCTGCGTTGGAGCAAGAAACAAGGGCGCTCCACACACAAAGTTCAGTGTCTGTCCTGTAAAAGAACAAGAAAATCAATAGAAAATAAATGAAAAGTGGGTTTGCTCTGGTCATTTCTGCTGTTCTCACATTTTAGTGTCCTCTTTGAGAAACAATTATAGCTTTAAACTGCAGTCAAAAAGTGTTAGGTTGGCCATTGATGAAAAACAAAGTATTTGATTTGTTTTTTCAGAAACGTGTCTCAAAAATATCAAAGGTTTTGTGTGATTAGCTTGTTCTCAGTTGTATTTTTGCACTTTGCAGGGCGTGGCCAGGCGTGTCCTCCATATGCTTCTGTATTAAACAGACCAGGCAGGAGAGAATATATATTGTCTTTACTTGTTACTCTGGCTCTGTCAGCACCACTTTTCTGGCCACCGCTCATGCCGTTCTGCGTCATGGTGTGGCTTCATTTAAATTTGACTTACGCTATGCATTCTGGGAGGGAAACACGCCCAGCAGCGTCATCACAACAAACATGGCGGCGCCCGTGTTCCCCGCATGTTCCCCCCGCTCTTAGCGGGGGGAACATCTGCCTTAGCTACCAAAATAAAGGATAACGGCGTAAAAAAGGTTGATTGAAATATCTTAAAATCGTGAGATTTAGTCTCCCGATCGGGTTGATCGAGACGTTTTCCGTCATTGACTGTTGAAGCCTGACCCCTGGTGGTCACTCCGAGTCAAAAGATGGGTTAGGGATCATCTCAAAATGGGTTGAAGCTGAAAAGACTTAATTTTTTTTCGTCTCTCTCTGGACCCCCTCCCCCCCCAAAAGATCTTGTCTGGCTTCACATCACATGTTACGCGTTGATAAAAACAATAGTAGCTTGATAGACCTGCTCGCCTCTAGTGAACATCCCCGAACATCCTTTGGTAAGTTTATCAGTAGAAGTTATGAATTCTCCAAATAATGTCACCTGTCGCGCATGTTTGTTTACTCAATCCACATGGTCCACGGGCCCTAGGGGCCCTAGGGGCCCTACAACACATCCCATTCAACCCAAACTGTGAGATGACCACATTGAGGCAGTCTCAAGAGGATGAGAGAGTGAGAAACTAATGTTTCTTGTCAAAACCTGTAATTGTCAATTGTTTAGACCTTAGACATGTCAGTGACAGAAGCGGAAGACGTGAGATGATCCCTTACAGCAAACAGACAATTTATTTGGAGCAGCCTAAGGACAGATTTTATGAGCTTTTATGTATTCGCATGTGTGTATTTTACATATTTTATGTAAATTTGTTTTTTTACGTGTGCCATGTGTTTTTAAGCACATGAGCTTCCAGTTTAGTTTCTCTTCAGACATGTCCCTGAGAGTCTAAAGCTAATTTGACTTCTCATTTGGATTACATGTCCTATTAGGGGATTAGCTAAGTTTTTTTTACACCACCCGCAGTAGTTTGGAGGAAGATGAACGACAGTTACTCATGTGTTAAAGGACTGTTGGACTGGAGGAGTGTCTGGAGTACACACAGCTCCTGATCCAACCTTATGCCATGGAGTCTGGGGCCAAGAAGGCAGGCAAGAAATCAAACAGTTTCAATATTATGACATCACTTTTATTGCATCACTTCTTCAGTGAAGGAGGGATGAAGGTGTGTTAATACTTTATGCCAAATAGATTTTTTTCTCATGTTATAATACTCTTTCCTCCTCAAAAAACGCTTGTGGTTTATTCCCCACAGTTCATTTAGACAATTCATTTAGGCTAAAGAGGTCTTTCCAACCTGTAGCTTGTAGCTCGTTATGTTTAAAATACACATTAATGTCTCAGAAGGGAAATTTGTCCTCTGCATTTGACCCATCCTTTAATGCTATTAGCAGTTGTATAATACTAACTAAAGTATCATTTGAAATAGCATCAACTTACTGCTTATACTAGATACTTGTTCACATTCAGGATCAATATTCTGGATTCAAGTAGTCTTTCATGTATACTACTTGTTTAAAAATGATGCTCTGTAAAAGATCCCTGGTCTGTCTCTGAGTGCGTGTGATGCTCCAGCTGCAGAAGACCACATCCTAAGGTTTGGGTCACGTGGTCATATGGCCATATGGAGGCAGGATGGATGGAAGGACACTTTGACCCCTTCTCTCTCTCCACAGTACACGCTCCCACACACATCTGCCCAGGACATATGGGCTGACAGACCGCAAATGACATGTGAACTCTTATCACATCTGTGCCCTCCTCGTGTCTCTGGCACCTTTGGGGGCTGCCCTGAGTAGACACGGGGTGGATAGTGAGGTGTCATATCATGTCACTTGACCTAAAAGAAAAAGTACATTGCAAAAAGGACAACTGAGTCAAAATGACTATTTCAGAATATTTAAAAACAAATATATATATATATTTCTTTATATATTTTTGGTATAAAGTTTGTTTTCTGCTTGTCTCCATGGAGATCATAGTTTGGAATTAAACTCTCCATGGAGATAAGCAGGGGACACCCCCAAGCCAAGTTACAAGTCAGATCTGTGGAGAAGCGAGCCAACTCACAGTTAACAGATTTGTTCCTCACACAGGGACAGGCTGTGTGAGCAGAGCACCCGTGGTCATTGAGTAGGTCTTTATTGAGTTTGGCGGTTTGTTCATGGCCATCGTCCAATATTGCTATGAACTCTCATAGCAATATTTTTGTCGGTCACAGAACAGGCTCTTTTTCCGCAGGGCAATGCATCCCAGTGTGCACTGACCTTTGAATGCACGCAATAGAAGCTGAATGCAACATAGATCATTGTATTGCCTTATTGTGGAATATTCCAAGAAAAGCAATAGCCTAAAGAAACAAGCAAGTGGTGGACCTGTCGAAGTTTAGTCTATACAGACTGCGGGAGGCGAGGATCGTTCTCAAGTTCTTTATTTGATGAAAACGGGGAAAAACAGGCAAAACAGTAGCACGTTGTTCGTCTTGCAGCTGAGATCCGACTCTTCACAAGATTTAGCTGTGTTTTATATCACTGTTGCTTGGGTCTGATAAAAGATTGTTTAGACTAGTCCACAGATGATCAGAAAATACACAGAATTGTTAAAATACACTGAATAGTTAATTGTGACCCATATGCAGCAAGATCGTCTTGACTCATGATAAGTAGGACACAGACATGACAATAATTTGATCAATATCCACAGACCCACAGAATAGTCACATAGTGCAACTTTAAAATATGAAATGTTTCTTTTGGTTTCTTTCTCTCTGCAGTTGGACTCATGAACACTTTAATAACATCTGTCACTTTAATAATTAATGTAAATAATACTTGACCTATACCTCGTATACCACTGTTTTGCACGGCCTGTTCGTTCTTGATCTTGTTGTATATATTGTATTTAAATAACTTATTCTATACATTTAGTTTGCTAGCCATATTCAGCATAGTCTATACTTTTTAATTACTATTATTATACATTGTTTTATGTTGCACCTTGACACCAAAGCAAGTTCCAAGATTGTGAAATTTTCACTGACAATTTCAATAAATCTTGTCCCTTTTTCTAAGCTCGGGTCCTGCCAGAGGCCTGAGAGCTTGAGCGTATAATATACCCTCACGCTCTATAAGTGCCCTATAAGTACGGGTATATAGAATGGGTCGCTCTGTCGGTGACACTCCAGCCTATAGTTAGACTCTGTACCTCTATAGACGATGTAGCTGAAGGTTTAATGAGTGAACATGGTGACATGGTGATTGGAGCTGTGTGCGGTCGCTCATTCAGAACTACTGTACGAGGAGGTGAGCCTACAGAACAATGAAGTTAAATTGGCTTGAATTTAGAAATGTTATAGTTTTGACAGGTTTTTCAGCTTTAAAGTTTTTGCCAGAAGGCCAATTTGTTCTGAAAATGTTTTAATCAGTCAGAGATATTTTCATATTTTAAATTGAATTGCATGGGGTGCAACAAGGTTCACTATCAGCGCCAACACTTCATACTGCACATCAATGAAATATGTAAAATAAACTATACAATTAACATATACTGTATCAACCAATTACTTATGAGTGTGGTGAGGTATAACTGCACGCATACACTTTGAGTCCAAGGAGATGTGTGTGTTGGTAACCTGCAGGGCGATCGAGTGCTGTGAATATTTTATCGGCTCAGGATTAATTTCCTCTGCTTTCAGCCCAGGAGAACGAGGCATGTGTGGAGAGAGCGCCATGCATGTTTTCTCTTTTGTTTACAGTGAAAGCAGGTACCACATTTATCTGCTGGAGGCGCTGGCCAGGACAAACACCAGTGGCCTCTGACAGCCAGGTGACAAGCAACGTTCCCTCTAATTCTTTATGTGTCTGACCAAACACACAAACTCCCTTTGGACCACTGCATCAGGCGTGTGCACTGTGGTCACGCCAGTATCACATCAGTCCAAGTCACATGCTTTGTTAACAGAATCAAATTACAGCAGTCATTTCTGTTTGATTACTTTTAATGACGTGCTTTAATCCACTTACAATGAAAAAGACCATGTTCATGACGGGTCTAGCAGGGGCGGACTGGGTGAAAAAAGTGGCCCAGGAGTTGATGTAATATTTACTACTGGGAATCTTGCGGCGAAAATATGGATAATATCCTTCTTTTTATCTATTTATTTTATCTACTCAGTTAGTTTTATGATATCCTGCTATATAAAGTCAGCTTGATTCAATAGGTTTGTTCCATAAACAGAGCTGAATATTAGTTCATATAGATTTTTTTATTCATTTCATTAAAAACAAAAATGTACAGCATGTAACCAAGTACTTTTGAGGCAATACAAACTCTTATGACTAGATAATTGAAAGATAGATGGGTTTATATCATACTGTGGAACCTTCCAGACAAAGCAAGAAAAGATTTATGAGAAAATTGGGTGAAGGACCTTCAATTAGAAAACTTACACGGTGCAGCTTAAACATCAAACTGCCTCATTTCACCTGAGGAGCCTAATGTTCTGTGGGCCTAAAGTCTACTCTCTGTTTGAGAACCACTGCTTCAAACCAACTTTAAAATACACAATATAGCTATAGTATGTATAGAGTATAGCTTCAATAGGCCTTGTATTTGAGGGCTATGGCCCGGTCCGATATTACTGCAATGAGATGAGTCCGTGAATAAACCATGTTTAGACCGCTCTGGACTAGAGACCGCACGCAACGGTCTTTAAATAAACTAAATTGAACAAATTCCACTGAAACTGTTCAGAGGGAGAAATGTATGACACTGCAAAGCGCTGCGGTCACTCCTCTCACATCGCGCTCAGCCCCATTCATAAAGTTTCCCCAGCGTTGTTCTACTCACATGGTCCAAGTGTCCTGTGATAAAACATCCACCTGACGGAGAGCTCTCCTCCTCTCGTCTCCACCTGCGAGTGGTCACGCATACACTGCAACGCAAAATTGACCCGTGGGCAATCCCATCCGCCACAGGTCTCTAGTCAGCTAAAGCAGGGGTCAACGGGGCCCGGAGGCACTGCTCACCTCTACAGCTCAGCCCACAACGGCCCATTTACCCATCAGCCCACCGGGGAAATCCCCAATGCAGCCCAGTCCTTGTCTGTCACTCACTGAATCACATTGTATAAATTTGTATGTGTTGAGTTTATTTTCAATTCAGGTCGGATTTTGATTTTGTGCGCAGAGCAGACTTTGTGTGCGCGGAGAGCTTTGGAGCAGCTTAGAGGGAACAGTGGTGACAAGTTATTGTGAGAAGGAGAGACTTCAATAACCAGTAATGAGTTATTTAGGCTTCGTGAAAGAATCAAAAGAATCACAAGAATCACGAGTTAAAAAGTAAGGTCACAATTTAGTGATTGCAATTTGAGCACTGAATAATGAAAATGAGTCTTGGACGCTAAATTGACGGAGGAGCAATTCCGGATTTCTACTTCATCACATCAAAAGGGGTGGCTGCCCACGAGTCCGAAGGTTCACTGGTCCGAAAATTCTGACATTTTAAAGTTCGCTAGTCTGAAGGTGTGTGTCCATGCAGCGGGCTCTCCTCGCCTCCCTTTGCCCTACACACTGGCTTTTAAGACGTTTCTAGTGTTGATGCACTTTTTATGATTAAACTCACGTATTTTCCATAACTGACTTGTCTCTGTGCATAGCCTGAGCTCCTTATCGTATTATTAATGAATTAATTAACTCCGGGATTAAACTGTTTTCCAGTAGCGCCGCGGCAAAATAGACACTTCGGTCTTCAAAAGGTGAATTTCCTTTTTGACTACCAATCCTACGGTGATCGGATCACGCATATTTCTTTACTTATGATCAAATGAGGGCATAGAACGGAGGATTCGAGATGTTCCCTTGTTATTTTAATATACACAGTACAACTTGCTGTATATAGTTGTGAGCAGCTGGTGCACTAAACGTTGTGACGAGCCCCAGTGCGTGTCTTCGTGCTTCATGCGCATTTTACAAACTGACTACATCCCCATGCCGTCTGCACCTTCACTTTAGCCTATGAGGAACTTTCGGACTAGAGAACCTTTAAAACCTTCGGACTAGCGAACCTTCGGACTCGTGGGGGGTAACCATCAGAAGGTGTAACCAAGCGTTTTGAGTTCTATAGAAGAAGACTAAATGCAAGATTACACAAACATGCTTGAATTACACAAAACAGACCTTTTTTATGTGGAATCAAAAAACCTAACGTTTGATCAACATCTTCCTCAGTGTTCCTCAAAGTTTTCTCCATCTTGAAACTGTACCTGAAACAAGCTATGTGTCAATCATATCATCCAAACACAAAGGTGAGCAAAGATCTTGGACCAATAAGTTTAAAGTTTCTCTTGTTTGGCTTATAGTAACAAAAAGGAGCTGTATGTATCAGTCTGCTCAGGTCTTGTCTTGCAGAGGCGCCCATTAATCTTAACTGCCGTCAATCCAGGAGGTGATCTGTCCCAAGGTGACAGCTGTAGAGTGCTATTCATCCAGCCCTGCCTGTTTCAGGGCAAAAGGAAAACAAATGGGACAAATTTGATATTGTTTCTCCTTTTTGCTACACCAAAATGAGAAGAAAACATCCAGCTCATGGAGTACTTTTATGACCCAAATTACCTTCATTCTTCATAGTACCTGCCTGAGATATGAAATGGTTTTGTAAATAGGAGCATCTTAAGTTTGTAAATTCAAATGTCTAATTTTACTTCAACAATGATGCAAGGAATTTTCTGCTATTAATTTTCTGATTTAGGAACAGAATAGAATACATGTCTATACCTATTAATGTGACCATTCAAAGTCCATTTAATCCCTTGATGTCTGAATTATTTCCCCAATATATTAAAGAAGCAGTATTAAATGCTATATTCGCCGAAATCAATGTAATAAAATGATTGGTTTGTTTTTGGCACCGGGATTCTCTCCACTTCCTTCTGCTCACCTTCACAGAGTCAGCACAAGCACTCAGGTGTATGAGATATGACCGTAATAAACAGAAAGGAGAGCTTTAAAAGTAATTGTGTGTGGTCATAATAGGAATCACAGCCAAAATCACGTATCCAAAAACAAAGTTGCACACCTATTCACCAGACTTCTCTTTACTGTTGGTAGGGAATGTTTCTTTAGAGTCCTTGTTTTAGTCTATTAACCAACAAGCTTTTGATGAAGCTACAGTCCTCAAACGAACAAAGCACACTTTCACCCATGGTGGCCTGTCACTGAGACAACTCAAGCCACCTTTCCCCGAGTTGCCTAATCCCTGGAGGGCATGAAAAGAAGCGTGGTCATCCAAATTCTCATTCCTTCTGATTGACAGAGGCTGCCGACAGAAGGAAACATGGCGCGGACTGACTGGGTCAGGACTGAACCTCTGTGCTAAGATTACCTCTTTGCCCTCTTCTCCAGACCCGACCCGAGAGGTAGTTGGTGTGCGGGGGTTTGCTTATTGTCCCACAGCTTAGCCGCCACATGTTGGAGTTCTCCCTTAGTGAACAAGAGGGTCCCTATGCCTTTGTGTTGGGGACAGGTTACTCTCTCAAACAGCAGTGCAGAGTACCCAGCCTTCTTTATGAAATTTCCCCATGTGTGGACAATAAAGGAATATCTTATTTTAGGAATATCTTATCTTCTTGGATTACCTGGGAAGGGTACTGGATAGTGCATCGACTGGGGACTCCGTTGTTCTACTGGGGGACTTCAACGTCCATGTAGGAAATGACAGTGACAAGTTGAGAGGGAAGAACGGCCTCCCCGTTCCGAACGAACATCATGTTTAAATACAAGGGTGTCCCTATGCTGGAGGTCAATGATCAAGTTCGTTTTTGTGTCATCTGACGTTTGTTCGTGTGTTGAGTGAAGAGAGGGGCAGAGCTGACCACCTATCACCACCTGGTGGTGAGTTGGATCCTCTGGCGGAGGAGGAAGCCGGACAGACTCGGCAGACCCAAGCACCATTGTGAGGGTCTGTAGGGAACGGCTGGCAGAGCCCTCTGTCAGTTGACTCTTCAACTCACACCTCCAGGAGAACTTCTCCCAGATCCCGGGAGAGGTTGGGGACATCGAGTCCGAGCGGACCATGTTCTCAACTTCACAACTAAGTGAAGTAAGTAAAGAATGCTGTGCATGGATAGAGGCAACTGATTTTGGGCGTTACAAAAATAAATTGAATTGAATTGAACTGAATGGATAATGCAAATGAAGCACATTTTTCTGCTTACAGAGTGAGCCTGCTTTGGAAAGCACTTCAGAAAGCCTTGGATCGCTTCCATAGACTGTAACAGATTGGAATGATTGGAATTGAAATCATACCTTTTGGTCAGTAGAATGTGTGATACCCTTAAACCGAATTCGGGCAAAAGGTACAAAATACTCTGTCTCAGAGTGAATCAAATAGTTGGCTTCTTTATCAAATATATGGATCTTTAATAAATCCATGAAGCGATCATGGGTGCAGTGCAATCAGGAGAATCCAAGACCCTCAAAACCTCCTGCGTTTTGGTCTGGCCCACCTCCTTCATTAATCTCCTGCAGCTCCAGTAAATCAGGACCAAATCAGCACCATGGACAGAGGACATGAAATCAACGTAATGTTTAACCTCTACAACTTTGTAGTTAAGAAAAAGAAAAAAGAGATAATGTGTGTTGAGGATTCAGATCTGTTTTGACAACTTTTCAATAAAGCATTTCACTTTGTGTAGTTAGCTGACCCACATAGTGAAAACTGCTGCTCTCACTCAAATTTGCCTTTGATGTCCTTTATATGCCAGTAAAAGACCCACAATTACTATTACACAATTTATCTCTCTCAGACTGCTTAATAGCAGGAAGACATCTCTTCATATTTCATGTACAATGGTATTGTGAGGCGAACAGCATTGACCCATTGTAATCAGCATCAATCTCACTCAGCCCATATACCGTCATTCAATAACTATAATTAGAATTAAGTTCTTCCATAGTGCATTATGGATTGTGCGCTTTTGAAACATACATTTATTGTATGTGAGTTTGCAGATTCAAAGCGGTAAGTCAAAAATAGCTTTGCTGAAATAAATGAGGATAATCTAATGTCACCAACATGTCTCTGGCCAAATACAGCAGAATCTCCCATCGAATCGACCAGACTACGTGGCCCTGTGAACTTGTGTGCACCGGTAGTCTATCTGCAGTCACACTTGAACTACTTGTCTGAATAATTGTCAGCAAAGAGATGGAAACTTGACAGTTAGACTCCTAAAGGATTTGGTTTGTCTATCGAGTTCCTCAAACTGTCAAGTTAAAAACGTATAAAAATGTCTTTTTAGTGTCATTCTGCTTATAGAGTCTGAAGCCAGGCGGGTTAGCGTTGGAACATTAGAGAAAGTATGTCGAAGTTGACACCCGTCCCTTTGTACAACGAGGTGAGGGCCTTTGAACTGAATTTAGGAAGAGCTCCCGTGAAATGTCAGATTAGTTTCCCCCCTGTAGGACCCCTCCAGAAATATGAGAGAACAAAAGGATGTCAATTCACCAGCTACCTTCAAAAGCTTCCGATTTCTTTTCTTCGTAGCTGTTATCTGGGTTTCGCTATGCAAATCGCTTAACCTCAGCCAATGCCGGTTTTTGTTTTATGTATCTTTTATTTCATTTTAGCCAATGCAAACACGATATATAAATTATGGACTGGAACAACGGGTTCGAGTTTGGGAAACGCAATTTCAAGACAGTGAATATAGATGAGGGGGCGTATCCCTTTTTAAGGACCTGGGATATTGATATGGTCCAGGACAAGTTACTACTACCATTGCAGGTAAGAGAATGGGTTAAAAAAAATTATTAGCCGACAAGATACTATAACAACGCTTCAAGTGCCATCAAAAGCAGCTGATTATGTAGGTAAACTAAGATGCAATTGTACAAATTATTTTATTTATTATCGTGGTTTGGTCAAAAACAAAACAAAAGGTGCTCAACATTCAAGCACAAAACTAAATTCGAGATACATTAATGTTTTTTGACCAGGTGTAGGCAGAAGCCAAGGCTTATTGTGCCTACCCTTCTCTCAAACGCTCAACATTGGTGGACATTTTATAGTTCACAAGCCACAGTTCATCAACAAAAACAACACTACATAATACTGGACAGTCTGCTCACAAGTATCCTCCACAAGCATTCAAGGTATTATAACAAAGCTGCATTTTCATTCTGCTAAATATTTTTCTATGATTGTTTCCTTAAAGATCCTTTTAAACAGAAATAAAGAAATGGCATTTTTTAATTCATCGCAACAATTGTTCCATAATTTAACTCCTTTACTTGACAAACAATGTTCCCTCAGCGTTGTTCTCACATAAGGTCTGTCAAATATACACGTTCCCCTTAAATTATATTTACTTTCCCTCTGGGCAAACTTTATCCTCAATGATGTAGGGACTTGATTACATTTAACTAAATACATAAATTTAGCAGTATACAGGTCTACCAAATCATAAAATTTTAAAAGCTTAGATTGAATGAACAAAGGGTGACTCGGCGAGTTATAAGATGCATGATTGATCAGTCTAATGGCCTTTTTTTGTAGAATGAAAATTGGTTTAGTTCTAGTTTTGTATGTGTTTCCCCAGATCTCAATACCATATGTTAAATATGGAGTAATGAGAGAACAGTAAAGTAAATATAGCCGCAAGCGGCAATGATCGGCCCTCGCTACGCCGCCGCCACGCCGCAAGAGGAGGGGGCGCTAACGCGCCCCAATTGTCCTTTTATTACGCCTACTGCTGAATCTGTGACGCTGTCACATCTTCTCCCCTTTGTTTTACCATCAAAAAGCTATTTTATTTTGAATTCTTGGCAAAATGTGCAGCTTTGCCGCACAGACACCGTGACTCTTTGAATGAAAATGTGGATAACTTTTGATGGTCCACCCCTGAAGATGAGTCTCACCAAATTTCAGGTTAATATGTCTAACGCCCTAAGAGGAGTTTGTGAAAGTCTAAAGTGTAAACATGTTCTGGCGATTTCCCCATTGGAATAACATGAAAGGTATCGGTCATCGTTACGGCAAAGTCATAACAATTATGACATGGGTCTCATTGACTTTTCTGATGGGGATGCTAAAATTGAGTTGTGTGTCAAATTTCATATAATTTCGCAAAACTAAATATTTAACCTCCATATAAAATCTGTAGGGGGCGCTGTGGCTCCAAATGAATTTATTTCACTTCAAGTAGGTTTAGGGCAAAGAGTTTAACAACTGATTCTAATTTGACGCAATTCGAACTTTATCTGCGCAAACGGCAGAAATGTTAAATTCTTGCTACAGTTTGCGGCTTTGCCGCACAGAGACCGTGAGAGGTATCAATGTAATTTGGATAACTTTTGATGTCCCACTCCTCAGTAGCATTTTCACAAAATTTCAGCTTTTTAGGGCCAACGCCCTGGGAGGAGTTCGTAAAAGTACGACGTTTGGAAAAACTCCGAAGTCATGTTTAGCCATTTTTGAAGCAATATGGCCGACATTTGGTTGGGCGGACGGCGTTGCCGTGATAATATTTTTTACTTCTCTTGTCACCATCTACCTCTGCGCCAAATTTCATGATTCTACGATCAGATTTTTTTGGGGTCATTTCCCATCTCTCAATGCATTTTTGGTACATTTGGGGGCGCTGACGCGCCAATTTTTTTTATTTTAGAAAAGGGAAATAGCCAGAATGTAGAGAGGCACGATTTTTAGAGGTGTGCAAATTTATGTGACTTTTCGTCAATGTTCACTGGGTGAAAAATAGGGGGGTTGGTCCCGAGAAGAAGAAGGAGAAGAAGAAGAAGAAGAAGAAGAAGAAGAAGAAGAAGAAGAAGAAGAAGAAGAAGAAGAAGAAGAAGAAGAAGAAGAAGAAGAAGAAGAAGAAGAAGAAGAAGAAGAAGAAGAAGAAGAAGAAGAAGAAGAAGAAAGAATAATATTCCGATGCGAAAACAATGTTTCCCATTTTCCAAATATCATAAACTATACATTTTCGGAAAGCGCTCACGCTTTCCTATTCATGGTGTGGGTCCCTGGTCACTGACGGGTACTTTCGTTAATTTTGAGTGGGCTCCGCCCACTTTGTGTTTTTGGCCCTCTATACAGTAATAATGTTCATTTTTTGCATTACATGCTTATATGCACGGAACATGCAAGAGATGGGGAACGTATTCGTGAGGTACTTAGCGCAAATGAGTGCTTTATATGGGGATGACGACCGATGACGACCGCTTTGCGGTCGTCATCTCAATGTAAAGTGCTCGTTTAGTGCGCACTTTTGCACGGGCTTCGCCCGTTTACAACGGTAATGTTCCATTTTCCTACTACTAATTAGTATGCACGGGGCGTGCATGAGTGAAGGAGTGCGTTAGTGAGTGTTTGGAAGTGGGCGAGCGCTTCGCGCTCGATTTCGTGCGCACTACGTGCGCACTTTCGCAGCCGTGCTTCGCACGGCCTATACAAAATATACTGCAATTTGTATAAAATTGCAATAGTTTTTGACACTTTTTTCAGTATATTTTGTATATGTGTTTTCCATGAAATTTTGCAATCTATGATCACTCCAAGACACTTAATATAATTGACTCTTTCAATTTCATAGCTATTTATTTTGATTTTGATATCATTATCTACATGTTTGTTACTGAATACCATAAATTTTGTTTTATTTAAGTTCAATGATAATTTATTTAATGCAAACCAGTTGTTTAGTTTATGCAGTTCTCTCTCCATCACCTTCACCAACTCACTAAGATTATGACCTGAGCAGTAAACTGTGGCATCGTCTGCAAACCAGATAAAATTAAGAACATCAGATACTTTTTGGATATCATTAATATATAATAAAAATAATTTTGGGCCCAAAACAGAGCCTTGTGGTGCCCCACAACTAATATGCTGACAACTAGACTCTGCTCCCTTCAGATGAACATATTGGAATCGATCCGATAAGTAATTATTTAACCAAGAATTTGCTTTTCCCCTAAAGCCATATTTTTCCAATTTTTGTAATAAAATTGTGTGGTCAATTGTATCAAATGCTTTCTGTAAATCCAAAAATAAACCTATTGTATGGAGTTTTTGATCTAATGATTGGGAAATATTTTCAACCAGATTAACAACTGCCATCGTGGTGGACCTGTGTGCTCTAAAACCAAACTGATACTCATTTCATATATTGTTAACTTCAACATAGTTATCTAATCTTTTAACAAACAATTTCTCTAATTTTTTTGAAAATTGTGAAAGTAAAGAAATGGATCGATAATTATAAGTCAAATGTTTGTCACCGCCTTTGTACAAGGGAATAACCTTTGCTATTTTCATTTGATTAGGAACAATTCCTGTTTTAAAAGATTGGTTACCGATGTGAGTAAATGGATTGACAATATGTTCCATGATATTTTTGACTAAAAACATATCGAACCCATTATTATCTGTTGATTTTTTGTTTTTACAGCTCTTCACAATTTTCAATATTTCATTTTCATTTGTTGGGTTTAGAAAAAATGAATTTACACCTTCATACGTGACCCCAATCTCCATGTCATTGTTTTGAGGGGGCACAATTTTTGTTGCCAATTTATGGCCAATGTTTACAAAGTAATCATTAAACTCATGAACAATTCCCTTAATATGACTTATTTTGTCATTGTCTTTGTTCAAATAATTAGGATAATTATTATTATGATTATTATTATTATGTCTCTTGTGTATTAAATCATTCATTATTTTCCATGTTCCCTGGATATTTTGTCTATGTTGCATTAATCGTTTTGTATAATTAGGCCCGAGCCCCAGCAGGGCGGAGGGCCTAATTATACCAAAGGCAGCGTTGCAACTGTCTGTCCAAACATGCGGGTGCAGCCCGCATGTTTGGTACCCCGTCGCCCCTGGCAAGTACAGTGAACTAGCCCATGCCGAAGGCATGGATCATGCATACTTACTCCTGCTATGACAGAAAAAGTCAACAATGAGTGAATGGGCGTAGCCCATTCACTCATTGTTGACAACAGCAGCGCGAAGCGCTGCATTCCTCCAAAAACCCTCCTGGCATCGTCCCGTACGCGAGAGTCCATGCCGCAGGCATGGGCCATGCTTGTATCTGCTCAAATCAATGGAAGTCTATGGGGAGTGGGCGGGGCATCCCGACGGAATAGGGAGTGGCGAGCGCGTAAGCGCTCGTAATGATGATTCCACCCCATGGCGGCATCGGGAAGGCTTAGAGCTTTCAAACGATGTATAATTTGTTGTTATAGTGGAAACGGCTATATTGTTTTTGCTAAAAATATTATTATTAGGCCCGAGCCCCAGCAGGGCGGAGGGCCTATTGCTCCCGCAACGCTGCCGAAGGCAGCGTTGCAACTGTCTGACCAAACATGCGGGCGCAGCCCGCATGTTTGGTACCCCGTCGCCCCTGGCAAGTACAGTGAACTAGCCCATGCCGAAGGCATGGATCATGCATACTTACTCCTGCTATGACAGATATAGTCAACAATGAGTGAATGGGCGTAGCCCATTCACTCATTGTTGACAACAGCAGCGCGAAGCGCTGCATTCCTCCAAAAACCCTCCTGGCATCGTCCCGTACGCGAAAATCCATGCCGCAGGCATGGGCCATGCTTGTATCTGCTCAAATCAATGGAAGTCTATGGGGAGTGGGCGGGGCATCCCGACGGAATAGGGAGTGACGAGCGCGTAAGCGCTCGTAATGATGATTCCACCCCATGGCGGCATCGGGAAGGCTTAGAGCTTTCAAACGATGTATAATTTGTTGTTATAGTGGAAACGGCTATATTGTTTTTGCTAAAAATATTATTATTTTTATTTTTATTATTTTTCTTGTTCTTCTTCAGCGCTTTGAACTCTAATTTGACCCCCTGAACATGCTCAAAAACTCACCAAACTTTGCCCAAAATTCAGAATCGGCGAAAAATTTTGTTTTTTCTGGGCCATTTTTTTTTTCGTTAAAAAATGGCGCGACAGCGCCACCGACAAAAGTCAAAATACATTGCGCCTATGGGAGACGCCCCGAGGTCAACTTTGTCGTAAAGCTACGAAATTCGGGACACGCATTCCTCTCGTGAGGACAAAAAAAAAAAAATCATTGTGGCCACGCCCCCAGACTTACCCTATGGCTGCCATCTTCCTTCGAAAATGAAAACACGCTGTGTTAGCCATTTTGTTCACGTCAAACTTTGACGAACTCCTCCTAGGGCGTTTTGCCCACCGACTTCAAAATCGGCGTACGTCCTCTGGACAAGTGGGGCATCTAAAGTTATCCAATTTTTTGAGATACCTTTTACGGTCTGTGTGCGGCGCAGCCGCAAAGTTGGACAACTTATTTTGGAATATTGCAGATCTAAAAATTGCTCCCATTTGATCAAAACCAGTCCGATTAGGACCAAATTTGAATCAGTTGTTAAACTTTCTAGTTTGGACCAGTTTAGGCTGACAAAATTGAAATGGGCGCGATAGCGCCCCCTACAGAGTGACCTTTAAATTAACATTGAAGGTCAAAAATTAGTTTTACCAAAATTGTCTAAACTTTACCCAAAATTCTATTTTGCCGTCCCGATCACAAAAGCCAATCACAAAAATGCCTAATTTTTACGGCGTAGTCGTAGCGATGACAGAAACCTCCCATGTTATCCCTATGGGAAAACCACCAAATCTCTCAAATTACCACATTTTTATGTTTTACACTTTAACGAAGTCCTCCTAGTGCGTTTTGCCCACCAACCTCAAAATCGGTGTACGTCCTCTAGACAAGTGGTGCATCTAAAGTTATCCAAATTTTAAGGATAACTTTTACGGTCTCTGTGCGACGGAGCCGCAAACGTTTCCCAGAATTCTGACTATTTGGCCTTCAGAGTGGCCTATAAACAATAGAGTTTTTCCAAATGACATGACATTTTGCACTAAATTCTAATTTGCCATCCTGATCATACAAGTATGAGAGCCAAAGTCATATTTTGTACGACGTAACCGTAGCGATGACAGAAACATCCCATGTTATCCTTATGGGAAAATCGAAACATCGCTCAAATCACCACATTTTTACGCTTCACACTTTAACAAACTCCTCCTAGGGCTGCCCGATCAAGCTCATATTTGGGGAAATCATCTACACAAATGGGGCATCAAAAGTTATCCATATTTTGATTTTAAGTGGTACGGTCTCTGTGCCGTGGAGCTGCAAATATACTGTCACAAATGGGAAAAACGCCAAATCCTTGAAATGTTCACATTTATGCTTCACACTTTAATGAACTCCTCTGTCGGCAATAGCTCGATCAAGCTCATATTTGGGGAAAATAATCTACACAAGCGGAGCATCAAAAGTTATCCATATTTTTATTCCAAATGTCACGGTCTCTGTGCGCTGGAGCTGCACATTTGACCGACATTTGTGTTCATTTGCACTGGTTGTCCACATGTCCAATGTGTCGCTGTCTTAGTTCTTAGACAATTGCGTTAGCGCCATCTCTGTAAAATGCAGAGAGCAGAGTCGGAAGGCCGGCGGCCCGCGAGGGCCGTTGGATGCCGCTTGCGGCTTTAATTATTATTATTTTTCTTGTTCTTCATCGCTTTGAACTCTAATTTGACCCCCTGAACATGCTCAAAAACTTACCAAACTTTGCCCAAAATTCAGAATCGGCAAAAAAATTTGTTTTTTCTGGGCCATTTTTTTTTTCCTAAAAAAATGGCGCGACAGCGCCACCGACAAAAGTCAAAATACATTGCGCCTATGGGAGACGCCCCGAGGTCAACTTTGTCGTAAAGCTACGAAATTCGGAACACGCATTCCTCTTGTGAGGACAAAAAACAAATATTATTGTGGCCACGCCCCCAGACTTACCCTATGGCCGCCATCTTCCTTTGAAAATGAAAACACGCTGTGTTAGCCATTTTGTTCACGTCAAACTTTGACGAACTCTTCCTAGGGCGTTTTGCCCACCGACTTCAAAATCGGCGGACGTCCTCTGGACAAGTGGGGCATCTAAAGTTATCCAATTTTTTGAGATACCTTTTACGGTCTGTGTGCGGCGCAGCCGCAAAGTTGGACAACTTATTTTGGGATATTGCAGATCTAAAAATTGTTCCCATTTGATCAAAACCAGTCCGATTAGGACCAAATTTGAATCAGTTGTTCAACTTTCTAGTTTGGACCAGTTTATGATGACAAAATTGAAATGGGCGCGATAGCGCCCCCTACAGAGTGACCTTTAAATTAACATTGAAGGTCAAAAATTAGTTTTACCAAAATTTTCTAAACTTTACCCAAAATTCTATTTTGGCGTCGCGATCAAAAAAGCCAATCAGACAAATGCCTTAATTTTTACGGCGTAGTCGTAGCGATGACATAAACCTCCCATGTTATCCCTATGGGAAAACCGCTAAATCTCTCGAATATCCACATTTTTATGTTTTACACTTTAACGAAGTCCTCCTAGTGCGTTTTGCCCACCGACCTCAAAATCGGTGTACGTCCTCTAGACAAGTGGGGCATCTAAAGTTATCCAAATTTTAAGGATTACTTTTACGGTTTCTGTGCGACGGAGCCGCAAACGTTTCCCAGAATTCTGACTATTTGGCCTTCAGAGTGGCCTATAAACAATAGAGTTTTTCCAAAGGACATGATATTTTGAACAAAATTCTAATTTGCCATCCTGATCACAAAAGTATGAGAGCTAAGTCATATTTTGTACGGCGTAACCGTAGCGATGACAGAAACATCCCATGTTATTGTTATGGGAAAATCATAGAATCGCTCAAATCACCACATGTTCACGCTTCACACTTTAACGAACTCCTCCTAGGGCGATTGTCCGATCAAGTTCATATTTGGAGAATATCATCTACACAAGCGGGGCATCAAAACTTATACATATTTTGATTCTAAGTGCTACGGTCTCTGTGTGGCGGACCCGCAAAAATATGTCAGAAATGGGAAAACAGCGAAATCTCTGAAATGTTCACATTTACGCTTCACACTTTAATGAACTCCTCTGTGGGCAATAGCTCGATCAAGCTCATATTTGGGGAAAATCATCTACACAAGCGCGGCATCAAAAGTTATCCATATTTTTATTCCAAGTGCTACGGTCTCTGTGCGGCGGCGCAGCAAATTTGACTGACACTTGTGTTCATTTGCACTGGATTGGCCATGTCCAATGTGTCGCCGTCTGTCAAGTTCTTTTTTTATTCAACACACAATAAGGGCGCCATCTTTATCAAGTCGAAAGCGCAGAGTCGGAAGGCCGGCGGCCCGCGAGGGCCGTTGGATGCCGCTAGCGGCTTTAATTTTAGTTGGTTTTACTATTACTGGAAATAATGTACTGTTATAAAAAGTATTGATAAAGTCTGTGGTTTTCTTGTGTCCACCTGGGTTAAGCAGGTCAACATTAAAATCATCACAGACAATGTAAGACTTATGAGTGAAACATATTACATATAAACTCATTAAAATGATCCAGAGAAGAACCAGGTGTTCTATATATGCAACAGACAGTTATTTTTTTTTTGTTTCTCCATGTGAATCTCAACCGTGAAACACTCTAACATATTATCAACTGTAGTAGACATGCTTTCTATACCGTTACAATGCAGGTTAGAATCTACATAGAGAGCAACTCCACCTCCTCTCTTGTCTTTTCTATTCATTACAAACAGTTCATATCCTCCAGTTCAACAGCTGAGACTTTATCCTCATCTAACCATGTTTCAGAAATAGCAACTACACTAAACTTTGGGAATAATCTTAAATAATCTTTACGATGTGGGAAATTGCTCCAAAGACTTCTACTATTAAAATGTATCACAGAGAAAGCATGTTCCATGTTCACTGTACTCTTAAACTGTTCTTCTGTGTAATATTGACAATTTTTCTGACTACAATAAGTATCAGGATCTATTTCCTTTTCAACATCATATTTACCATGTTTAACATTTAAATAATTTAAGTTATTGTAGAAATCAGTTGGATCATCTATATCATTAATGGTCTCATCATTTAAGTGTGTATTTTGTTCTACCATGGATCCAAGTTCTGGCATGTTGTAAGAAAAATATATATATAAATAATAATAGTATCAATAACAAAAATAATGGCAAAATGTATGGAAAACTCCACTAGTCCAAACACAAGTTGTTCCATAATCCAAACAAAAGGTTCATCTTCATAGAGTCCATTAAATAAGAAAGTATCATCCCTATAATCCAAAACAAACGATCATCTTCGTAAGTCATTTCAGTCAAAGAAAAGTCATATTTAAATAGTATTTGCCTCATTTGTACTGTTCCAAGTCTTTGATGTCCCTTACCGTGATCACTCGTGCTTGTTCAGGCGTTCCATTTAAACTAATAAAAACACGACCATTTCTGGTCCATGTCGCTTGTATTTTCTTTTGTTTCCACAGAATTCGCGCATGTCTTGCAATATCTGCGTTCTTGCTGGTGAGGTGTTCATTAATGTACACAATACAGTACAATACAATGCATCCTTAAAAATGTGTACAACAAAGCAATGACCACGATAACCCTCTGATTGAAAAGAAGATATAAATCAGAACATTCACAGGAAATCATATCTAAACTATATACTGTACATGTATTAACAATTTGACTAGCCCCGCTACTAATTATATAAAAAAGTAAATAGGAAAGAGAGGGTCATTTTTTCTTATCTTTTTTTTTTACACCATGTCAAAGTGCCCACTATTCACAATGAAATGCTAACTGCTGAAGAACTGTGGTTGCCCCCATCATTACCATGTGTTCTGGGAGTGTCCGGTTGCTCAGAAATATTGGACTGAGATCAATAAAGTGCTACAAACTCTCTTTGACATCATTGTCCCCCTCAATTTCAGATGTACGTTTTTGGGCCTAAAAGCTCCAGCCATGGACGCTTGTAAATATATCAAAAATCTGTTGGAAATGTAATGAGTATAAAACATGATGTGCATACAGTAAATAGTACCAAATAGGCTGTCAACTGTCAATGAGGTATGGCAAAGTCAAGAGTTATTACAGCTGTGAGAGAGGTTCATTAGTGTAGAGCCTGGATAATGGCCAGGGGCTTGTTCACTCTGACACTAGAGATATAATACAGTGAAATGATTATGAGCTGCTCTGGCTAATTATAGAATGAAATACAGACAATTCGCAATAACTATATCGACACCTTTGTTTCACTTTTTACAACTGAGATACACAGAACTGTACATGTCCATAAATGTGTCTGTTCAGTATGAAAGAAGGGTTCATGTACACCACTAATTTAATGGACACACATGCATTATTGGTATTGTTCTTGGCCTTTAATGCTTTTATTTAGACTTCAAAAGGATGCCTATGTAATGAAAACTTACATCATGTTCCATCAGATGAGCTCCAAAAAGCGAGATTTTGTGTCCGCATGCCAGGGAAAAGTCATGAAAAAACAAACAAAAGCTATTCAAGCAACTCGACGTGCTAATGCAGGCATGCAGTCATAATGAACGCAATTTGACTATGTTTGAAAAGGAGTCTGGAAGTGCCTTAGGTCCTAAAAACTGTGCAGGATTTTGACTTTTAATGTCACAATCCGGGAAAATAAATTCTGACTGTCAAAGTTTATTAAAAGAAATAGGAAGAATATGTCAACATTTGGTCTAATGATGATATTATTTTTCATAGGGGGGTAGTTCATGTCATGTAAGCGTCAAATGTGCATCTAAAAGCAATTCTAATCACTAAGAATAAACTGCACTGCTGAACTGCTCACGCAAAACTATTAAACTAGAGAGTAGCGGTGAGTGCCACTGAATAGTAATAACAGTTGTTTTGTTGTTGTTGGTGGTGTGTGTTATCGTGCTAAATTACTTTCAGCCTATGCACAGTGGTGTCTAGGATTAGCAGTCAGGGCAATCAATCAATGATTGGCCAATAAAGTCTAAAATTATCTTATATTGTTCTAAAATATTTCCAAATAAGCCCATTTTCTCCTCACTTCTGCTGCTGACGCTTGTTGAACTCACGGTGTCTTTTAGTGGCCTCTACAGGCCACTGAGCAGTACTGCGCGGGACACATGTTTCTTCTTCTCTCGCCGCAGCTCAGTCTGTGACCGTGTTCAGAGGCCCGTGTTCAGAGGCCCGTGTTCAGGGGCCCGTGTTCAGGGGCCCGTGTTCAGGGGCCCGTGTTCAGGGGCCCGTGTTCAGAGGCCCGTGTTCAGGGGCCCGTGTTCAGAGGCCCGTGTTCAGAGGCCCGTGTTCAGAGGCCCGTGTTCAGGGGCCCGTGTTCAGAGGCCCGTGTTCAGAGGCCCGTGTTCAGGGGCCCGTGTTCAGGGGCCCGTGTTCAGAGGCCCGTGTTCAGGGGCCCGTGTTCAGAGGCCCGTGTTCAGGGGCCCGTGTTCAGGGGCCCGTTCATGCTCCGCTCTCTAACATGAGCTTTTAGAACCAGAGCAGACAGCAGCTTCTTTTAGAGCTCTGCACGTGCTCTGAGGACCACACAGCCTCAAACACATGGATCTGAGCTCAAACCTGCTGAATAAACCTGTGTGAGAATCAAGGATGTTTACAGGTTTTGCCCTGACTGAGCATGTGCAGAGGAGAAGAAGCAACAGCAGCGCCAAGTTTCAACAAACAGACTCAAAAAACTATCTTTTAGAGACAAGTCTTTGTTTGTAGCTAAGGCTCTGTTCATGTACCAAATTATTAGATGCTAGTTAGAAATACAGGCAGTCGTTTAACAACACAGAACACTAATTTGTTGAATTAATTGGGAAATAAGCGTATCCATTTAGCGCTTTGATAAGGTGTGGGAGTTTAGCTCAGTAAGACAGGTCTTTACCCTTCATGCGGGAGGCCTGGGGTTTTATTTCTCTTCACTTTTCTATTATCCACTAAATATTGAACACCCCAGGTCTGCTTGCCCGTCCATAACAGTCACCGTACGCAACCGCTAATGATACTTTTAAAGAATGCCTTATCATTATTGGTGGGTAAACCATAACACTCAGTGCCCAGCTCATTATTTCCATAGTGGTGATAAGCAGTGGATATACATGAATGTGTTTTTAATGATGAAAAAGGACTGATTCCCCAATTTTGAACTTCTGCACCCAAATGTTGGACTACGGTAACATGTGAGTGGACAAACTACATCTAATATGCTATCAATATACTTTACATTAAATATGAGCTCAATGATCGTGTAAACGTCACATATAACTGCAAATACAGCGGAGCAAACAAAGTAGTGCTGATAAAAATTCAGGTCAACTGACTTTGAGTTTATTTGAGTTTTGAGTTTATTTGATGTGTTTGGTGATTATAACAAAGTAAGATATTTCACTCGTATTTATCTTAAAATGAATGTCATAAAGCTTTCTTAGCTAATTCTATTTGCCTTAAATTAATGATGAAATAACACTACAAGCGAGTAATGACATTTTGAATGTTTCAGGCCATTTAAATGATGAAAATATAGTCAAGTTATCATGGTTGATGCAACACAAATCAAAATACACCTCTGGGTAAACAAAAGATGCTGGAACACCGTATATGAATATGTTTAAAAACCCATAAAAGACGCTTTTATATAACATGTCCCTTTTTGGAGGCAGTGTATGGATTACTTCAGACAGCATTAAGATAAGATAAGATAAGATAAGATATTCCTTTATTGTCCCACATGGGGAAATTTCATTGGTGCAACGCAGGTAGATACAGAAGAACAGATCACTTATAGGAAGTCTGAAAAACACTTTCACTAGAAGATCTCCTATAAATAAATAAAAACTCCCATAGACAAATAAATAAATAAATAAATACCATTGCATGTGATCACGACAGTAATTGCACATGAATATGTGTCACGACAGCACATAGATTGCACATGAATTTCACAGTAATTGCACATGAATTGCACATGAATTCCAACAGCAATTGCACATATGACAGAATTGCACATCAGTATTAGGTTAGGTCAGTATTGCGAGTGTTCAGTACTAACAGTTTTTGTTATAAAGTCTGACAGCAGCAGGAAGGAAAGACCTATGGAACCTTTCCTTCACACATCGAGGGTGGATCAGTCTCTCACTGAAGCTGCTCTCCAGAGCGGACAGAGTGTCCTGCAGGGGACAGAGTGTCCTGCAGGGGGTGACACTCATGGTCCAGCATAGATGTGAATCTAGCCAGGACCCTTCTGTCCCCCACCTCCTGCACCGAGTCCAGAGCACAGCCCAGGACGGAGCTGGACTTCTTGATGACTCTGTCCAGCCTCTTCCTCTCCCTCTCTGTGATGCTGCTGCTCCAGCAGGCCACACCTACAGGAGCTGATGCACCACAGAGTCGTAGAAGGTCTTCAGGAGTGGCCCTGTCACTCCAAAAGACCTGAGTCTCCTCAGGAGGTAGAGCCGACTCTGGCTCTTCCTGTACAGTCTGTGTTATGAGTCCAGTCCAGTTTGTGGTTCAGATGAACACCAGGTACTTGTATGAGTCACTCTCTCAATGTCCCGTCCCTGGATGTTCACTGGTGAGGGGGCAGTGGGGTGGCGTCTGCGGAAGTCCACCACAATCTCCTTGGTCTTCCCCGCGTTGATGAGGAGGTGGTTCCACAGACACCAGTCCACAAAGTCCTGCTCCAGTCCTCTGTCCTCCACATCGTCGTCCGTGATGAGTCCGATGATGGCAGAGTCGTCAGAGAACTTCTGCAGGACACAGCTGTCCGTGTCATGTCTGAAGTCTGCAGTGTAAAGGGTGAAGAGAAAGGGCGCGAGGACAGTGCCCTGGGGCGCAGTTAGCGTGCTAGTTGTTGTTAGCTTTATCTTAAACGCTGCCCTCTTAAAGTTGTGAAAGTTCATTGTGGTGAATTATAGAAATGTTTGGAATATGTGAGAAAATGAAGAATATCTTTGGACTGCGACAAAAAGTTTAGCTCTAGCTCTGTTAGATACACAGTAGTCATGACGATGACTCGGAAATAACAGCAGATTGCAGCAAATACGACGTCTCGCTCTGTAAGTGTATTTTGTCCTGTTTTAACCATTGACTGACACACCCTCATCAGCTAAACTTCTCTGTCAAAAAATAGAAAAGTGCAGTCCAATTTCACCCGGACCTATGAGGTCAGCGATGCTATCATGAAAGCCACCTAATTGCTAGCACAATAGCAATATCATCAAAGCTGCATTCTGAGGGTGAGTTATTCACAACGGGCATTCTGAAGGCTGCTCAGAGAAACAACACGCCTTTACAAACAACAGCATGTCACGGAATTCTGTGGAAGAAAGGATTTCAGAACTATTGACAGATTTGGACAGCCAATTGAAAGGCAAAGTGGAGTCATTTGATCGACTGGCAGAGCGCTGTCAGCCTGGTCACAGATGAAGCGGCATCAATGGTCGGGAGAAAGGCAGGTGTGACAAAATTCAAAGAGAAAGCACAAGCCACGAATGGAGTGAATGGTTTTTAGACATTTCACTGTATTTTGAGAGGCTTTGTGCTGCAAGTCGTTAAAAAGGAATCACATCATGGAGTTCGAACTGGTAATTTCATCCTAGCCAGTGGTTTGAATCCTATTCAGTTTGACAGCCTTTTCAGGGACTGTAACATTCCCCCACGGCCTGCCATACCTCAGTGACGTAAGATGGTTAAGCCCAGGTGCGGTGAGGAAATTGGACAGTTTATGAAATAAAAAGATAAACCTGTCATGGAATTACAATACGAACAATGGCTGTAATACCTTGCATTTATGGCTTATATAACAGAGCACACGATATGCAAGAAGTGACCCTGCTCATTTCCCCACTCTGAGAGTATGTGCAGCCAAAGTGCTGCTAACATGAGACAGTACAAAGACTGCAGGTCTGCTGTGGGGGTTTGAGAAGCGATTTCAGGTCTTTAGCGAACTCAAGACAGAATTTTAGACAATTTTCACTCACCATTCACAGTCAAAACATCTGATGTGCCTGTCGCCATTCAACTTGAAAGAATTGATCTGCAGTATGATGTAACATTAAAAGACAGATTTGCTTCTGTCTCCTGCCAGGGAACCCTAAATCAACAGTACGGGCTGCAATAATGCTCTGCATGTTCAGTTCTGTTTTATTAATTAACATTAATAAAACATAGCTGCTCTCAAAGCTGACACATAAACACTTAGATGACATTCTGAAAGTAACAGCTACTCTGATGCCTGATCCAGACTAAACGATTTAGGAGCAAATACACAGCAAGACTAAATGAAAAATGCTACTTTAAACATTTTTTGCACTGTAAAAAATAAGAAATAAAACAAATAAAACACATTTTAATGAAAACTTACTGTAGTAAATACTGTGAAATTCAGTATTAGCCAACTGATATGCAACACAAGAGTTTAGTTTGGAGGAATATTATGTGTTATGCATGCCATGTATAGTATACGGAGGTGACAACTTTACAGTATTTTTTTTAGTGTTAAAATGGCTGCTACTAAAGATTTTAGGTGGGTGTAGTCAATCTAGTTGTGCAGAATTTCTTCCCAGATGTGGAAAAGTTAAAATAATTTATTTTCTATAAATTGTTCTATGATTAATATTCTATTAATTATAGAATAAAATACTGTGATTTGTCAGAGCAAAACTCATAAACAGGATTAAGCATGAATGAATACAGCACACTACAACTCCAGGCATGTTTTAGACGAGACAGTACACAGTATATGTTCTGATCTGGTTTATCTGATCACACGTGCACTCACCACTCACAACAGTCTGAAGTTCACCCCCTGCCTGGAATATACCATGGCTCCATTATACCTGGGTATATTTGAACTTCAGCCATATATTACTCCAGGTAGATTATGGTCTACTCTAGTCCAACCGACTCCGACGCAGGTGAGGTTCGGAATCCACAAGAGTTTGCTTTTATGAATCAAGTCTGGTCTAGAATCAGGGTTCCTAGCTGCTTTTTGATACAATGTGTTGGGCCGTATGGATTCAAATTCCACAGATCCTAATAACACATGTGGAGTGTGTGTAGTGGTGCTCCTGCTGCGTGTAACAGTGCAGTGCCATCACATTAGGAGCAGACTAGGAGAGGCATACAACTGCAACAGGCAAGAAACACACAGGAACATATCGACTTTGGTGTTGCAAATAAACGTAGATCAATAGTTGTGAAGACTTAGACCCTTGATCACCTGTTGGGAGTAAGAAATATATTGACTCTGCATTGGTTAGTGTGGTCTCAATCTACAGTAGTCATTAGTGCAATTTCTGTTGACAGGTGTAATTTGTTTTCATTCAAAGATATAAATGTCAGTGTCTATCTGCTATTGAAGGATGTTTATTGCATCTTTTACACAATAGGTCACCGCATCCGTTGACAGTAGGATCAATAGAAGACTTAGTTGGATGGTTAGAATCACTTAACTCGAAGCTCGATTTAGAGCAGTTTGAATGATTGTGTTTGGCCAACTTATACTTCTAAAAATCATCATTTATCTAAGTTCATGAACTCTTAAAATGTAATTTCCACATCTAAGACTTAAAGCCTTGTGGAGTCATATTATGCGTTTGTTCCCTGTGGATCTTTTTTGTTGTTGATCTTTTGATATTTATTTGGACATTTTAAATTGCATTATTGATCTAAAATGACTTAATAAAAGCAACAAATCTGCTGAAATCTGATTAAAAACTGCACTGCTGATTTCTGCCTGCCTCTTGTTGTTAACAACAAAGTGTTAAGATGCACTTGCTATGATTGTTTAGCAGCAACAATAATCCATTTGCTATTAAAGATGTGATTTATAATGTTTACTTTTAAGACATTGGGGCAGTTTTGATTTCCCCATTTGCCCAAAGTTAATAAAGGAAATTAACGGATAATGAATTTCCTTGTAATGAAAATACCACAGAGAAGGTGTTTCATTTATTTTCTTATGACTGGAGGAGCCTCGAGTGAGTGATGACCGGGGCAGCTACAGGAACAGTACTGCAGTTAAACAATGTGTGCAATAATGATGTTTGTGGACGATGCGTCGAGCTGAGCAGGGTTCTCAGAAGGTGGGATTCTTACTGAGCTGTAGATCACGGCCTCCTCACACGCTCTGACCTGGACAAACACAGACAGTGCAGTAACTGTTCATTTTGACAACTAAAATATTTGTCATAGTTTCCCTCAATGTTTTTGCTAACTAGGAGTAATCGGCGAAGACTTAAATTACATATATTTTTTAATAATAATAAAAACTAAAACATATGAATTCAAGATACTAGAGGAGACAAAGCCCCAGAACAGACCTTCACATCACCATGTTATAGGCAAAGATGCTGTATCTGAGTCTTAAAAACATTCTTTGGTCTTGTATAAAAACTGCAACTCATCAACTCAAGCAAAACGTTAAATAATCTAAAACCTAATAGTGAAAAGATTAAAACTACCGTATTTTCCGGACTATAAGTTGCACCAGACAAAAAATGCATAATAGAGAAGAAAAAAACATATACAAGTTGCACTGGAGAATGAAATGTATTTCAATTGCAAGTGTGAAAATAAAGAGTATAAGTACAAATATAAGTATATAAGTATAAATATACATATAAATAACAGTGGCACCCGGGCCAAAACTAAGAAAATATGGTAAATTAGAATAGGTTGTAAATACTGTGTTAGCAGTATGATACCACTCCAAATCAGGACCAAATCCAGACGAAACCAGGGCTAACCCAAGTCTAAGCACAAAGAACCAACACCGGTTTAAACTTACATCAGTTTTCTTGTGCCTCTTTTTGAAGTTGATAGAAGCATAAGACACTCCCTCTTCTCCCTGCAGGACAACACATAAGGCTTAACTAACCTTTTTACTATGGAACACACTCCCGGATTACAGAGGAATTATAAATGCTTTTATAAGAACGCCACAGTTTTAGTTCATATTGGATGCAAATGTCTGACTCACAGGTAGGATGCTGATTGGTTCCTCTGGTTTCACTGAAAAACACGCATGTATTTGTTAAAATCAGTCAGAAATGAGCTTAAATGCTTGGTCAGAACTTCTAGCTTCACCTCTGAGCCTCCTCCATGTGATGAAGAGCACAGCAGTTACGACTGAAGCCACAGACGCTGCTCCCACTGCCCACCACCAGCCTGGACACACAATTCACATTTCTGTCAATATTCACAATTATATTAGTTGTTATTTCTACTGTATTAGAGATATTTGAATGAATGGAGGTACAAATGTGCAACCTACATGTACTATCGGTGTCGTTTCAGACTTTCATACTTTCTTTTGCTGAATACAAAGTCTGACACAAACGTAAGAGTCACTTTGTAAATGGAAAATGAGTCACGTGCGTTTTTACCTTTGTGACTTTCTTGTTTGTTATGTATGAATATGAATTTGTACATATTGTTATTGTGAGTATTAACTGATTTAAGGGGGACAGTTTTACAAAAATAAAAGATCTGTTTGGGGGAACTTAATAAGAGTAACTGTTGGGTCCTAATACCTGAGATATAATTTCAAGTTAATGTCATTGAAAGACCAAAACATTAAATGATGCACACAAATCTGGTATTTTACCAGTATTGTTACTTTAGTAAGAACATTCATGTCTGAGGATCACAATTTTATGTAAAAGTAAGTCAATGTAAACTTCTGGAAACTTAAAGAGCTTGTTTCAGTTGGTCAGTTTAAATCTAGGTTGAAAGGTCTGGAAATTGGATCTATGGTTTGTAGCTGTTTTTAAGTGATTCTCTAAATGTGTGTTGATTTTATGAATGAGCTGTGCTGCTGTTTTGGCCACAACTCCCTTGCAAAAGAGAGTGGTAATCTCAGCAATTCCCGTGTGGTCGAGTGGTTAAGGCAAAATATTGTACGTTTTACTTTGTCTTCATTGCTATGTTCACATGCACCCGTTATCTGATTCCTGGAGTTATCAGATTAGTGTAATGTCATGCTAACAGTGGATGGGAGGAATCAGATTTTTTTTTTTCTGATTGTTCACACCTGAGCATGTTTTGACAAGCTAATATGGAAAAGACAAAGGAACCGGACATTTTATAGATTAAAATAATTATTTTAGAATGCATCGTCAAGCTTACGATCAAGATTTCTTATTTGTCCAGAAGGAAATTTGTCTTGGCTGCACAGAGAAAAACACATGAAACAGATAGAAACATGTTATAGACCAGGGGTGGGCAAATATTTTCCTCCGAGGGCCATATTTGAATCCCGATGATGGCGGGTGTGAAAAAATAAAATCAGAAAAATTAAATGTCAAATAAAATATCACTTTCCTGTCAAATATAGGCTATTGGATCTATTATTTAATTCATTTCACGTCATATTTATTAAGGATACAGAGAGATGCCTGAGGGCAAAAAAATTATAATTTTTTTTTTTAATTATTACTTGGCATGTTTGGCGGGCCGGATTATAAAGACAAACGGGCCACATGTGGCCCGCGGGCTGCAGTTTGCCCACCCCTGTTATAGACAATAAAATAATACATATGACAATCTCTCTGGCCTGGATTTAAAAGCTTCACTGATATAAGGAGGAATGAGCTTTTATACCTGTCCATGTATCTTTTCTTGTTTTTTAGTGAAACCCTTTAGTGACGTCCGAATGGGAGCAGCTTGTAGGGAGAGAGTAAACATGACTGTCCTCGTCTGCTTGATAGTCTCCTCAAATCTCTGTCCTCGTCTGCTTGATAGTCTCCTCAAATCTCTGTCCTCGTCTGCTTGATAGTCTCCTCAAATCTCTGCTGTAATGATGGATGTTCTTTCACTCCCATGACTTTGAGAGCTACACGCACTGGTCTGTTCCGTTCTGATGTTCTTATTCATGCTTTCGGTGATTATTATTCCCTGTTCAGCTCAAAAAACCCAACGTTTCCACAAGAAATACAGTCTTATACCATGCTGCAGGGACATCCCACGCCCGGCTGGAGTCAATGTGGATGCCCAGGTATTTGTAAGAATGTACCTGAGTGACCTGGGTGGGGCGTGGTCTCCCAAATGTCCCAATTAACTGACATCCAATCAGATCTTGTTATTTTGATTTGAAAAGCAGCTTGTATTAAGGTAAAAACAATGGCTTCGGGAGTCAGAATGGCCTGAGGAAGGCGAGTGGACTGTATGGGTTACAATTATTGACATTTTAAACTTTTCTTACCAACTCTGCCAACCAATTTTTGTTTTTTCCAGACCATATCCTTTTAACTGGAGTTATACTTGGAATACCTGCTTCCCACATTCTATTCCCACAAAGAAACAGTAAGAAGCTTGTTTAAGGTTGAAAACAATGACATAAACGTACTAATGAAAAGAGGACATTTCAACACCGAAAATGAATTCTGCATGAGCTATTTTACACCTCCATGCACCAATTTTAGTTCGACTGTGTCTAAAATTGCCAGTATTATGCAAAACGCAACACCTCCCAAACCCCTTGTGGTCCAATTTCACAGACACACATCTCCAGTTCAGTGGTGAAAGGAGTTTGAAATAACACACAAGGGCACAACGAGAAAGGTGGACTGTAATAGTGTGCAGGAGGCTCACCTTTAAGTCCAGGGCCGGACCCGTCTTCCCCCGACTCTCCGCGCTCATCACTTTGACTCGCTCTGCTCTCTTCCTCTTGACAACTCTCTAAATTGGAGGGAAAGGGGAAGTATCTTCACAGCACTTTCAATTGTTGGAAACAAAACCACTATTTAAGAAGAGGAACGTGGCTGCCATCAGAGCTCCACGGTGACCGCTCACTTCCTCAAAGGTATACGTGCACATACAAAACGTGACCGACGCCCCGAACTGGACACTTCGAGGTCAGAGAAGCTCTTGATGTGCGAATGAATCTGCTGCACACACTCTCACACACTCTCACACACTCTCACACCTCTCACACCTCTCTCCTGGACAAAGAGGCTCTTGTCTTTGTATTTTGTAAGATCGAGTTTATATTCGTGGCGCTTTGTTGGCGTCAGTTTGCACTGAATGAATGGAAATTCATTCACTCTTTTTCATCTTTCTCTGACATTTGTGAATAAAAGGTCAGATGCCCACTCTTCAGACAAACTGTATGTTTTTGTTGTCTTTGTCTCAGCTATTCGAAACGGGGCCAAGAGCGACTCTACCTCTCTCCTCTACTTCCTCTCACATACCTTATATGTATGTATGTGTATATGGGACACATACCTTGATTCTGCATGTCTTTGCTGGTTTTGGACATCTCTTTTTCTGTATTTGTTGGATGTTTAATTGTTATTTCCTCTAAAATTATAAGAAAAACTCTCTTTTGTTAATGTTGCGTAAAGCACAGTCAGAGAAGGCTGGGATCTCACCTGGCCCCTGTGTTCTGAAGGCAAACTGTCGCTTCTTGTGATCACATTTCACTTCACATGTGAAGTTTTGTCTTGTTAAAATATTTCCGTACATAGATGTTGGAACATACACAGAAGTCCAGCAGTTTGCCGTTTTCACACTCATACGGATATATCTTTGTTTAACTGGAAGGCCCTCAATAAGCCATTTGACTGGGACTTTTTTGCAGCGCCGGTCTGTGGACACAGAGCAGTTCAGCTCCACGCCAACATGGGATTTCACTTCTCGCACTGAGGGTAAAGAATAAAGAATCAATGCAATTTACAGTACTGCCTCTGAATGTCCTCATCGCCACAGAGGTCACCACTGATGATGTGACCGAGACATTTGACCTCATCCACATGCGATGGATCCTTCAGACAGATATAGCAGAAAACACTCACACATAACAGTCTTTTGAACAGAAAACAATACTTAAAGGGGCTGTGTCCGATTATTTCATGGTCAAATCAATTCTGTCAGAATGTTCCCACTTTTAACTTTAAACTGTTTCAAATTCCAGCTGGAAATTTACCAACACCAATCCTGGAACTCCCAAGCAGCGACGCTTGACAACAAGTGTTTGAGCCACAGCAGCAATCTCCTTCTGAGTTGGGCATGGAGTGTAGACAAAATATACTTCAGCCGATGTATCCAGCATGTCCGATTTCATCTCTTTGCAAGTCTCATATTTCACCATTCTTAACAAGCACTTTATTGTCTGACCTCAGCTTTAAATCGTCATCCTAAGCAAATGTCTGAACTAGAAATGGATGGCGCAGCGGACGTGTCTGACTACTACTGAGAGGTGATGACGCACAAATCTGGCAAGACGGCTTGTTCTTTGTGCGTCAGGTGAGTTTTTATTCAACAGGATGGAAATCTGCAGTATTAATGGTTCCCCCATCCCCCTTTTCAGATCAACGTGGAATTTGGTCTGTTCACCTGAAAGAATCTTTCCGCGCTGAACTTGACCACGACCTGGTCCGAACTGTCCGAAGTCAGTGTGTTTATGAATGACATGTTGCTAATCAAAGCTCTATTATGCAGTACAAAACATATTTGTATTTGGTGTAGTCTGACCTGTCATATAGATTGAAAAAGATAATGGAGTTGAAGAAGTTGGACAAACCTTGCATGGATTTGAAAACCTGTGTCGTTCGGAGCAGTGTTCAAACAGAGGAGGAAAGCTGATTTACACAGTGAGCGCCATCATTTATGTGTGATACGCTTTAGCTTTGGTTGTAAGTGTAAAAGTAGTTTGTGTCTTGCATTTTTTGCATTATACATTTGGTGTTTAGGCTGAAATATCATCCCCTTTTCCAGCGTGTCATTCATTTTCCCTCTTTGGCTGCTGGGCTTTATGTTTGTAGAAGTGTCAGTAAATGGTCACAAACAAAAATGCCCTGCTTCTGGGCTCTAGTCTTGTCTTTCTGCGGTGCACACTTTTCAGTCCAGTTATCCAGTCATTTTCACCCTGAGTGCTGCTTTTATAATAAATCTGTACTGGGGACAAAATAGGTTTTACTTTATTAAATGAAACAATCGGATACAGCCTCTGTAATTATCACACACGCAACTTTATAGATACATGACCAGATAAATGCTCCAGTACAACAAAATAAATGAATACATACACTCAGTACTCACAGGAGATGATGGACAGAGAGACTAAAGGGGCCTGTGCATCCTGTCCAAAGGTCTCGCACACTTTGCACTTGAACTGCTCTGCGTGCTGAGTTTTCAGACAAGCTCACTTCCTCCACTTTTTGGTGCGATCTAGTCCATGTTGTCTGGTCACATCGGTTCAGCGACGGTTGGACCTTGTAAGACCCTGCATACGGTACACGAAACCAGAAATATGCACAACGCGTATATATTATATTTACCACTGGCTTCGTATTTCACTATTAGTTGGAGTATGCGGTAGAAGTATTTGCTCTCCTTTATTATCTGATCCTGAAGTGATTCGAGTTGGATATTGATACATTTTACATGCACATCAATCAAACACATGGAGAGAAAGAAATAAAATAACACAACTACCTAAGATCTGCAGCAGTATCACCAGCAACACAAAGAGAGTATAACTGTATACAGCCATTGAGGATTTGTGTGTGAATATCTGTTGAAGCTGTCACAAGACATATTTTCACTTCCTCATTTTAACTCCTTCTCGCTTTCATATTGTCAGGTGTTTCCGAACAAATATCAATCTCCAGGTCATGCTTATTCTACCGCATTTACCTGGTGAAGCCAAATATTTAGGTACATTTCACATTTGGGGAAATATTGCTTGGTGGTAGGCAAAGAGTTTGAAAAAGTTTGACAATTACTGTTTTATACAATGCATAATTGAATCCCATGAATTTAGAGAAGAAAAAACATAAATAAGTTACACTGGAGTATGAAATGCAGTTTGCAAGTGTGAAAATAACAAATAATATCACATATAAGTCGCTCCGGAGTATAAGTATAAGTCGCACCCCGGCCAAAACTATGAAAAAAGGTGCAACTTATAGTCCGGAAAATACAGTATATGCATTCTTTATGAAACTGAAAACGTTATACATACTTTTATTTAAATGTACTTTATTTCTTATTTTTACCAAAGAACCAAAACCTTAAGGGCAAAGCACAAAACTGGACCTTTACTACTAATGCTTTTTGATATTTTGATATGTTTTATATTAGTTGATTGATGGAATATCATGCAGAGTTTATAACTCACAAAAAGTGTTGGATTTTTTGTTGTCAGTACATTTGCAATTCGTCTGCCTTCACTTCAGAGTGGAAGCTCGGCGTTGTTGTTATGGAAATAACAACCTATACATTTCGATGAGACTCGCTGGCTCTGTTCCCTGGTTGAAGTACAATACAACATTGAAATTGACGTATTCACCTTATTCCAGAAATGCCAAACCTTCTCCCCAAGCATTACAGCAACAGGCAGCTGCTTTTCAAACCAGCACGACAATCGAAATCATAATCAAACTCAATGTTGCCTATAATATTGCAGAAGAACTGCAATTTCTCAAACATACAGTAAAGACACGGCTTGTGCACCGTTTACTGGGGTAATTGCTGACACTTTCAAAGAGAAGACATTGCGGGAGATTTCAAACGCCTGATAGTTGTTATTTGTGATTGACGGGGACACAGACATAGTCGCATATTGTGCTATGGGAGGCCAGTTAATACACTCATTGGCCATATGGAAGTGGAGCCTGCAAATGCACAAGATAAACTGTCTGTTGACGAACAAGCTTTGCCTATTATTGTGATCCTAAATAAGGATATCCTAAATAGAATTCTTCACAGTCTCAAAGAAAGCATTCTGTTCTCTTCTGGGAAAACTGTGGACGTGAGCTGAATACGACCATCGCCCTTGGTACAGATAGACGGGGCTGCAGTAATCCGTGGGCACAAGGGGGGGTCGTAGCCCTGGTACAACAAGAGGCAGAGGCTCTCTTGAAACTAGCTGTTTTGGGACGGCGTAATGTCTGTTTCTTCGTGTTTTTTACTGTAGCCCGCGTTAGCCGGTTTAGCTCGTTAAATTCCAAACTTCTTTGTTTCACTTTTCAGAAGAGGCGCTCACAGCTGGAGTTTATCAAAAACTATGCAGAAGTCCATTGCATTACAGCTTCGACTTTGCACAGCAGGTACTATTTATAACACATCATTTACTTAACTTCACTTTATTAAATGTACAATAAAGTGCAAATGCAGAATAGCTATTATAGACACTTACTGTATGAATAGACATAACTGTCTTTATCACACGGAATAATGTCACATTCATGTGCATATAACTGATGTAAATAGTGTTTATTTTACCATTATTATTAGTATTATTTTGTCTTACGCTAGCTGTTTTTATTTTATCTTTATTTTCCCCTCCATTCCTTATTGAGAAATGAGAGGTTCTGTCTATAGGAGATTTTGTTTATAAGAGTTCTTCTATTAAGAGTATTTTTTAAACTTCCTATAAGTTATCTGTCCTTTCCTCTGTATCAACCTGCATTGCAACAATGAAATTTCTCCATGTGTGGACAATAAAGTAATATCTTATCAAATGTCACATGTCTTCATCTAATTCCTTCCCTCTGTCTTCTACAGATACACTTTCCCTCAAGGGAGTGTCTGCAGAGCCGCGGCGCGCGGCCGAAAAAGCCATGTTATTTTTGTGCCGGCCGCGCGCCGCGGCTCCTGAAACTGCGCCGCTATTTGACTGCGTTTTAGCGCCGTTTTCGACCGCGCCGGGTTAAGGTTAAGGTTAGGGTTAAGGTTAAGGTTAAGGTTAAGGTTAAGGTTAAGGTTAAGGTTAAGGTTAAGGTTAAGGTTAAGGTTAGGGTTAGGGTTAGGGTTAGGGTTAGGGTTAACCATGAGGCTATAAGGGAAATGCCGCGGTCCCTGAAACTGCGCGGCTATTTGACCGCGCCGCGGCTCTCCAGCCACGGCCTTCCCTCAAACCCTCTGCAGCCGGTCAGCACGGAGGCGACGCGCGTTCAGCACAATGGACATCCACTTCCTCATTGCTGGCCACACCAAATTCTCCCCTGATTGCAGCTTTGGACTTATCAAGCGAGCATACATGAAGACCAGGGTTGACGCTTTGGAAGACATCGCTGAGGTTAGTTTATATTATTTGACTACTGTAATGTGTAAACATTAGCCTGGCAAAACTTCAGTGCTGCTCTCTGCTTAAGATATGTTTCTTCTGTTCTCATTTTTTTTACATTGTCGCCCTTGTCATCAGGTCGTGGAAAACAGCTCTCCTGAGTCTCACCTCAGTATCCCACAGCTTGTTGGAACGGTGGATGGCAAAGTGTTTGTCAAGAACTTGGACTGGCAGAAGCATCAGCAAGAGTCATCAGCACTTCAGGTATTTAAATTGAAACTTTCACATTGTGTTAAAAAAAATAGTTAATGAGTGTTTTATGTGAAATAGTTTGCCATTTCTTAAATGTTCTGTTGTTTGTTTACAGCTTTGATGCCAAGAGACCAGGTGTGGTGCTTGCAAAAAGTGGAGCAGAATCTGTGGAATTTCAGCTACTACGCAATTCAGCTGTTCTGCCTCCGGTTGACAATCTCCATGTCCTGGTCCCACCTGGACTGAACATTGACAGGCAGACCTATCTGCATGAAAAAATCAGGCCTTTCTGTGCTGACGAGGCAAAAGACATCACATGCCCAGCGCCGAGAGTCACAGCACAGAAGAGGATGTGGATGTGATCTCTGATATAATTGGACTCTGATGGTGTACATATCATATCTATTATCTCATTAATTAATACATTTTTATGATGTACATATCACCACTTCCTATTGCACGACATAACTTTATACCTTTACATTTTATTATATCCATATCATGCCGTTTAGTGCTCAGTGTTCAATCTTTTGTTGTTTGTGTTGCACTGAATCACCTGTGAATTATGTTTATCGACAAATGCAATGAACCCGATTCTGATTCTGATTCTGATTCTGATTCTTTGATTCTATTCAGGGCCTTTTGTAATCCAAGTATTTCTATTTTAATATAGTAACTTCTAATTCTGATTCAAGTCCAGTTACCATCAATAACACTCCTCTTGAGTCTTGAGTGACAGCTGTAGGGGGGAGGTGCTGTCAGTGTGACAGGGGGAGGGCTTATCTCAATGAGATGCAAATGAGCCCCGCCCCCTGTGACTCTGGGCTCACTCAGGTGAGAAACTTTGAGCCCCGTTTTCTCAGTGAATGGGTTTAAGAGTTGTTTACATTCAAATTACCACAACTTACTCAAATATGATCAGATCTACATGAGTGAGACATCATTGGAAAGCTTTGAATTCACACTTTCAGAATCTGTGAATAACTCAAAACGTAACTGGTTTATCCACGGTCAGTCACATACGTTGTACCCTTCTACTGCATGTCACACAGGTAATGTACTACAAATGTTATGTGTAAAAGCCATATATCACCACTTTATTTCTCAAATGCTACTTATACATATATATTAGAGAGAGATGTAAATAAATACACAAATAAGAATTACTTAAATAGATGTTGGCAGGGCAAAAAGAGAGTCAAGAAATATATTTAAGTCCAAAGTCATTGAGGGAGTTCAAGGCCATTGGAGAAGACCTGGGAGTGTTCCTACTCCCAGAAGTGTTCAGCCTTCGCCCCACTGGGAGTTAAGGGAACTTGTTGGTCCAGAGCACTTGAAATGTTCATTGAGCCAGGACAAGAGGAGAGTAGACAGTACACTGCAGAACTAAATCTGTCCGCATTAATAGGGGACAGCGTTAATGGAAGAGGGGATAATTCTGGTCTTTTGTGTTTGTTTCTGACAGGCTGCTATTAATCACCGGCAGTCTCACATTTAGCCCCCTCGCCCACCTCTTGCTTTCCTCTGCACCGCCAAGCACTCCCACTTATAGTTTTTTTCAAATATTGCTTGCCGGCGGAGAGGACTTTGAGAGGGATGTTTAGCTCCACTTTAGTTTCTTCGTTACTGTCCTGGAAAACGCGTTAAGCGACTTTCTTTGAAAAAAGCGCGTTCAGAGTGCTCATGGGTTACCAGCAGTTTCCAGTAGCATTGTGTTACATTACCTCGATACTACCCTGAAAAACAAATGCGATACATTACTACCCGTTAGAGTACTCGTGCGTTACCAGTAATTAAAATGATTGTATATTATTTGTATCGTTTGCAGACAATCACATTGTGTTGCTCCACACAGTAACATAATGATTAAAATATCAAATAAACAAGCAGAGTAAATGCATTTGACTGAGTTTTATTTATCTTTGATGTTGACAGATTACTACAATACAATGTCGTACAATAAGCACGTGTAGACCTGTCCTCAAGCAACGGAAAACATCACTAAAACAATAAGTGGATTGGCAAGAGCAGCGACACACAACAATAGAACACACTTGTTTTAGCTCTGTAGTTTATTTAAATCAAACTCTACCCTACATTTACTCCTCAGATACAAAATAGTGGTTATAACAAAGATGCAAGTAATTTGGCTTAATCACATAAATGTCAATTCACCTGCTCTTTCACTTGGTCCTCGACAGTTTTCCAAAGAAAACACATCTACTGTTACATGCACCATTCTATTTCTATGTCCTCAGGGATTTCAATGTTCAATGTTAAATCGTCCACAGCTCGAACATGTTAAGTACAGGAATTGATTTGTTTGCTCCTCGTGATATCGACCGAACAATGCCCTTGGTCGGGAACATTACGTCTCACTCACCAAAACAAGTGCTGGAGTTTTTTTTTAATACGGCCTGTGATTATCCAATGGGGATGTACTATGCATGCAATGAGCCGTAATTGCAGCAAATTAAAATAAGAATAATAATTAGGAAGGACCTGATTTGACCTGGTTGTAGTCCTTATTTAGAGCTGTTCTTTTCCCCGTCTGCAGAAGTCAGTATCTGTCTGAGGTAAGATGGTTTTTAGATACAATCTATGACAAACATAGATTAATATCACGTTGTTCATTTTATAATATTGCTCAAAAACAACCTTGAAATGAGGTGAACAATTTCTAGTTCAAAACCGCAGAATTAATTTCCACCTGGCTGCTTACGGTTCGGCACCATAAAGATCATCTCGACAAAGTATTTTTTTATGTGTTCAGAAGTGAACTTGCCTCAGGCTCGCATGTACTTTCTATTGAAACATTGTACATTATCTACTCTACAATGTTCACTGTGCATGTCTAAAAGAGAGAAATGCAGAGAAGGTCTTGTCGTCAAAGTAAAATATACATTTCTTTATCTGCTTGTTTTGTGATTTGAATGGATCTTTTCATGTTTTGTAAAGCACTTTGAATTACTTTGGCTCTAGCCGCTATTACTGCTAGCTGCAAATTTGCTTCAATCGGCTGGAGCCAAACAATATAGCGACCTTAAATCAAGTTCTATATAGTCTATAGTCTGCAGTGTAAGTAAACATGAAAAGTGATTCAAGAAAGAAACAGTTATGAACCAGCGTGATAATCGTTTGGACTGAAAGATGGCCCGCACTACCTTATCTGACCAACTGGACGTGCAAACTAGGCAGATGGTCATACTTTTATGCTTGATCAATATAGAAAAAGGAAAACAGGTTAGGTTTGGAGGGTTGACCGAGGGCCATAGGGTGGTGGCCAATATAGTGAATAATTGAAATGTTACATTTAGCAGTGGTTGGGCTGACTTATTGATTCAGGCTTAGAACTTCAATAGGACATACTAGTTGCTGGATAAATTGTGATTGCCAAGTATTTCTCAAAAATGTTGGACTAAGATCAATGGAGCACTACAAATCCTCTTTGGCACTGGCCCACTGGACTTTGTATCTGGGCCTTAAAACTTCTGTCATGGTCACTGTGAATGGATACCTCTGGAACATGCTTCTGGCAACAGGGAAAAAGTGCCTTACAAAGAAATGGATGACACAAACTCAACCAACAAAGGACTGGACTGACACTGATTGACATTTGAAAAATTGCGAAAATTACATTCAGACTCAGAATTAAAAATGACAAACTGGCATATTCAAGCTGTAATACATGTTTAATACTATGTTAAATGTTTGTATGATATCTCTGTGTCTTGTATGTGTGTCTGTGTAGATTGTTGAACACGGACTTTGGGAAAATATGTCAATATAGTACGATCGGCCAGTTCGGCATGAAGCCTGAGGGCCAAGAAAAAGAGGTGTGAGGACCGCTATTGGCCCCCTGGCTGGCCATAGTTTGGACAACCTTGGTATAAAATGTACAAGACGTAGCGCAATGTCAACCAGGTTTACTATTACGATGTTTCCAATCTCCTCTCCACAATCGGTCAAGCGAAGCCTACAAACCGGTGCCCTCTCAAGCCATTGATTAAAACTTCACTCACCCTCTCTCCGTTTCAGCTTGGTGATGTAACTTCATCTCCAAAAGAGCAGTGCCATCTTCTCTTCACCACTCAAATGTAATTGAAACCGTAAACCATCCAGACAACATCCCTTAACTTGTTTGCCTTCGTTCCCATCTTTTGCTTTTCAGTGTTTGTCTTGACAAATGTATTGGAAACTTAAGTGGTTGGATGGCTTGACAGATGGAGCTGGCTGAAAAACGTCCGCTCAAAGTCATTATTATCAACATGTCTGTGTTTTGCCGATTAAAGTAGGGCTTCATTTCAACAGGAAACAGAACCCTTCATTCAGTTTCAAAGAGGACACAAAATGCAGAATCTGACTCACGATTTTGACTTATTTCCTGTTTTATTTAATCAGTCATATATGATAAATAATTACAAATAAAAACAATAACGCTTGTTTACTAAGTGCTATTATTATCTTTTCTGTTTGTCTCTAACTTTGTTTCCACCATCTTATTTTTAATTTGCATTTTGAAGTAACGCACAACTAATAGGAGGTAAAAATGCCAACTATCGCATTTAGAAACCTTGATTCGCAGGAGTTTTGAAGGGAATATTGGCCGTCAGACTACATACATGCACCACCAGAGGGCACCGGAGTGGGCAACTGGAGTGGGCACCGGAGTGGGCACCGGAGTGGGCACCAGAGTGGGCAACCGCAGTGGGCACCGGAGTGGGCACCGGAGTGGGCACAGGTGATGAAAAAAGCCAAAATGATCCCATCAGGTTTGTTTGCCCTGAATTCTCATTAAAAGTACTTCAGTCAGGAAAATAAAGTCTGAGATCATGAATATCGATCAGAGCAACGAACTTACAAACAAACACAATATTGACAAAGGTTCTCTTTCTTTTGAGACGATAGGCGACACTGTCATTACAAGACTTTTTTTAATAGAGAACTGAATCATAGAGTTGAAAAGATTGTATTGTGGTGCTTCTTGTGAAGGAGAAGTTGCACTCTCACAATTATTTGGAACTCAACAGTGTCTCTGCACCAACGAAAAGCACAAACTAGTGTCAAAGAAATGAAGTGTAATGCGTTACATGGACAAACAGAATTAACCAGACCAGAACCAGACTTTTAAAAAATGAATGAGCTTAAAGAAGATGGCCAGGTATGTCAACACATAC
The DNA here is from genome assembly GCF_026437365.1 of Eucyclogobius newberryi. Lineage (NCBI taxonomy): Eukaryota > Metazoa > Chordata > Actinopteri > Gobiiformes > Gobiidae > Eucyclogobius > Eucyclogobius newberryi. Next base: position 565,643 of record NW_027315801.1, read on the forward strand.
AATGATACACAGTAAAAAAGCATAATATGTCGTCTCTGGGCATATTTATGCAGCATTTACGTCATTATTGGTGTTTATTTTACTCTAAAATATCACAGGTTGTCTCTATTAAGATCAGTTTAATTGTTACATCCCCTAAAACACCTGAAAACAGTTTCTCCCATTTCACGATAAAGCTGTTTCTGAGCCAAATGGCGGAGACACTGTAGTTTTGGCTTCAGTAATAATTATGCTATTATTATTATTATTCAGTAGAAACAAGATCTGAGCAGAGGAAAAAAATGTTTTTTGTTGGTCAATATAAGGATTAAGGCTGCTGTTTGCGGTATGGACTGACGGTAGATTGAACATTTGTTGGGTTTTGACAGTTTTGACAGTCAATAGGTTGCGTTCACGTGACATCACAGCACTCTAGAATCCTTAAGTTTGAAACAGAACTTGTGAGGCAGGTGAGAATTATATGGTAGAATTATATAGAACAAAAACTGCCATAATGTTCAGCGTCTTCTCTGTGAAAACAAATACACATGAGCCTCAGAAAGTGTTCATTATTCAGAATCTGAATAAGGAACTTTCTTTGGCACTAAGATGCAATATATATAATAGGGCATGCATAACATTTTTAATTTAGAATTGAAATAAAATAGTCTTGAATATATAATTGAATATATAATCTGAATATATACACAATTTTCAGATGGTCAGAATAGTTCAAAAAACGAGGAGTGCAATGAATGGTTATTGGTTTAAATAAAGTGGTAGGTGTCAAGTGTTCATGAGTCCAAAAGCAGAGTGAAAGAAACTATTCTTATGACGGGAGCTTAGCTTATGATGGACCATAGCCTCCTGCCTGAGGGAGTGGCCTCCTGCATGAGGGGAGTGGCCTCCTGTCTGAGGGGAGTGGCCTCCTGTCTGAGGGGAGTGGCTCAAATAGTCCATGTCCAGGGTGAGAAGGGTCGGCTGTGATCCGACCTGACGTCCCAGAGCCCTGGACACGTACAGGTCCTGCAGAGATGGAAGTCTGCAGCTGATCACCTTCTCAGCAGAGGGCACACTCTCTGTTTGTCCCTGGCTGTGGCTCCAGCATACCACACGGGGAGACTTTTAGGGAAAGGGGGGCCGGCTGATTTTCCTGAAGTTCACGATCATCTCCACTGTCTTCCGGGTGTTGAACTCCAGGTTGTTACCGCTGCACCAGGACACCAGACGGTCCTCCTCCTGTAGACAGACTCATCCTCGTCCAAGATGATCCCGATGCGGGTGGTGTTGTCTGCAAACTTGATCAGTTTTGTGGCTGTAGGTGCAGCAGTTTGTGTGCAGAGAGAAATAAACAGCCTGGATGATCAATCTGGTATCACTCTCGAGGAAGATTTTTAGGAAAGAGGAAAAAACAGACTTCCGGATAATTGGCAACGCAAACATTTTTAGCCAGCCATATGGTTTCCCTTAGGCCAACTCTACAGGGAATTTTACATTGTATGATATTTCAAGATGTGACACAGAGTGTGCACTATCAAACATAAGAACATGAACAATAAATAATTTCACACAAGCAAAGACAACTAACAATTCAGACAGACAGAAAGACATTACACACACATCCTGGTTTATTCAATTCAATTTATTTTTGTAACGCCCAAAATTACAACAACAGTTGCCTCTGAGGGTGTGAAAAATGAATCAACAATGTCTGTGGTGGCGAGGGACGATGTCCCAGAGTCCTCTGTCCTTAGACCCTCCTCTGAGCTGGACCCACTCTTCGGACTCTTTATGAAGAGTTTCCCAACTTCCCAAAAGGTCATTTCATCAAACCTGATTTCTAGATGTCAACTAACATGACTGACAGGAGACTGCAGCTGGCTCTCTTTGCCTACACTGTTATTTGCAGCAAAAAAGAAAAAAGAGAGGGAATGCGAGTGTGTAAAATTGTGGGTTGCAAAGTGGATTATACGCTTCGTGTCCAAGCTTGCGGTAAGTGGGGCTCTACTGTCCAAAGGGAATGTGCATTTCACTTGGGTTTCATCAATGGCACGCATTCACTCTCATGTAATGGCAACAGATAAGAGGTCCAAATGGTTCTGATAGCCCATTCGAATGACAGCGACAGAGGTCAAACACATTTCAAAGGACACATGGGATTTTTTAAGCTTTTAACCATGTTTTTGCTCAGTCTGATTTCAGGGGAGCTCTTGATCAACAGCACCTGAGCATTCCATCTTCCACACTGACGTCTGGATCAGCCATCAACATGTCTGTGGAGGATGAGGTCAATCCACTGCTCTGCATGCAGCCATTTCCCCGAATGGATTGAGAGCCCTACGTCTTCAACTACAGGCTTTCCCGTGCGCATCATGTATTGGAATCTGAATAAAAAATGAATGAATAATGGACAGGATTTTTAAAAAACAATTCCGCTCTACCCTGACAAAGTAAAGCTACCAGCAGCATTGATTTTTATTTGCCCATTGGAAAGTGATACTGCAGTCACATTATGTCCCATCTGTTTGTACATGCAGGTATTTTCACAAATACAGCTACATCAAGTACACATATTACGCAAAACATACACACATCACAAAACAATTTTCACAAATACATAACTACCAAACAAGTTTTTAATCATCTTATTAGTGACATGCACTCTCTTTCATAGGTTGTGAAGATGACACTGGCATTTATGTGTCTGCATAATTGTCTGTGACATGTCAGATCTGGCATATGTGACACAACTCTGGCTGGAAGAGACCATGTGACCATGTGACCATGTGACAAGAGCTCATGGAGGGCAGAACTTGGAGCTTTGAGACTCCTTCCGTGGTCAAGAAGGGATTTCTCCCTTATCTCATATTGGTGCATTGTTATTTATTTTGTAAATGTTAATACACTCGCAATTTAAAACACATGATCATTCATTGCAAGATTAAACAATATTGCAGTTTAATATATCCGTTTAGGTTCGAGAAAAACATGCACTGTATGTCTCTACTTGGGACATAGAGACATACAGTGCATATGGCAGCTTAGGATAGTAGAAAAAGCTTCAGTTGTTTCATCTGGACTCAGTTAGAAAAAATAAACGTTTCGACTCTCATCCAAGAGTCATTGTCAATAACAGAATTTAGATCGAGAACTCCGATATTAATACTGGTTTAAAATACGAAACACTTTAAGACAAAAACTGGTTCACCCAAAGGACAAGTTGCCGACTCAAAAACAGAGCAATGTAGTTTATTCGATCCAATGCAGTGAAGAAAGCTGTAAAGAACGTTACATAGGTGAGACGAAACAGCCTCTACACAAGAGGCTTTATCAGCACAGAAGAAATACAAGTTCAGGACCTCAGAGCGCCGTGCATCTCCATCTTGAAGCCTCTAATCACTCGTTTGAAGACGGTGAGGTGAAGGTTTTAAGCAGGAGAAAAGATGGTTTGAAAGAGGAGTCAAGGAAGCTATTTTTGTTAAAAAAGAAAGACCTTCTTTAAACAGAAATGGAGGGCTAAGATTCAATCTCCCTGGTATCTATAATGGTATACTGAACCCCTGGAAAGGTAGAGGATCAGGACAAAGACATGTAGATGCTAATCAGGTACTCAGGGTGGTTGAGCCAGGGTCTCACAAAGACAAAGAGGATTCTAATAGTCCATTAAGATTCTGAATAGGCTCGGTAGATACAAGGGGGGAGTTTCTGTTGAAACAAACAACTCTTTCTACTTCAGGAAGGCTCCGCCCAATGGGCGGGTCTTACCACAGAACAGTATTAATATCGGAGTTCTCGATCTAAATTCTTTTATTGACAATGACTCTTGGATGAAGTCGAAACGTTTATTTTTTCTGAGTCCAGATGAAACAACTGAAGCTTTTTCTACTATGGAACACGCCTGGACGAATGAGGGATTACACCGGCTTTCTTGGGATCTAGAAACACTGTGAAGACATATGGATTTTTGTCTAGTTGTGTTTCCTTTTTTTGAATAGTAAAAAAAAAAAAACTGTTTGCCATATCTGAAGAATGGTTCCATCTGAAAGCAAAATGCATTTTATGAAGTGGCGTGAATCATTCATCAAGATGTGCGATGAATTGATTTTGTGCATAATGGAGCTGGAGACACACAGTTTATACCAACAGAGCCTTTCAAAAGTTTGTAAAATATGTGAGGCAGAATTGAATGTGCTCAAGGCTACTAGTTATAAATTATCTTCTTTTGAATAAGTGTAGCCATTTCCTCAACCATTAGAGGGACAGAAAAATCTGTGTGCAGGAATAGTTTTTAGTTTGGATAAATGATGGCGCGTAGACTTCTGCATGAAAAGATGTCATAAAAGTTGTAGCAATGTTTTTGCCCCCCAAAGGGCCTAGACATGGATGGTAAAGAGCAGCTATAGTTGTTTGAGCCTAAATAAAGGGTTTTACTTTAGGTTTCAGCTCAAGAATGAGGGATGAGAAAGTACATTTTTATGAATGGCTTGAAAAATGAAAGGTGGCACACAGTTGAGAGCAACAGTTGAGAGTGAGTCACTCTTCAGTGCCCTATCACAGCAGAGATCTTTCAGGTGTTCAGTAGAGATGTGCAAATCTGTTGTTCACTGTGTGGCTTCACACAGAAAAAGTTAAAAGTTGAATGGATTTTTTGGCCCAAATCTGAGTTTTATTTTCTCGTGGCGTGGACGGCCGATTAGTCCTGCCACGTATCAATCATAAAACGCACCTATTGCTCACCTGCAGCCGCGTGTCCCACGTTTCCGCGTGTCTATGTGCATTGATCTATCATAATATAGTTCCCTCAGTGTACGGGACAAAAGGAAAGACGGAGAAAGACAGTTCGAGCTGATGTGATCCGTCGCGCTAATAAACAAACGCACGTGTGTGTTGTATCAGTCCACACGGGGGAGTGGCATGTGCACGGGGGAGTGGCATGTGCACTTCCGCCTGCGCTCTCAAAATGCCTTTAAGCCTCCATTAATGAGCAGAAAGTTAGTGAACAGATCAGGGGTCCCCAATCAGGACCTTCTGAGCCTTTAGTCCGGACCCCAAAGCTATTTACAATCTTTGAATATTTCTAAAATACTTTGGTTAATTAAGCAACTATTGTTTAAATTCAACATGAGTTGCGGTGGTGAATCGAACAACAATCAATCAAGCTCCTGTCGGCGCTCCATCCATACCTCTCTCCCTCTGGTGCAGATCACATGTGAGGACAAGCAAGGGGAGAATTTCCATGTGTTGAACATGAAAAAGCAGGATGAGAGTGTGGCTGCCAAAACAACAGAGGAGGCTGTTACTTTCATCAGATTTTAGTTCCTGAAAATTGATTCAGACATATAATTAGCGATCAATCAGTGACAACACACGCAGTGTCATACATTTTATATTTGACTTGTAAATGATCTGTTACACCCTTCCACTAGGGTTGGCACTAGGTCATATAGGGAATTGGACAGGAAGTGACAAATTCCAAGATGGTGGCGCTCTTGCGGCCCAAATCACTTGCGGTTCACCGTTTTGCTACACCAGGTGGTGAGAGAGATAAAGTTACTGTCTCGCAACTTCAGGTTGACAGGCTTGCCGGCCTGATGGTTAGAGACATGGTTTGGTGCAAAGAGTTCGTAGGTTTGATTCCTGCACGGAGCTTTATTATCTCGAGTTTAAAAAAAAAATTGCAGTCTAGTTTGTTTTGGGATGAGTTAGCTACACTTTTGCTAATACAAAGTCATGGTATAAACTAGTTTTAACCAAACGAAGTAAACCTAAAACTTAGGGTTAGGTTTAGGGGTTAAGGGTTAAGGTTAGGGTCAGGGGTTAGGACCCAGACCCATGGGATTTACATTTTCACAATTCTTTGTTTTACATTCAATGCATGCCCATTTAAATTGTTTTTCAGCAAGACAACACCAGGAACTCATTGTTTGGTCCTTGTTCACATCAAATGCATCGTAAACTTCAGGTTTGGACCCAAGAGTGAACATTATTGATGGATCAGCAGAATTAGCGGGACCGTTCGCCATGTTTACTACAGTCGACCACCTGTTTACTTCCACCCGGCTCCCGCCATGTCGTCCTCGCCATCACCATGTCGTCACTTCCTCCAGTCCAATTCCCTATATGACCTAGTGCCAACCCTTCCACTAGGCCGGATAGGCGGGTGCCTTTTTTTTTGCTTGACAGAGTTTTTTGCGCCCCCGTCTATGTATCCAAACACTATTTTAAACTTGTCAAATAAATCTAACGAAAGGAGAAAATCAAAAAATCGAAAGCAGTGTGTTACGTATTCTAGCAAGTCAAGGGTATCGCCTCTGGACAGACAGAACAGGCTAGAATATCGAATGCCAACAGCGCCCTCCTCGGGGAAAATAAATAAATAGATAAAAATATTTTATATATTTGTTTTTGCTTGGCAGAGTTTTTTGCGCCCCCTTCTATATTTCCCAACACTATTTTGGCATTAAAATAAATAAATCTAACGAATGGGGAAAATGACCCAAAAATTAAAAGCAGTCGGTGTGTTACGACGACAAAGTTATTATAATAAATGCAACGCGTGCATGAAAGAGCCCATTTTTAATGGAATTGAAATGATCATAACTTCGGTTTTATTTGGTGGATTTACACGAAACAATCAGAGCTTCGGGTCTCCACTTCCGTATGACGTCGTGACGTCGTGACTACGTGACTCGGTTTTCATGTTGCAGGGTCTTAAAGCCGACCATGTTTGCAAACGCGCCGGCGCGGCCATAGACTCCGAAAGGAGAAAAAAATACTATGAAGAGGCTAAAGCCATCTGGGGCGCAATTCAGAAAGAAGAAAAAGGAAGGAGAGGCGAAAAAAGCCGAGGAGAAGAAAGGTAATACATTTGAATTGTATAGTAAATGTAATTTCTGCAAAGATGCTAACAACTTCAAGCATTTAAATAATCAAAATAATGAGGTGAGGTACCGACGAGCTATCTTCTACTTCAGAACAAAGCAGGTTAGCTAATCATCTAATCAGAGAAGAGAATCCCATTGTTGAGGGTGATAACTAAATAATAACTACGTGATCAAATAATGATAATACATACTTTTGTTAAATCATTTTAGGTTCACTTTTAAAATATCTGACCCCAACAGCTGCACCAATTGACGAAGACCAGCCAGGCACCTCAGCTGCATCCTCAGGTGAGTGCAAATGTGCCAGTACATGTTCCTGATGATAAATAACTTAATGCAAGAGTGACAATATGTTGTGTCATGTCTAATCCAGTCAATATATTTGCTCTTGTGTGTTCTCTATGTATATATAGGCCCAGAACCACTGCAAGGAACTTCAGATCAGCCTGCTACATCTCAGCCTGATTGCACCACTGATTCCACAGATCCCAACCATACACCCCTCTCAGGTGGGAGTCTAATGAATTTAAAGATTCTTAGCTACATACATAATTGTCCTCATGTCCTCAGTTGGCTCAAGGATGTTCTCTTTAAAACAATATCAGGTTACGGTTTACATGAGTTAATCTACATGAACTATTCATAATGCAGTCATATAGTAACATTACATTGTGTGATTACATATCTCATTTGGAAACATTTATTAAATATGTATGTGTATTATGGAACCAACCATGTGCTCCATACTGTACCTGTGTAATTCACAACTGAATCTTCTCATCCACCCCTTCATTCTCATACAGAGACATTCAAATACAGATAGGTCATACAGACAGCTGAATATCAAGCAAGAATGGTTTTACCTACAACAATTATGTGTGTGTGTGTGTGTAAAGTTACTGTGAAAATGTGGTGAGAAAGTGTGCTTTTTACATGCCCTCTCGATGCAGCAAAGACAGATGAGCCACTACCTACCGATCCTGCTGACTGGCCTTTACATCTGACAAGCACACTGAGGACAGAGTTTGTTCAGAGAGGACCCGGACCGTATCAGGTTACACTCGACTTCATCTTTCCGAGGAGAGATGATGGGAGAAGTTGCCACCACCAGTACTTTAGCAGGATATTGGTAAATGGAGAAAGGGTCAAAAGAAGTTGGGTGAAGTTGGCTTTTGTTGCCAACTCTTTTCAAAACAAAAGCAAATTCATTTAACATATGGAGGACTAAACGATTGGAAAAATGCATGAAAATAATCCGGAACACTTCAAAAATATGACAGCATGGAAGGAATTGGCTGTTTGCTTGAAACAAGGTTCAACTATCGACAAGCAAGAACAGGCCCTCGTTGAGGCAGAGAAGAATCGGTGGAGGGCAGTTCTGACACGACTGGTTTCTATTGTGTATATTTAGAGGCAGCACGGACGTACTCCACTCTCCTTCAAACGTAATTTCTTTGAAAGAGGTGGAGCTTTTGAATTGAATTGATTGACTACATCAGTGGAAAGATTCTCTCTACATTGGTGCAGGAAATAAAGAAGTGCAAATACTTTTCCCTTATTTTGGATTGTACCCCAGATGCTAGCCACACTGAACAGCTGTCAGTAATCAACAGAATAGTTGAGTCCATGGGTGAAAGTTTGTCTGCCCTGATTTTGAAGAGGCTGGTGGAGTTAGGCCTTTGATGACTGCAGAGGACAGTCCTATGATAACGGCGCAAATATGAGAGGGAGGAACAAGGGAGTACAGGCCAGGCTACTGCAAATTAACCCAAGGGCTTTGTTTGTGCCTTGTGGGGCACATACTCTCAATTTGGTCATTTCGGATGCTGCCAAAAGCTCTAAAGATGCCATCTCATTTTCTGGTATTGTGCAGAAGCTGTACTGCCTGTTTTCTGCCTCTACACACAGATGGGCCATCCTCAAGAAGCATGTCAACCTTTCATTGAAAATGTGGTCTGAAACCAGATGGGAGAGCGGAGTGAAAGCGGTTGAGCCTCTGCGATATGAAGCTGCGGCTGTGAGAGAGGCACTGCTTGAGGTGAGAAACCAGGCCAAAGACCCAATTATTAGGATTGAAGCCCAGTCTCTGGCAGAAGAAGTGGGGTCATTCCGCTTCTCACTGTGCACAGTGGTCTGGTACAACTTGCTGAACCAAATTCAGCATGTGAGCAAACTCCTGCTGTCCCAAACTATGCAGGTGGATACAGCAGTAAGTCTATCGAAAAAGACTGAAAAAGTTCTTGAGGCCTACAGAGCCACAGGCTTTGTGGCTGCACAGACGTCAGCCAAGGCTATGTGTGAGGAGATGAATGTGGACGCAGTCCTTGTGCAGAAGAGGCTAAAGTCCACAAGGAAGCACTTCTCCTACGAGTCTCCTGATGAGCCATTGACAGATGCCTTACACAGCCTAGAGGCAGCGTTTTTTTTAACGTGGTGGTGGATGCTGCAGTGTCAGCACAAAAGGAGAGGTTTGCTGGTCTTGAAGTTGTTGAGGACAAGTTTGGCATCCTGTCAAACTTCCAAGACTTGCCACACCAAGAGGTATTGAGGCAAGCGGAGGCACTTGCATACACCTTAAGCCATGGAGGGCAATCTGATTTGGATGGGAAGGTGCTGGCCCAGGACTTGAGAAATCTACCTGACTTGCCATCGAAGAGCCTGTCAACCCTCGAGTTGTTAAGATTCCTTCATGCAAAACAGCTGACAGAAATTTACCCTAACCTCTTTATTGCTCTGCAGATCAGTGCAACACTGCCAGTAACGGTAGCCTCAGCTGAGAGGAGTTTTTCCAAATTAAAACTGCTGAAGACTTACCTGAGGTCAAGCATGGCCCAAGAACGCTTCACTGGTCTGGCTTTGATCAGTATAAACCATGAGGTTGGTAGTCAGATTTCGTACAATGATGTCATCAATGACTTTGCAGGGAGGAAGGCCAAGGAATCTGCACTGTAACCCTTTATGTAAATAGTTTGTAGTTTTTTAGTGTTAGTTTGTAGTTTTTCTTAAATGATTTGTTTATTTTACATATTATATATTTTTTAATAATTTAATTATTGCTAATATTTTTATGTGTTTATTGTTTGTTATTATTACTATTGTTTTTTGCCAGTTGTTTGTTCGTTTTTATTCTTGTTATGCACTTTGCACTCTTGTTCTTGCGATAAATAAAGTAGTATTTTCCTGTAGAACTGGTCAATTTTTGCCTAGGGCACCAAATGTGCTGGGGCCGGCCCTGGTTACACCCGTGAGCATTCGTGTGTGCCTCGACAAAAACCTTTGTTTGTTATTTGTCTCCTTTTAATTTGTCACATTGATTCTGTTTATTGGCCTTTGTTTGTTGCCTGTGTGAGTTTAGAGACGCTGAACTTTTGATTTCTTAGTGTTTCTGTCCATTTACCTTTACATTCCTGTGTATTAAACATTACACTTTATTTTACCATTGTCCATCTTGGTTTTGTTACTTCCCCTACGGTAGAAACATGATACGATAAACAAATCTTGCCTAAAACCTGCAATTGTCCTGAGCGAGAGCAGGAAGCACAAGGAGGCAAACAGAGGAGGGACAGAACCAATAGCCTTGAGCAAATTGTATTCATTCATTTATTTGTTCATGCCCTTCACCATGCCAGCTCCACTCCACAGAGAACAGCACCAACAACACAAACCTCGACAAATAAAACATTAATCATTGCTGGCATGAACAAAATGAAAATGGAAGAAGATTTTTTTTTTTTGTAATAAATATTGGTGCAATATTTAGGCCATATTTTAACTGGAGCCTTTTCTAGGGGGCGGGGCCAGGGCACCATTTTGCTACCTCGCTGACGTTAACGCTGGTTTAAAGAGGCTGGACTTGGCCGCTGGAGTGAGATGGTGTCAGTCCATATATGCTGATAGTGTTTGAACCAATGACTGATAACTGAATCCAATAGCACCCCCTGTGGGAGATGTTTGTCATAGCCCCATGTGCAAAGAAAGAAGTGAATAATAACATTGTTTGATTTCCTGATTTTCAATGAGTTCCTAACATTTTTAAACAGATAAAATAGAATATTGAAACGCAGCCTCAGAGTTTTGTTCCTTTATTTAATTCACCTTTATTTGTTTACATGTCCTCAAGATGGGCCAATTTAACCGGACCCGAGTGCTCGATGGGATGGGTCCGGAGGGCGGGAGAACGGAGCACACACTGTGGTCAGCTCAGTCCCATCGCATGTGTGGAGCTCGTGTTGGGCTGTCAGTCTGTCCCAGTTTTACACAGACTGGAACAAGGGTTTGTGGTGAATGTGATATGACAGTGATTTTCCAAGTAGAGGTTCTTTCTGAGCTGAGCACATTAGTGTGCACGCTCCGGTCTGCAGGTCCAGTCTGCAGGTCCGGTCTGCACAGTCCGGTCTGCAGGTCCGGTCTGCACAGTCCGGTCTGCACAGTCCGGTCTGCACAGTCCGGTCTGCAGGTCCGGTCTGCACAGTCCAGTCTGCAGGTCCGGTCTGCACAGTCCGGTCTGCAGGTCCGGTCTGCAGGTCCGGTCTGCACAGTCCGGTCTGCAGGTCCGGTCTGCACAGTCCGGTCTGCAGGTCCGGTCTGCAGGTCCGGTCTGCACAGTCCGGTCTGCAGGTCCGGTCTGCACAGTCCGGTCTGCAGGTCCGGTCTGCACAGTCCGGTCTGCAGGTCCGGTCTGCACAGTCCGGTCTGCAGGTCCGGTCTGCAGGTCCGGTCTGCACAGTCCGGTCTGCAGGTCCGGTCTGCACAGTCCGGTCTGCAGGTCCGGTCTGCAGGTCCGGTCTGCACAGTCCGGTCTGCAGGTCCGGTCTGCACAGTCCGGTCTGCAGGTCCGGTCTGCACACTCCGGTCTGCAGGTCCGGTCTGCACAGTCCGGTCTCCAGGTCCGGTCTGCAGGTCCGGTCTGCACAGTCCAGTCTGCAGGTCCGGTCTGCACAGTCCGGTCTGCAGGTCCGGTCTGCAGGTCCGGTCTGCACAGTCCGGTCTGCAGGTCCGGTCTGCACAGTCCGGTCTGCAGGTCCGGTCTGCACACTCCGGTCTGCAGGTCCGGTCTGCACAGTCCGGTCTCCAGGTCCGGTCTGCAGGTCCGGTCTGCACAGTCCAGTCTGCAGGTCCGGTCTGCACAGTCCAGTCTGCAGGTCCGGTCTGCACAGTCCGGTCTGCAGGTCCGGTCTGCAGGTCCGGTCTGCACAGTCCGGTCTGCAGGTCCGGTCTGCACAGTCCGGTCTGCAGGTCCGGTCTGCACAGTATGGTCTGCAGGTCCGGTCTGCACACTCCGGTCTGCAGGTCCGGTCTGCACACTCCGGTCTGCAGGTCCGGTCTGCACACTCCGGTCTGCAGGTCCGGTCTGGTCCAGGCCGCGCAGTAACACGTGTCCAATGCAGCGCAAAGAGCTTTAAAGACTAACTAACCGTAAGAAGCAAGATATTTGTTTACCTATGGAGCTTCGAGAACAAGAACAAAGTAAACTTCCCATTGTCTTCTTTGGTCATCGTCTTCAGAAACAAAAGTGACAAGATTTTGTACAGATTCTGGAAAAGTTCTTTGTTTAGTTCTCCCCAAAACTAAACTAACGAATTATTCATATGTTCTCTAAATCCCTTTTTATATATTATTGATATTGCTGTTTTTTGCAGTAAAAACAAAGGTTTTGTGGTGGTTGAATAAGTGTTACCCTAAACCGCAGTAACTAAAATATGAGAGAATTAGTGTGCAATATAACACAGATTTACTTATATGCAATATATCGACTTCTTACTAATATTGATTTTAATATTAATCACACGAGTCTTCCAATTTAATTTCCCAAGAATTTAACCTGTTTGACTCTTTCTATGCTTACACCATCGAAAGCTATCACATTTTTATATTTTTTATGGTATGTTTTTTTTTCATCTTTTACTGCGTAGCTTGTTGATCTTTGAGATCTAAAACCATTTCTCAAGGACTTTGGAAAACTGTAAGAGCAAAGATATAGGTATATAGTTATTCGATTTATGTTAGTCACTATTATGAACAGTGGGACAGTTTGGGTCACTTACATTTTAGAGTGCATAGACAAAATTGTCTATGCACTCTAAAATGTAAGTGACCCAAACTTAGAAATCATCCCATTTAATCTGCAATGTAACAAACCAGTTGGGCCCTATTAAATGTGCTTTAATCTGTGCTTCAATTTAATTTGTCTGATAATTCAAAATTATACAGCACTGTTTTGACATTTAAAGACGCGTTGCATACAAAGACAAGACATACATGACATTAAATGAAGATAAATTTGTTATCTTAAATTCAGGAGCAGGACCACGCCCCTTCCTGCGGCTACACTATTTAAGCATCCAGGTCACACACACCTGTGTTCATGACGTCGTGCCCCTCCCTCCCACCCACTGTTCCCTGTAAACTGTGCGCCCGCGCATAGTGCGCGCATAAGAAAACCTATGGGGCACAGAAAATAAAATTCACCATAAACGTTTAAATGAATATCTAATATTAGACCTAATCTAATTACCAAGTGGCCACCGGGGGCAATCTAGCAGGAAGTGCAAGTGTTTGTCACACTGTAGAAGACTCTTGTGGACAGCTGAAGCACTGTCCAGGGGGCGAAAAAAAATTTCGTAGTTAACTTTGGAACAGTGCAGATTTCTCAGCCAATCAGAAGGCGAGCAGCTTTTAGGTGGTAGTTAACCTGAGATCTGGTCTCCTCTGGTCTCCTCCCACCCAGAATAGATGCGTGTTCGACGCTCCCAGGAGCCAACGCGTGAATGAATGAAGTAGATAATGACAAAATGGACATTAGAAAGAGTGTTTTGTAAGGGCCCATCCACGCAACGGATCAGAATCATTAGAATACGTCTTCAAGTGTCTACATGGTCGCGGTGCTCATTCACAGAGATCATACTATTTCATTGAATGTCATCATCAGGATTCAAATTTGCCATACAAAATTTTTTTTCGCACAACTTCATATTTTACATGTTGGGATCGTGGGATACTTCCGACACTATGTACATTTCTCAGCCAATCAACCAGAAGGCACGCAATATGAAGACGCGCAGCCGCAATGTCATTTCATATCAACACAATGACCGTTCCAATGGAATGGCACTTGTCATGCTTCAGCGTTGCCACCACTGCACGTGTGACAGTAGATCAACTGCTGACCCATATTTCTCACAATTGAAGGTAAATACTGCATGATGACAACCTAGAGTGCATGCTCAATGATGATTTGTGGGAGTAAAATAGTGATTAACATACAAATACACAGCGTTCATGCCTTGCTTATTGATATCCAAATTAAAACTGCTTTATTCACATACATCAATACAAATATATAAAATACAGTCACACACAGCACACCACATGTGTAGGCCTAGGCCTAATTTACCAGTTTCAAGTTAGCCAAGTTGACCTAGGCCTCTCTCTGCTGCTACTGGAGAAGTTTTGAAAAAAATAACAATAATTGTAGCTAAACCTACTATTCTTACTAAAACGTGCCTTAGCCAATAGATGCATATAAAATAAAGAGTGATAGGGCCCTAAGCCTATCCTGAAAGCACTGTATGTTTAACCATGGAGCTATTAAGCTCTCAATAGCTCCAAGGTTAAATCCTGGCCTAAAGTGTCATGTCTTAATCAGTTTTTCTCCATTTTTCTAAATTGAAATCATTAGTAGCAAAATATACTATAAAATACTTTAGGCCTTATATGGGTTTATCAGAAATAGATAAAGGGGTTATCTAGGGTTACCGTTTGGTTGGCAATCTCATTGTCACTAGATTTATAATGAAATAATCTTTTTAATTGCGGGCCATAATACCACCAGGATATGAGTTTCAATTGTGTTGCTTCGATGACCATCCATCCGGGTTTTCAGCACCTTTGCGACTTCCAATCAGAACAAAGGAAGAGGCAATGAAGTGGAAGAGGGAGTTCCAGGAGACTTCAAAAACCACCCTTCGACTGTCCCAAATGTTCTCCAAAATCTTGGACCTCATCCTCATCTCGTTAGGAGAAGAAATCAATATTTTGCAATGATTTGTTGCAAAATGTTAAAAATGAACTACAACCTTCTGCTTTTCAGGAGGACCTCCGTTGCCAGCACAACACATTTGACAAAGATTTTGATAACATCCGCCCATCATCGAAGAATGCGCAGTGCAAAGCCACAATGACAATAGTTGTAAAACTTTTCAATGTTACAGGTCAACCGATGCTCATCTCCCGGAATTTCCAATGATTGTGAAGATGAGATTTGTTCACAATCACCCAATCAACTGTGCTGATGCCCTGAGACACAGGGATGTGCCAGATGAAGTAAAGACAACATTCTTGAGTCTTTTTGAAGCAGCCATAGCCCGCCATCAGCACTTGAGATTCACAAATATGACATGCAGATTGAAGATCAAGATGATTTCATTTTCACGAATGGTAATTTGTAATTGTTGAAGCATTCAGTTGAATACTAAATGTGGGGTAAGAGTTTTCAAGTGCGTAACCATAACATGCAAAATTGTTAAAACTGTTTTTTTAACTTAAATTTGCACATAAACTAAAGCACCCAGAGTCTCACCACTTTACATCCTCCAAGAAAGTAGTAATGTCTCTGAGAATCTGAATTTCTGAAGTAATCAATCAAAGAATGAAAAAAATAAGAAGGTATGAAGATGGGTGTACACCCCAATTTGTCACATATTTGGGTAAACTGGCAACTTCGACACCTATTTTCTCAAATACTGGAGGAAACCATGCCGAGAACTTTTTCCCCCAGCTCAAGTATATCTTTGAGATTGGAAAACCACTTTTGAAAAGTAGTCCTGGTGTGGTGGAGCAAAATTAATTTTCTAGCCACATTCTGAGTTACAGCCTATGGCCTAAAATACCAGACCTTCAATGGTGTTACAGGTAAGAACTTTCAACAGTATCTATTATGTAATACCAAAAATCTTTTCTAATTTTGGTTATACTGAATAAACACATGTATGAGGAAATAATCAATTTTACTCAGCAAGCATGCAGTATTACATTGGTTGGGCCAAGCAATCTCAATCAAATTGCATTACCATATATTGTACTAAAGTTAAACTGCCCAAAAGCATTTAGGTGGCCTTTAGAAATTAATGAAATGGATAGGAAATAAATAAAAAAATATCTAAAAAGTCAGCACACAAAAGTTTGAGCAATGAACCCTAATTCTTCACAATTCAATCTACATTCAAAATTAATCTAAGTTCACGTTGACAGGAAGTGCTGTCGCTGGCTTACAACCCATTGCTAACTGGTTGCTTTTGAAAGATTGATATTTATGTTTCTAATTGCAGGTTGTACTACGCAACTGCCCAAAAAGCATATGGTGGAGGTGGTGTGGACATGCTGAAAAACTTGGAGTCATTAACAGAGCGACTGAATGCAGAGAAGGAGGAGATGCTGATTAAGATGGAAATCACAAGTGACAACCAGTTGATCCTCGCCATATGCACACCGTTAATGAAAATGGTTGAACAGAGGTGAAATGACTTTTGTTGACCCTTCCGGTAATATGGACTGTCATAATCTCCGTGTGTTTTTATTAATGACTCTAGACTCAAGACACCTGCTGTGGTGGTCTTCCAATCGGTTGCCTAATCACAACTACAGAATCTGAAAACACCATCAAAAATGCTCTGGAATTGTTTAAGTCTATTCTGCCATATGGTGCTTTTTCAGGGAGAGGTCACTTAGGCCCACAGGTGTTTATGACTGATGACAGCGCTGCAGAACCAGGAGCCCTTAATAAGGCTTTTCCAGAGGCAACATTGCTTTTGTGTGTTTTCCATGTCTTGCAAGCAGCCTGGCGCTGGCTCTGGGATGCTAAAAATCAGATTCCCCGTAAAAAAGTTCATGGGGAGGAGACCACATCATTAAATGATTCTGTTGATGGCGGCACGGAGGTTCGCGAGGTGGAAAAAAGTATTATGACATTTTGCAACTCATTGAGGAGTACCCAACCACTTTCCTACCGGCTGTCAAAACCTTCCTTGCAAGCTCACAGAAACTGCAGACAGACTCGGCTCTGATTTCAGCTTTGCACACATTTGGGAAGTATTCTGGTGCAGCCAGTTCCTTTCGTTTTAATAGGAAAAGAAAGTTGTCAGCATTGAAAAGAATAGGTGTAGAACCAACTGCTGTTGCACGCTGAAAGAAGGCTGCACTTGGAGGTCGGAAGTGCCTGACGAGTGGAAGGCCAACAAAAGAATCATTTACAAAGGAACATGGCTACGACAAGGCTGCTCCAAAAAGGAATCCAGGAGATGACCTGAAATCTGGTCTACTCCCACCTAGGAAGACGTTTGCAGCACCACATAACCTGTCTGAGGGTGTTAGCAAAAATCAGAGTCTTGGGAAAACCCCCTGTAAACAATAGGAAAAAAAATTATTAAAAAAGAAAATGTCATGTGAAGCACTTACAATTAGGCCTATTAATCTGCACAGCAATGCAATTTTTCATCAATTAAATTAAATTAAATCAGATATCACTTGAGTTGTTTGTCATTTTCATCCTATTTTGCCCTCTTCTCCATTGTGCAAGGTAGAAACTCTGAACATTTATATCCTCAGATTTAGAGCGTGTATTTACATGGATATCACATTCAAATTTGGCACATCACTTAAGCAACATGTTAAATATGAATTTGAATGTGTCTAACAAAGTTTTATAATTTTTCTGCATCAGCAAGATAACCAGTTTTTTTGTGGTTTCACGAATCAAAAACTGAATTTTAACCAGAGAATATATGAGACTATAAAGCCAAAGGTTGAAAAGGTTGCGGACCGCTGTCTGTGCAGGTGCGTACATTCAATGAAATAGTATGATCTCTGTGAATGAGCACCGCGACCATGTAGACACTTGAAGACGTATTCTAATGATTCTGATCCGTTGCGTAGATGGGCCCTTACAAAACACTCTTTCTAATGTCCATTTTGTCATTATCTACTCCATTCATTCACGCGTTGGCTCCTGGGAGCGGCGAACAATCATCTATTCTGGGTGGGAGGAGACCAGAGGAGACCAGATCTCAGGTTAACTCCCACCTAGAAGCTGCTCGCCTTCTGATTGGCTGAGAAATCTGCACTGTTCCGAAGTTAACTACGAAAAAAATATTCACGTTCAGGGGACACCTTGTGTTCTCCATATTTTTAGTTTCAAAACGCTGTGTGTTTTATTACAATCAGAATCATATTCACAGAGAAATTAGTCTAGTTAGTCCCGAGGCCCGGACCGCGGGCGTGTTCCAAAGACAACTGGCGTGTCACTATTGTGTAAATGAAACTTTCTTGGCCAGACCTGACTCACGAGTCAAAAGACACATGTGCATCATTATCTGGACCATATTTCTGTGTGAATATCTATGTTACTTGATGAGTACGAGCTCAGGAGCAGATGATCCAGATGTGAAGACACAGGTAAATCAGCTCACACAGAGTCATCAAGGACAGAGGGGACAGTAGAGACAGCTATGATTTGTTCTGTGTTTATTAAACTTCAAAATGCTGTGTGTTTATTACAATCCAACCCCTATTCACTGAGAAATTAGTCTAATTAGTCCCGCAGCGCAGCAGACCGCGGGTCCGCCGCGAGACCCCGGTTCAAAAGACGCATCACTACCACGTTTATTTATATGTAAATATCTCATGTTACAACGTGGGCACATGCGGTTTATTGACAGGTGCGGCCTGTATATGTACCAATTCTGTTTTCTTCATAAATATCGTGTGCACGGCTTTTATTCAGGAACGCTGTATTGTATCATTGGCTGGACACCTGTCACTGACAGGTGATATGATACGGTTTACGCCAATCATAGCATTGATAGTGCTTGCATATGTGCCCTATCCATACGCACCATGCAGGTTAGCTAGTTAACAATAATGTTAAGGAAGTTAAGGAACGCAAGTCCCTCAGCCAGGCCAAAGCAGGACTCTCACATATAACGTACTATACAGCTCATGAACAACAATCATTTTAAGTGGGCCAAATTGCTTGTGATAAAAGTAAGCTACTGAAAATTGCTGCTGTAGTTTGATTATTTTAATAAGCCATGTTTCTCGTACGCCAATAAACACTTTGCATCGTAGCTGGGGTCGGGGTCCTTGCTAGAGAAACAACAGTATTAAAGAAAAATCAGTTTGAACAGGTGAGTTTCATGCTGCGATTTGAAGCACGTAGGACCCCAAAGCAGAACCCAAGCGGGTTGGTCCAGGGGAGCAGGTAGGTACTGAGAGAGACGTTTTATTGGAACAGGAGCCACATGGAGATCATGTAATTACAGTCTGATGACAGAATGAGTACAAAAACACTGAAGATAAACTCACGCACTGGCAGGTGGCGGTGGTGGCAACGAGTGTGGACTGATGGCTCCTCATAGATAGGTGGATCAGCTTCTCCAACGTGAGTGACGCAGGCGGGGATTAAAGCGAAGAATCTCAAGGATCATGACGGAAGCGCCAGCTCTCATAGATGAGAGCAGAATCTTCAGCGGCTTCTGATGGAGCAGACCATGTGATAATAACATACTGTATAACTTAGGGGAGCTGATAAAAAAGAGAGAATAAGGTTGGGAATGCTTTCTAGTTAGTTATGTTTCACATGTTTTAGGCTCATGAATTACTATTATTGTCAAGTTAATGTTGTAAGACACATTTTAATGACTGCCTTGCCTATTGAAACACAACAATGACAAGCACACATTTATCCTTTCAGAAATGCACTGAAATTATCCGTCAAGAGCTATTGTCTATTGTACTATATTTTCCGCCACTTGTCCAACGCAGTTTGAAAGGGCTTATCGTTCTGGCCCTCCATGACCTTAAGGTTAAGTGGCAACACTCAATAAATGAATAATCAGCTAATGCTCCATTGTCCAAGCTGTATGACATTAATGTTTGTGACCACGTCTTGGCACAAAAGGGAAATGGCTATTTTAAAAGCGGGTCACACAAACCCTTTAGTAATCAATGGAGGTTGTTCAGATAAGCTCTATAGGCAAACTGTGGAGGGCCCTAGAGGTGTCAGACGGGAAAGCAACAGTGAAGTGAGCAGATGTTCACTTGATTAAATGCTCATTGTGAAAAGCGTCTTTTGAAGTCTTTTTTTAGGGGCCATGGTACAAGGATCTTCAGCATTAGTTTGCATTCACGTGGTATAATGAATTGGCAGTGAAATTTCCGATGGAAGGCATGTCTGTATTGTTGGTTTTTAGATGGCATAAAAAAGTTTAAAATAGATGAAGACGAATAAAATACAGCTTTTATACAATCTTTTAACCTCATGTGTGGAATGGAGACTATGGATAAACACATAAATATGTACGTTGAAGAGAAATGCAAGGTATGTGTATTCACGTTGTCATTGATTTGAAGAGATTCTGAAGATGACGTCCATCTTTTTACCATTTAGTGTCTTTACCTGCATTAGCCACGACCCATAAACCACATAGACCACGTTTATTAAATCTGATATCGGATCGGTGAATGGGGACCTGCTAGGGCTGGGTATCGCGATACAATATGTATCCCGATCCTGGAGTTACGATACGTATCCCGATACATTCTTAACCACCAATCTTTTCTTCTGAATAAGAAAATGCATGCAATTTCATGCATGAAGCAAATAACTTATGCAAGTATTTTTCTTGCCAAACAATTAGCAAGGTCTGAACAAAATAAATAACAGTAATTTAAATTAATGCAAACATGACTATGGCATTTTAGTCGCCAAACAACTGGCATGGCTTTAATGTAACTTACACAAATAAATGGCTGGATTAATCAACCTTCAATGCATTTTGCATTGCATAAATGCTTGTGTCTAACCCATAGAAAATGAATATAATTAACAGTATTAGAAACCAGAACACAATTGCACATTAGCTGTCGTTGAAAAAACTCTAACCATCAAGGCAAGAGCAGCAATATGAACATCAACAACAAATCAAAAAGCCTATTGCATAATACAACGTATTGGCTGATTTTTGTTCAGAAACAAAAGTTGATCTACATGTTCTGGTTTTAAGATGCTTCTCTGGGCTGTCACAATATCTCCACTCGCTCTGCTGATACACTGGTACCTGGAATGCAGAGAGTATTTCTAGCCAAGGTTGACAGCAGAGGATAAGTGACTTTGTTCTCCCACCACATCAGAGGATCAGCAGAAAACCCAACAGGCTCAGCCTCTCTGGATGCCCTAACTTCATTCATTGCCTGATCATGAGGCGTCATTTTCTGAGAGTCCAGACGCTTTGGAAGTGAGAAGGTCTCTCCAAATAAATCAGCAAGTGCACAGTCCCTTCTTTTGCAGAGTGGTGTAGAACCCACTTCTAGATCTGCAGGCTCTTGATCTTGAACTGGTGTGAAAGACTCATTTTTTCTGAAATGTAAAAAGAAATGTGTAAAAAAAAAGTAGCAGCAACAGTTATTAGTACGTAGTAGTAGTAGTAGTAGTAGTTATTAATAGTAGTAGTAAGTACTGTAGTAGTAAAAGTAGTAGGAGTAGTTATTATATTATTATTAGTAATAGTAGTAGTTGCAAAAGCAGTTTACTCAGTGACTAATCCAAATATTAGTAGTGTCAGGAATAATATGAGAAGCAGCAAAAGAAGCATTAAAACATAAATAATCATCTCACCTCGGGCATTCTTACTGCTTCTGTTGCGACGGTAGCAAAGGTGACATCTTGCTCCTCTCTTTAAAGGCCGGTCGCAAAAATGTTTTATCCAGGTACCTCTTTCCAAGGTCTTCTGACAAGGTCTTCTGTCTCTTGTAACGGCCGAGTCAGAGCTTCTTACAGCTGCTCCTTGGCACAGTTGTGAGGAAGGGGGCCACTACAGACACAGTTGGTGTTTTTTCTTCCGACATGAGCATGGCGACTATAAGATGTCGTAGGGCTGCAGCAACATCTTCTGCACAAGCGAGATCAGCTTCTGATAAGGTCCACAGCTCCTACGCGTTCCTTCTCACTTCGGCCGAGAGTTGCGTGGCACAAACAGCGCACTTCCCCCGTGCGGATGCAGAGATAAGGCTCGTGGCTAGACGTGCGTTTGTTTATAAAGGCGACGGATCGCATCGCATCTCTCGTCTCCCGTAGATTCCCGTCTCCTCTGAGCCAGCTCGAATCATCTTTCTCTGTCTTAATTTTGTCCTGTACACTGAAGGAACTATATTATGATAGATCCATGCGCTTAGACACAGGGAAACGTGCTGCTCTCCTGGGGACGAGCCAGAACGAGGCTGCAGGTGAGTAGTAGGTGTGTTCTATGACTGATAGGTGGCAGGACTAATCGGCAGTCTACACCACCAGGAAATGAGACTCAGATTTGGCACCAAAAAATCATCCATTACGCCTTTAACTTCCCTATACAATTGTGGCATGGCCGTTTCAGTGATTTTGGGGCTCACATGCCTCCACATGCTACCTGAATCCCCCATTATTGAAAACACTATACGGGCGTAAAGCTTTGCATATATGAGCCAAAAGCAACAATGTGATTTTCTGAGCCCTGGGTGATGGTGAAGGGTATTTTATTTTGAAAGTTTCACTCATAGTTGAGTGTGTAGTGGAGGCTCCCTGTTGCTCGGTTGATAGCGGCGTCTCTGGATGATGTCTCGTCATGTGAAAGCAAAGATTTGTCGTTTCTGCAATACTTTACTTTATAGCGGGAATATTTGCACACAGCATGGCCCGTCTCCAACTCCTGGCTCCAACGTGTTTTGAAAAAAAAAATAAAGTTCCCATATTTTTGCCTTAAGTTTGACTGGTGGTGACAACAACCTTTCACTGCCTTCCTCCATCGTGTGCACTCACTGACCCGTATGGGAAGGAACTTCTTCTGGCAGAGCGTGCTGTTTACCACTCGATAAAGGAGTTTGCTTCTAAACGGCCGCCTGAACAATTTATAATGAATTAACAATATTTAAAAGTATCAAGACTGTGTCGATATAGTGCCGAATCGATTTTTTGAACACAACCCTGGTACCTGCTAAAAAAATATTGTTGGGGGATTAAATGTGCTCTCAGTATCAGAACAATCCTACTTTAAATGAAGAACTTACCTGAGCGACCAGAGAACACGGTATTAAGTACAACTGTAATCGAATATGCATTTCAACCAAGAGGATAACCTTATCTCATTTTAATTGTTTACATTCATATTGCTTTTTAGTGATGTTCATGACGTTTTATCATTTTCAACAAATCCTGATTAGAAATGGATGGCAGAACGTAATAGCCAGGACTGATGCACGTGCTCCAAACATGAGTATGAGTATTACATGAGTATTAACCCACCAAAGTCATTATTAGAAAGTCATTACAACATATTACAATTTTGTTTACAACACTGATGTCTGTCTATGTGCCGCCACTTTTGCACTGCTTTGATACACATTATATGAAATGACTGAAAGTGAAAAATGAAACATAACTCACCTCTCAGTGCACTTTGGGCTCCATTTGACACACTATTTCCCAGAAAGTAGAGTGACACATGGCTGTCTCCCATATTCTGAGTGCGTAGGCGTGTTTTCCTCCTGATACACAATGGAAGTGGATAGTTGTTTCACATAGAAGAGGAAGGAAGAGGGAGCACAATAACTGAATCTTTTGTTTTGTTTTCATGAATCGTTTTTTGGCAAAATAATTATGCAAATGTAATCTACAAATATTCTCAAATGTGTCAGATCGATTTAAAAATAATGGAATAATTAACGCCGCTAATTAACTAGTTACCTGCTAACAGTATTACCTAGTCTTGTGCTAGCTATTTTTACTTTATTTTATTTTTATTTTATTCTTTTATCATTATTTTATTATCTTATTTTTATTTTTATCTTTTTATTTTTATTTATCTCTTTTATTTTATTTCCCCCCCTCCATTCCCTATTAAGATAGGTGAGGAGTTTTGTTAATGAGAGTTTTTTGTTTTTGTTCATAAGAGTTTTATTTGGAGTTTTATTTGGAATAGACCTCAGCCTCCCGGGTAAGGTCTATTCCAAGGTACTGGAGAGGAGAATCCGACCGATAGTCGAACCTCTGATTCAGGAGGAGCAGAGTGGTTTTCGTCCCGGTCGTGGAACACTGGACCAGCTCTATACCCTCCATCGGGTGCTCGAGGGCTCATGGGAGTTTGCCCAACCAGTCCACATGTGCTTTGTGGATCTGGAGAAGGCTTTCGACCGTGTCCCTCGGGGTGTCCTTTGGGGGGTGCTCCGGGAGTACGGGGTCTGGGGCCCTTTGCTCAGGGCTGTCCGGTCCCTGTATGACCGGAGCAGGAGCTGTGTTCATTGCCGGCAGTAAGTCAGACCTGTTCCCAGTGCATGTTGGACTCCGCCAGGGCTGCCCTTTGTCACCGGTTCTGTTCATAGTTTTTATGGACAGAATTTCTAGGCGCAGTCAGGGGTCGGAGGGTGTGGTCAGGGGTCGGAGGGTGTCCGGTTTGGGGACCACAGGATCTCATCTCTGCTGTTTGCAGACGATGTTGTCCTGATGGCTCCATCAAACCCAGACCTGCAACATGCACTGGGACGGTTTGCAGCCGAGTGTGAAGCGGCTGGGATGAGAATCAGCTCCAAATCCGAGGCCATGGTTCTCGACCGGAAAAAGGTGGCTTGCCCTCTTCAGGTGGGTGGGGTGTCCTTGTCCCAAGTGGAGGAGTTCAAGTATCTCGGGGTCTTGTTCACGAGTGAGGGAAGGATGGAGCGTGAGATCGACAGTTGGATCGGTGCAGCAGCTGCAGTGATGCAGTCGCTGCATCGGACCGTTGTGGTGAAGAGGGAGCTGAGCCGAAAGGCAAAGCTCTCTATTTACCGGTCGGTCTACGTTCTGACCTCACCTATGGTCATGAGCTTTGGGTAGTGACCGAAAGAACAAGATCGCGGATACAAGCGGTCGAAATGAGTTTCCTCCGCCGTGTGGCTGGGCGCTCCCTGAGAGATAAGGTGAGGAGCTCGGCCACACGGGGGGAGCTCGGAGTAGAGCCGCTGCTCTTCCACGTCGAGAGGAGCCAGCTGAGGTCGCTCGGGCATCTGCTCCGGAGCCTCCTGGGCGCCTCCCTCGGGAGGTGTTTCGGGCATGTTCCACCGGGAAGAGGCCCCGGGGAAGACCCAGGACACGCTGGAGAGACTATGTCTCTCGGCTGGCCTGGGAACGCCTCGGGATCCCCCCGGAGGAGTTGGAGGAAGTGTCTGGGGAGGAGGAAGTCTGGGAGTCTCTGCTCAGACTGCTGCCCCCGCGACCCGGCCCCGGATAAAGCGGCAGAAGATGGATGGATGGATGGTGTTTTTGAAACTTCCTATAATCTGTCCTTTTCCTCTGTTTCTACTGCAGTGAAACAACCAAATTTCCCCTTGTGTGACATTAAAGGATTATCTGATCTTATCTTATCTTATCTGTAGTGCAATTGGGGTTTAAGGCTCAATTTACCCATAACATAAAGCAGCATTTTGAATGGTTTGATTTGAATGGTCTCCAGTATTTTGAAGATCCACCAGCATTTTAGGGGCAAATATATATACTGTTTATATATAGTATATCTTTTTTTTTATGCAACACTATCAGATATGACTAAATGTTCGATTGTGCAAGAGACCACTTGCCTTAAAATAACATTTGGTTTGTACTGTGTGTGAGCCATTGGAGCAACAGCCAATCAAACGATTCATGAGACAATTAAAACCACCACCCATAATAATGTTCTCAATTGGAAATATAGAGAGCTTTATCACAATTTCGTACACAAAAGTAATAGGATGGGCAATAAACATTTAATATAGCATATTCTTCCCCATGTAGGCGGAATATGATATATTCCTCATAACAAGCACTTATCTACAACTATAATCTTTAATATAGTCCACAAGCTTGAAAGGCTTGAGATCTTTTGAGTTGGATCTCTCTCTTGGCTTGTGAGAGAGATGCTCTGAGTAATTTAAGTGTGTCTCTTGTCATAACGCCAAGAGCTAATTAAGCAAAGTAGACCTTATTCCCTTTGATTTTCAATATGCGTAGCTGGTCTAAGCGGCTCAACTTTTGGCTTCTTTGCATCTGACTGAGCCCTACCCTTTCCTAATGAACCTATGCCACTGTACAATGAGCCTAATGAGCAACACAAACAATACAATTAACACTTAACAACTCTGTGAACAATATACAATTGACATCATCGTTTGCACTAACTGGGAAAACTACAGTAGCTAAAACAGGAATGTCATATTATAATTAGCTTGGATAAAATACTCCTAATCCCACAAACTATTTGAAACTCAACTATACATAAAAACCTTAAAAACCAAAATACCAACAAATTAAAACCTATAAACCATTTAACCATCCTGCTCCCTCTATGCATTCTCCTGTCATGGCCCGGAACCTTAACTCATGCCTCCGGGCACAAGAACAGGAGGTAAGTAACAGGCTTAAGCACTTCATTAAAACCACCTTTTTGCACACACAGCAACACTACATTTTGTCCGTCTTATGTCCGGTCTTATGTCCGTGTGCTCTTTGTGGACAGCCTTTAACACCATACAACCCCAACATCCACAGGTGATGGGGTGATGGCATTATTGCACAGGGGTGCCTTAGGCTCGCCACAATAAAAGAGGGTTCCATTTTAGGACCAATTTGATTCTCCATTTTTGTCAGTAATCTTTATGCTGAGCTGTCTGGAGTCTTGTACCATTTTTATGACAATGGTACTTTACTGTTGTTCAACATTGGAATGGGTCATAGAGAATCAGAATAAGTTTATTGCCATTTATCAATGAACAGGATTCACGGACATAGGAACTTGTCCTGGCGGTTCGGTGCAACACAAACATAACACTGAACAATAAATACAAAAACAATGGACAATAAATAACAAATAACTACCGGGTATTAAAATGGTTAGGTAGAGTTAAAAATAGACATGATATGTACACAAAATAAAATATGTGGTGCAATAAAAGTGACTTAAGAAGTGTTCACGAGTACAACGGCAGAGGGAAAGAAACTGTTCTTATGAGGGGAGGTTCTGGTCCGGATGGACCGTAGCCTCCTGCCTGAGGGGAGTGGCCTCCTGCCTGAGGGGAGTGGCCTCCTGCCTGAGGGGAGTGGCCTCCTGCCTGAGGGGAGTGGCCTCCTGCCTGAGGGGAGTGGCTCAAATAGTCCGTGTACCGGGTGAGAAGGGTCGGCTGTGATTCGACCTGCTCGTCCCAGAGTCGTGCAGAGGTACAGGTCCTGCAGAGATGGAAGTTTGCGGCCGATCACCTTCTCAGCAGAGCGCACAATGAGCTGTAGTCTCTGTTTGTCCCTGGCTGTGGCTCCAGCGTACCACACGGTGCTGAGGATGGACTCAATGATGGACGTGTAGAACTGCACCATCATCTCCACTGTCAGCTTTGCTTTCTTCAGCTGCCACAGGAAGTACATCCTCTGCTGGGCCTTCCCGATGAGGGAGCTGATGGTGAGCCCCCACTTGAGGTCCCGGGTGATGGTGATACCAAGAAAGCGGAGGGAGTCCACAGTGGAGATGGGGGAGACCGAGAGATATTACAGTCTGTCTTTGTCGTAGTGCAGTCCCGCTTGCAGTCACTAAAACTAGTATTGAATGCAAACAAAACAAAAGCCATGACCTCCTTGCATGTGTGTGCTGTACAGGATGATATCCTTCAGAGCATGACTTCTCAGGGAAACCCTGGGGAACCTTGGCTTTATACTGTACCAAGTGCACTCTTTTAAAGCTCACTTGCAAAACATGGGTGAAATATCTAAGATAAAACTAGCGTTTTACTATCGTAATAAAGCTTGTTTTGCCCTTGAAAACCGCAAACATCTGGTAATGGCCACTTTTCTGCCTCTAGATTAGGGTGATGCTCTCTCTCTATATACATGCATCTGCAAAAGGTCTGAAATCGTTGGCTCCTGTGTATCGCTGTGCTCTGAGATTCACAACGGGTTGTGGCAGGCTCACCCACCACCCAGTGTTCCCTCTAAGTTTTCATGTGTCTGGGCAAACACACAAGCTTCCTGTGCACACTGAGGACCACTGTGAGCAACATCAGATGCGCACGCTGTGGCCACACACCAGTTTCACGCCTGTTCAAAACCTTGGATCATAGCAAGTTACATGGCTTATTAAAATAATCAAATTACAGTAGCAATTTTCATTAGTTTACTTTTATCACAAGCAATTTGGCCCACTTAAAATTAAATATACAAAAATCATGTTGTTCATGAGCTGTATAGTATATTATATGTGAGAGTCCTGCTTTGGCCTGGCTGTGGTCCAGTTGTGGCCTGGCTGAGGACCTTGCGTTTCACCGCATTATTGTTAACTAGCTAACCTGCATGGTGCGTATGGGCAGGGCACATATGCAAGCACTATCAATGCTGTGATTGGCTGCGTAGCGTACGTAAACCGTATTATATAAGTGACAGGTGTTCAGCCAATGATACAATACAGCGCTCCTGAATAAAAGCCGCACACACGATATTTACAAAGTAAATAGAACTTGTCCATATACAGGCCACACCTGACAATACCATGTTGTCTTTTGACTCGTGAGTCAGGTCTGGCTAAGAAAGTTTAATTTACACAATAGTGACACTCCAGTTGTCTTTGGTGAATATGAATATGATCCTGATTGTAATAAAACACACAGCGTTTTGAATCTAAAAATATAGAGAACACGAACATGTCATTCCCTCGTTAGTCTATAGGAGGTTATATATGCTCCCTCTCTCCTTCACTCCAACTTTAAAAGCCCAAAGTGCTGTACAGACAAGTGAAATCAAATATCGGGCGGTTCTTCATCTACCTGTAAGAACTGGTTCTCCTCCTGAGTGGGTCCAGCTCCACTGTCTATCTTGCGTCCGTCTGTCCGTCTGAATGAGTCGGATCGGTTGGCACTAGATCATAATATGATCTAGTGGACCGGTCTCGGTCCATGTTGGATTCAGTAACTTCCCGACGTCCCGAATACGGAATCGGGACGTCGGGAAGTTACTGAATCCAACATGGACCGAGACCGGTCCCTCTTACAGCCAGCTCAGGCAATCATTTCCTCTCTTGTGTCCAAATCCGAAGTGTACGAGGCATTTGATGTTTACGACTCTAACCCTTAATAATACAATCTGACAGTGTCTGAAGCGTATCGAGGGCCGCCATATTGGATTCTGTAACTTACCGATTCTGTCTATGACCTTGTGCCGACCCAGTCAGATCCCTCCTTCACTCTGGGACTCCTCCAGGTTTCTACTTTTTCCCAAGGAGGCCTTGTGTAGTTTTTCCTGGCTGAGAAGGAGGATCTGAGGACAGGGGACCTTGGGACATTGCCCCTCATCCCTATGGACATGTTTAATCCGTTTTTCACTGTCGCCCTCCGAGACAACTGCTGTTGTGATTTTGAATGATACAAAAATACATTTTATTGACTTGAATTGAATATATTAATGACACATACAATCAATTACAATTACCATACTTTTCTATTTTTAAGCCGCTACTTTTCCCCCACGCTTTGAACCCTGTGGCACATACAGCGGTGTGGTTATAGATTTTTACAGGTTAACGGCCACCAGGGGGCACTCTGGCAGGAAGCGCAAGCATTTGACACACTGTAGAAGAAGATTTCAGTGGACAGTGGTCACTTTATTTTAAGCTTCAAAACGCAAACACAAAAGTGTGTTTTATCACAATCAGACTCATATTCACGGAGAAATGAGTAATGAGGAAGTGAATCTAGAGGCAGCGACACAGAGATGCACTCGAGGAGCGAGGACATGCGATATAAGATGTTTTTTTAACAAAGATTTAAAGCTTAACTTAAATGTTCTAATAAGAAAAATGCCATATTAAACCGCTGCATTGGATGTTCCCCTCAATACTATGTAATGGGTCTTATCAAACATGATTAATGGGTGTTGGAATAAAAATGTTACTAAGGTTGAATTACGAACTTGATTAATGGATACGGGGTCAACTCAGAGTCAGAAAACACAATTTATCTAAATTATCACTTTATAGAACTTGAGATTTTTTTTTAAATTAGCTATTATAAAATAATACACAAACAGTGATCTTGGAGAAGAATATGGATGGTTTGCCTCTTGTGTTTTCAACAGTCCTTAAGTCCATAGGCCAAGTTACAGTAAATCCATCTCACAGCGAGACGTGACCTTTGCATTGTTGTCACTTTGAGATGGAAAGTACGATGTCTGCTTCTTCAATATCTGCAATGTTATGTCAGTGAAGAGCACCATCCCAACTTTTTTTTTATCTTTAGCTGTCATTTATCTTATTTTATGAATACGATTCTGTTCAATATGCAAATATTATTCAGTAAGACACTGTTCTCTATCGAAGCAACAATAGCAGCCCATGAACCCTTGTGCTACTCTCAGAGATGGTCCGCGGGTTAAAAACATAAAACGACAACAAAAAACATCAAACAAACAAATACTCACACAAATACACATTTTCATGTTGCGGAGGGGGAGACCTGTTTGACCCAAAGATAGCGCGAGGGCTATGTACTCATATTCAGTACTTTTTCTACCACTATTTCTATTGCCTCTACTATTTAGGAAGCAACTATTTGAAGTGAGACTTTTAAATAAGACTTTGATTCCCTCATTGAAAAGGTACTTTAGACTCCCTCCTGCACCGGAGAAGGAGAATGCACGTAGACTTACTGACAGTTGAGCAGCAAACCAAATATATATGAATGAGACATCCTGTGTACCTGCATGGCCAAACGACACATTGGAATGGACAAAGTGCACACAATATTCACTGTGAGTCTCTATGGGGCTATTGCACAAGACATTTGTATTCTACTCAGGGAAAACTTGAATTCTACAGAACAAGCCAACCCGGTGCCCTATGTTCCATACAATCATTCAGGTTGAAAGAAAGGGTGCTGGATTGACTGTTAATGGTATATATAATATATACCTGCATGCAGTGTTGGGAAAGTTAACTTTCTACATGAACTAGTTCAGTTCATAGTTCATAATTCAACATTTTGAACTAAGTTCACAGCTCCAAAAAAATGAACTAGTTCAGTTCTTTTTTTCAATATTATGCAATAATGTTTCTAAATTATTCCACAGCCCAAATACAACCACAGGCTGCAATTATTGTATTAGTTTAATGCTGAAACTATGTGTCAGATTTCATCTTCATATCCAATTTTGAATCCTTCCCCAGGATTTAAATTCACATTTACAAAACATGAGGGAAAACTTGCTGGGCAAAGTTTGCACAGAAATGTTAGATTGGTCCCATCCTCAACAACCTTATCATCAAACTCACGTAACTGGTCGTACGGCGAAGCGTTGCTGTTCTGTGGACTTCACGTTGCTGTCGCGTCCGCGCTGCTTTTTTTTTTTTATGCGCAGTGCGGTGCGACACGCAAAATCTCTGTCTCCGCGATCTATCGCCTCCACAACTATGCAGCTCCCACACTTGCCAGACAGAGGCTCTTTTTGGGCAACTTAACGAAAATAAAAAGAACGAAGGTGCCGTTCGCAGACACCAGAAAGAATGCGTTCATATTATCGTTCGTCAGCAGTAATATCGTTCGTTCAGTTCACGTTCACCAAAATTATGAACGCGTTTATGAACTTTCGTTCAATGAACGCGTTCAGGTACAACACTGCCTGCATGAAACAAGAGGGGAATGCCAAGAGCCAAGAAGACAAGCTGGAATCTTGAGCAGGGTCTTGGTTAAGTGTAGCTAAGTAGGACGCCTACAGTTCATGTTAAAGGTTGGGTGAGACTAGATACCCGCGATATTACTTAAAAACTATCATGAAAATGGATATCTACTTGTCAAATGGGTATTTTGATCCAGCTCATCTTTTCATACCGTCAGCAATGTGTCATAGTACCAGAAATGTGCATGAATCACTTGATTGCTTTAATGAGAAGGAGGAACTATTATAATATGGTTAAGAGCTCCTAAAAGTTGCTTTTGCATAATAGGTGTCCTTAATATGAAGCAGAAATTCAGGCAATGCCACTAAAACAATTTGTCTTACCTTACATTGAGAGGTCTCCTTGTATTCTAAATACTCACTATTCTACACACTGGTAGATTGTTTTTGAGGCATGTGAAGTGTGATGACTTTCCTGACTAGACAAGCATTCTTACACTGAGCCGCAGTCTGCTCGTGACACCTGCTTGTCTCAATGGAGCTGGATAAGTTAAATGTCATACAGTGGAACGTTCCAAGCAAAGTAAATTGCTTTAAAATACGCATTCCTCCAGTTTCATCCCGCTGATGTTGCCTCATTGCCAACACGTATCTGTTTTGCTCAGAACAGCAGCTAAGAAAGTGCAGTAACCTTGAATGGAGTTTGCTGACCACATCGCCTGCTTTTGTTCGAGTCCAGGCGTAAGTACACAAGATAACGCAAAACACCATCACAGTCTTTTCCCCCTCCATTGGGAACTGACTCACTGTTTGGAAAGTTATCAAAGTTCAGCGAGATGAGGAGAGACGTTTGGTACTCATTCTGCACATGATCAAAAGAACCTTTGTTTTATGTATTTATTATTATTCCTAATATCATTTCTAGTTTTGTTGTATTCATTTTACTATCGATGTTACTACAATACATCATGTGTCACAAAAGGTTACATAGTTCATACATAATTCTCCCTAAATGGGTCTAGGGTTCTATGGTAATACTTTTACACACTATAACTAAACACAGTCAAATTGATCAGAATCTTATTTTTGCTTCAAATTCACTTATGTACCTAAAAATGAAAACCTGGACTATAGCATAGGTCTGTATTTAGGATTGTGTCTGGAAGAGCGGATTGTTGTGAGTGGCGTTAACAGAAAGAAGGAAGCACTTTGCTGCCATTTGAAAGCAATTGAATCCTGTTTTTGTAAGCTTATGAAGTACAGTAGTTGGCCACAGTAGTTGACACTTTGTCTCTCACCCAAGAAAGTGATGAAGCTTCCTGGACAGCTGAGTAATTATTAATATCATAGTAATGTATAAAGTGATATAAAAGTAATTACAAGTTTAAAATGGTAAAGCAATTTACTGAGTGATGTTTGAGTAATCTTTATTCTCCAGTATTCAAGTACGAGGTCTGGTATGGGAGAAAAAACGATGTACCGGTAAAGAGGAATTGCTTTAAAATTTTGGAATTTTATTTCCCCCTCTTCGAGTAAGTTACGTACGATGATTTGTTTGTGTGTATTTTAAACACACAACTAATCAAAGTTGAGTCACAATTAATGAACGTTGTAAACACTGGGTTGCTCCAGAAAAGTAAACGGATGGTTCTGTTGATGTTAAAATACAGCCAGCGGCGCTAGCAGTGTAGCATGTAGCACGCAGCTTCCATAAGCATTTTTATCCCAATGTGGGTCGTTGGACCACTTTATTCTCTTTATGTCTTTGTGTCTCTAATTTGTACATTCAACATTCTAAAGACTCCACTTGCTCTTGTAGTTGTTGAACAGTGAGTAGCTCTTCTACGTTCAAATTAATGATTTATTTTCCATATGAAGGTTCATCCCTCCGTTACCGGGCGTTCCCTCGGAGGCTGACCGCATCTGTGGAAGGCATAACTTCATGAAACTACTAAAACCAATAATTGTAGCGTAACACTATCCATGATGCAGGAATTTTCAGCGATGCATGTAACTCTTTATTCGATAAAAGGTTTAATAATTATATGTAGAGTGATTGGATTTTATTGGGGGTGAGCGATGTATACTTTATTACGAAAATTACGCTGTCTTTGAAATGCATGTTATGTTCATCATGTTCAGAACAGCACAGATACAGCAAAATTCGTGACTAGAGCACTTCATTGAATGGATCAGACATAAGCAGAAAAATCCTATTCTTAAGAGGCTGAGAGTGAATCAATAGTGCTCACTGAGAAATCCAGGCGAAATCCAGTCGTAAACACTTGTCTTTCTGTTGAAGGTCGAGTTCAGACTTGTACTTGTCTGTCAAAGAACTACCTCTAAAGATTCATAAGTTTAGCCTGTCTGCATGTCGGTGTAAGTAAGGAGAATGACAGAAATGCAGCATTCCGTCCTTTAACTATTTCATCCTGGAGAGACTCAGTCTCAGACACAGGACACAGAAAAGGTTGTTTAGCAAGCTTTATTACGAAGGTTATTTGGCGCTCAGACCCCGGCGGAAGACATAGCGATCATGGGCACTCCATAATCTTATTGAATTAGATGTCTCCCCCCAGGGCCTGGAGACTGGTGGTGATAGATATGGAGAGAATGTAGAGAGAATGATTAGGATGAGAGGGATGCAGAGGAGAAGGAGGGGAGGTGGTGGGTCGCAGTACAGTCTGAAGCGGCCGAGCCAACTGCACGACCGCCTAAGCGCTGATGGTAGGAGTGACTGAGAGCGTTGATTGCGGATGAGGAGCAGGTGACGCAGGCGTCCCCTGTCCTTACACCCTCCTTCTTGGCCAGGAAAAACTACAAAATCTCCTTGGGAAAAAGTAGAAACCTGCAGGAGTCCCTGGTGAAGGAAGGATCTGACTCTCTCAGACGGACATGCGGACGCCGCTTGAGTGCGATGATGGAGCTGGGGAGAGGGGTCCTGCCATGATGGTCGACGCAGATCAAGTTAGGTCATCCAGGTGAACTTACGCAGGCTTCATTATTCAGGTCTTTCCGTTGCAAAGAATACACAACGTCTGAACCAAGTAACTCATGGATCCATAAGGTAGGATGAGACATAAAGTTGAGGCGATGACCCTTTGCAATTCATTATTATTATTATTATTATAAATTATTATTTTTATTGTATTCTTAATCTGCCTAACCTGTATTGGCTGCAAATAAAAATTACATTTTCATTTTGCAGTTCAGTTCACTATGCAACAGACAAAAATGTTTCAATTCAAATACACAATGTTTTTTTAACAGATTTTTATCAGAGCAGGTGAAATAAATTACTTGAGATGCCACGGAGCTTTTCAAGTTGATTGCAGAAACCACACTAGCTCTTGTTCTTGTTACGCTGTTACGTTTTTGACTCAATAACTCTCGATGAATCGGGCTGAGTGGGACCCAGTAGAACAGCAGCGATCTCTCCTGGAGGTTGTGAATGCAGTTCAGACAGAATTAAAGATGAGACCAGCACCTTCACAAGTGGGTCACTGCCTGGATGTTGTTGCGAACATCAACAAAAGCACTTCTAAGAAAGTTTGGATCTGGCAACAATCGATTCCTAAAGGTTTCGCTGTGATGTTGTTGTCAGCCCAATGAATTCAACTTAATGCATCTAGTCCACGATAATTGTGTTTGAAGGAAAGTTCATTTGTTTCTGTCATCTTTCGAAACACCCTCTACATGTTTGAGTGAACCTTATTTTCACATTACATTCTTTTGATTCTTTTTGATCCTTGAATCAATAACTCATTGGCTGCTTTGTCATGCAAAACATAATCAAGAACAAAGACTTCACTGCCTTGTTACTCGCCACAAATGTTTTTTTTGTGCCCTAAAGACACTGGTGTACATTTGATCACAGGAGGAGGCGGGCGAGGCATCTGATCCTTTTACAATTCAGTGCATCTTTGCCACAGAACTTGTCAAACAGTCCAATCCAACTTTATTTGCATAGCACAATTTACCAACACAATGACTCCAAAGTGCTGCACAGAGTACTAAACAAGCACAAGTAAAGAATACATTACGTACAAGTAAAATAAAAATAAATTAAAAAACATATCTAATATACAATATGTATCTTTATATTATATAAAATAATGAAAGGCAGTCAGTGGACCACACAATTCTCATGTCGGTCTAAATGCCAGCAAACAAAAGTGCATTTTTAGACAAGATTTAAAAGCATCAACTGAAGGTGCAGTCTTTATGTGGGAGGAAGAGCGTTCCAAAGTGTGGGGCCGCACAAGAGCGTTCCAAAGTGTGGGGCCGCACAAGAGCGTTCCAAAGTGTGGGGCCGCACAAGAGCGTTCCAAAGTGTGGGGCCGCACAAGAGCGTTCCAAAGTGTGGGGCCGCACATGCCAGCCTCCGTGTGCAGCCGGCCGCAGTGTCGTGAGTCCCAATCCCGGCCCTGACAATTGAATGCATGTCCTCCTTTCTCTCTCATCCCCATTTCACGCTGAGCTATCCTGTCCAATAAAGCCTATGGGTCAAAAAATCCTTTAAACAAATAAAATAATCAGGTGAGTTCAGCGGTGGTGCAAGAGAAAAGAACTAGCGTTACAGTCGTACGTGCAATGCCGGTGACTTGCACTTTAGCAGCTCTATGGCCTGTGGAGGAAATAGAACCTTTGATCTATTTTTAGTGTCGAAGCAGTGCAGGAACACAGATGGAGCTTCACTGAGCACTGCAGGAGGTTTAAGGACAATCCACAACATCTACTCCAAAAGTGATGACATGCCAAAAAGGAAACAAAGTCTGTTGACATGAAATGTTCTTTTAAGATGTATGTGCTTTAAAATGTGTCAACTTTACTAACATGAGACAACCAACGATAAACCATCCCAAATAAATGACCATGGCCATACATTATTTCATTTGGGAGCATGGTCTATAATAGTAAAGAGGTATTTATTGGGGGGTTGATTCGAAGAATTAAGTATGGCTTTAGATAAGTGCAAACCATGGCAAAAAATGCAAACATTATGTGCCAACTCCCAACCAATCACCTCTCAAATCATCTAGACTGTAAGAATCCACTCTCTCTCCCCTGCCTCAATGTTATGGCAACAGTAGTACACCTTGAATATTTACCTCATTTTGGACATAATCGGGTGTTTCCATGTGTTTAAAAGTCCCAGAAGACGGAACACCAGAGTCTGTTCCGTCTGGTTGCTACACTGGCATATGACTGTTTAAACTTCTAAATGTTAAAGGTAGTATGGACGATTTTTTTCAGCAAATTTTTTATCATATTTCCTCGTGTCGTGGATAAATCATTTGTCCTGCCACGTGTCAATCATAAAACGCACCTGTCGCTCACCTGCAGCCGCGTTCGGTTCGTCCCCACGTTTCCGCGTGCCTAAGCGCATGGATCTATCATAATATAGTTCCCTCAGTGTACGGGGCAAAATGAAGACGGAGAAAGACAGTTCGAGCTGACGCAGAAGTGGACAGAAATCTACGGGAGACGAGAGATGCGATGCGATCAGTTGCACTAATAAACAAACGCACGTGTGTGTTGTATCAGTCCACACGGGGGAGTGGCATGTGCATGGGGGAGTGGCATGTGCACGGGGGAGTGGCATGTGCACGGGGGAGTGGCATCTGCACGGGGGAGTGGCATCTGCACGGGGGAGTGGCATGTGCACGGGGGAGTGGCATGAGCACGGGGGTGTGGCATGTGCACGGGGGAGTGGCATGAGCACGGGGGAGTGGCATGTGCACGGGGGAGTGGCATGTGCACGGGGGAGTGGCATGTGCACTTCCGCCTGCGTTCTCAAATCGCCGAAAAATCGTCCATACCGCCTTTAATGCTTTGTAAAGCCAGAACATTTTAGATGAAAAACTAGAGAATGTCACGGATGGATAGAAATTGAAATGGAGGACGTTTGTTTTTTGAGGATGACACGTTGCTGCATTTCACAAAAACACTAGGTTGAAGTTGTAAAATAGTATGGCCCTAAATGGCACCAGAATATAAGATAATTAAGAAATTACTTAAGATTTGTTGACATTTTCCTGTTTACTCTTATTTTTATTTAACATTGTAGATTTTATTTTAAGTCTGCTATACATAAAACACCCAACATGCTACGGTTCACTTAAGTTAGTTTTTTTTTTTTTCAGCATCACCCGAACAAGCATGGCAGCCAGTTTAGTTAGAAAATGGAACATGATGACACCAACATTTAATATGTTAGCAATGCAAACAGTTTGGAGTCTGAACTTCACAAAACTAGACACCCAAACTCCTGATGCACACTTTTAAATTTATAATGTATCACAGAAGTCACATCTTCTGATGAAATATGCCCACTGAAACACACAGCTACTGAACAGCAGGATCAGGGCTTTGAAAGGAGTGTAAAATGTGACAAGTCCATGATGGAAGAAGTGTGGCAGTGGTTAATACCGACAAATATATCATATTTTTCACATAATAAAGATCTTGTTTGGCCCAGTAGAGATCAAATGAAATCAACAACAACAGCAATTTATTCTTAAAGGTCCCATATCATGGGACCGACGCAGAAGTTGGACGCCTGTACGTTTGAAGACAGACGCCCCGGACACTTGTGTGGAGGAGTTGTGCTGTGTTGCTTTTCTCGTGGTGTAAATGGAGTTTAATGTTGGACCATGGCTTTGGTTTATTAACTTTACAAAGTCCAAAAGCGGAGGCGATGGGCTCCGGGGCCCGTCTGGGACCCCCATATACTTCAGAGCTGAGCAGAGTTTAGTCAATATCATTATATGCTCCAAGAGCTGCGTCTTAAGGATTTTTTTTTTATCTTGCGGGTTTGTTTTGGGTCTTCTTCCGGGTCGTCACTGGAGCGTCATCTCTGATTGGCTGCTGCAGCGCATCTGCCGCAGAAAGATGGACAAAGCTGAACATCTCGGCGTCGGACGCTTTGGACGCTCGACCCTCAGACGCGCGTCCAAAGCGCCGAGAGCGCCGAAAACGCAGGAGGCGTTTGACGCGCGTTTACAGAGACTTTGAATGTAAACTGGACGCTTTGGACGCCGCGGTGTGAATGCCCCTTTACAGTGCTATTGGTGCCTCATATATGTGCGCAAAGTGGCTTTTGATTGATTCGTGCAGTTTTTAGCGAGAGTACAGTCTCTCTCCTTTTCTTCGGATGAACAGATGGACGTACCTCAGCAATGCGTCATCACTTCCCTGTTTCAGCCCATCCCCCAGGAAGCACTCTCTACCTGGAACACACGTGTTGCACAACACTTATTTTCAAATGTATACATAGCGTATGAAAAACGTTATATTCTCCTTTCCTTGTGGAATAGTGTTTTATCCATTCAGCCGTTCAGTTTAATACCTTCAAGTCATTATACAGTACCACAGCAAAGCAGCTCTACTGAATGAATAAGAAGCAGTGAACAATCTCCTCCAATGTGCAATAAAACTCTCTTCAAATGACTCAGGGCCCATCAAGAGCAGCATTAATAGTTTTTCATTACCATGAAGCCTGTCATTTGGCTCTCTTAGTGGGTGAGCAAATTTTAAAATGACAGTGAATAAATTGGAAGGGGGGGAACATTTCCTTTTGCAGTTGCTCGGAATAGCACTTGTAGATCATCAAGTGTTGAGATCAAAGTTTGCAATCTTCTCAACCAAATATCTCCAGCTTTTAGATAAGTTATATCCAATTGTACCCAGAACATGAAGTGTGAGAGTGAACTGAATATTGTCTAGAGTTTTGTCTGAGACCAGCAACATATAGTTACAGTGATTCAATTTAATCTTCAGTGATTCAATGTAATCTTCAGTGATTCAATGTAATCTTCAGTGATTCAATGTAATCTTCAGTGATTCAATGTAATCTTCAGTGATTCAATGTAATCTATTTCTACCTGAAGTCCTCTAGTGTCTTTGTAATCTTCCAAACTACATTGTGTTTTACATCTCAACAGCACTGGAGTTACAGTACAGCAGTGGTGGAAAACGTTCTACTTAAGTAAAAGTGATTAAGTACCTAATTAAAAATATACAGGTAGAGTAAAAAGTATGCACACATTTCACACATATGTTGAAAGCTTTTAATCAGTCAACTACATGTGGTGCAATTCACTTTCAATTACGCAAACCTTTAAGCAGAATGTCACAGTGAACCTATACATATATATATACAGTACATACAGAGTAAAAAGTACATATACTTGCTCTCAAATGTACAAAATTACCACTTTCCATAGTGATGTAATGTTTAATCTTTGATCACTGTGTTATGTTCCACCATCAGGACAGTCTATACATCACAGCGTCGGCACAAATCAATAGCTCCTCGTGACAAGTACAACTAATTAGCTCACATCAGAACAGAAGACAACATTGGCTACATCTCTGTCCTCAGCTGCTACACCGAAGAGCGAGTGTAGATCAATTTCATTTCGATGTTTCCAGGCGATGTGCCCTTTTGATTGTGATGGCCGGGACCACAACTCCAGAGCCTGAAATAAGCTCTAGGACCAGCTTCTCCAGGAAACTTTCAGCGTCTTCCTCTTTCCTCTCCCTCCGGTGTCCCCACAAGTCTGAGAGTGTTCCCACATGATCTGGATTTACTTACTTTCCCCTCCCGATTCTTGAAAATGTCTTGTATGTTAATTGATAAAAGGTTGTTACTCTCGGTGCATGATTTGTGCCGTCTATGATTCAACAAACAATGGTTGTGTATGTTCTTAATATCCAACCTTATGTGTGACATCTCTGGCCTTATTTTGGAGAGTTATAGGTGGTTTTAATGAGGTACTGTAGTTATTTCCCCAGGTCTTGGCACAGCAGCTAAAACAAGGTAAGATTAATGAACGGTGCAACATATGGTGTTATTCATAATCCAGTACATTTTTCCTTTTGAATCGGAACTCCATCAATTACTAATTTGTTTTATGCATTATTCTCTCAATCAGGAGCTGGAATAAGCTGCAACTGGTGCAAGAACAAACATCTTGCATCTTATGAAGTATGCATTGAGAACATATGTGACTGAACGTGGCCAATCCAGTTACATGTCTACCCGGAGACATTTTGAGTTATTCACAGATTCTGAAAGTGTGAATTCAAAGCTTTCCAATGATGTCTCACTCATGTAGATCTGATAATGTTTGAGTAAGTTGTGGTCATTTGAATGTAAACAACTCTTAAACCCATTCACTGAGAAAACGGCTTCCAAAGTTTCTCACCTGAGTGAGCCCAGAGTCACAGGGGGCGGGGCTCATTTGCATCTCATTGAGATAAGCCCTCCCCCTGTCACACTGACAGCCCCTCCCCCTACAGCTGTCACTCAAGACTCAAGAGGAGTGTTGTTATTGATGGTAACTGGACTTGAATCAGAATTAGAAGTTACTATATTAAAATAGAAATACTTGGATTACAAAAGGCCCTGAATAGAATCAAAGAATCAGAATCAGAATCAGAATCGGGTTCATTGCATTTGTCGATAAACATAATTCACAGGTGATTCACCAACAATGGTGCACTGAATGATTCAACACAAACAACATAAGATAAGATAAGATAGCCTTTAATGTTACAACGCAGTAGATACAGGGGGAAAGGACAGTAACTTATAGGAAGTTTAAAAAACACTCTTAATAGAAGAACTCTTATAAACAGATGCCAGGGCCAGGTATATGAACTGCAACGGGTCCATGGCTTTGAATATATGAGATATGATATGTACACCACCAGAGTCCAATTACATCAGAGATCACATCCTCATCCTCTTCTTCGTGCACTCTTCTGTGCTGTGACTCTCGGCTCTTGGCATCAAAGCTGTAAACAAATAACAGGACATTTAAGAAATGGCTAACTATTTCACATAAAACACTCATTAACTATTTTTTTTTTAACACAATGTGAGAGTTTCAATCTAAATACCTGAAGTGCTGATAACTCTTGATCTTTGGAAGCCGTCTGAAGAAGGGACTCAGATGCTTCTGCCAGTCCAAGTTCTTGACAAACACTTTGCCATCCGCCGTTCCAACAAGCTGTGGGATATTGAGGTGAGACTCAGGAGAGCTGTTTTCCACTACCTGATGACAAGGGCGACAATGTAAAAAAATGAGAACAGAAGAAACATATCTTAAGCAGAGAGCAGCACTGAAGTTTTGCCAGGCTAATGTTTACACATTACAGTAGTCAAATAATATAAACTAACCTCAGCGATGTCTTCCAAAGTGTCAACCCTGGTCTTCATGTATGCTCGCTTGATAATCTGATGATCTGTGCGTGGCCTGCAGCTTCTGATGTGTGGGAGAAGCTGTTTCCACAGTGATCTGAAGCTTGATGTACAAACTGCAGGCTCACCTGAAAAACAGATGTTGCTTATGGTTAATTATACTCTAATCATTAAAACACGAAAATCACCAAAATAATGTTTTACACTTACCACGCTCCTTAGCAGACTTCACGTAGAGACAGGTCATGTCAGTCAGGGTGTCTTTGCCAATTCTGAAAAGGGGGATAAAAGGATTAGGGTTAACAGTAATATGGGAATAACACGCTTCACAGATAACAGTTCACATTGTGACGTTAACGGTGTATTTAAGATGCAAAACGCGGAGATATTGGGACATCTGCCCTCGGCTAGCGATGCTAGCTAGCTCACTTGAGATAACACTGCTCGTAAAAGCAAAACACTTGCAGAACAGCACACCAAAACATAAACATACACTCGAGTTTAAAACCGGCGCACATTAAAGTGATTAAAAGTCGCAAAGTGTTTTAGTCGCAAAGCTTACCTGGTTCAGCCGTCCTGTTGTCTCTCCCAACACCGTGCACAGAGAGACACACAGGAAGCTGATAATGGCCAGGCAAGCGCGTGATTGGTTCGAGTGACGCAGTGCGTGCGTGACGTGCAACGTACGTAAGCCACGTGACCAGAAGTGGTATCGGGAGTTGAAGTTTTTTTCTCTTCCCACGCCGAAAAATAACCCGATAACATAGCAAAGTTTAGCTTACAACTTAGCTCCGAATAGCTGCGTTTAGCTCCAGGCTGTGGGGCTAACAGCCGGTTTAGTCCACCATAAAACACACACAAAGCACAACCCACGGGCCAACCCACGCTGAAAAATAACCCGATAACATAGCAAAGTTTAGCTTACAACTTAGCTCCGAATAGCTGCGTTTAGCTCCGGGCTGTGGGGCTAACAGCCGGTTTAGCACCATAAAACAGACACAAAGCACGACCCACACAACCCACGGGCCAACCCACGCCGAAAAATAACCCGATAACATGGTGATAACAGCAAGTAGTCACATTAAGCCCGTATTGCAGAGTGCACTGAAGCAACATGTTAGCTTAGCATTAGCTCCACCGAAGCAGACAAGTAAGATTCTAAAGTGATCACGAGACCGCCTTAAAACACAGCGTTAAAGCAATAATTTAGTAGTAAAGTAAAAGTGTACCTGAGTAAACAGTTCCGTTGCAATGTAGTCCAGGAAATGTAAGCTCTGAAGACTGTGCTCTGCAGACGGTCTGGAGTCAT
This sequence comes from Eucyclogobius newberryi, assembly GCF_026437365.1. Lineage (NCBI taxonomy): Eukaryota > Metazoa > Chordata > Actinopteri > Gobiiformes > Gobiidae > Eucyclogobius > Eucyclogobius newberryi. The sequence goes on from NW_027315801.1 coordinate 608,704, forward strand.
GAGAGAAAAACACGGAGCACGCAGCTGTAGCCATGAGGATCACAGCTGATTGGTGGAAAATGTAAATAACACGTTGGCTAGAAAAAGGTGACGCCCCCCAGGAGAGCAGGAAAAAGACCCGAAAACTCCACATTTTTAACAGCTTAATGTATACGTTTAAGACAACCAATAGTGTTATCTGAAGCACACAGGGGCTTATTCATAACTTCAACTAGCACATTCTGCAAAAAAATGAAAATCACACATTTGGGGAAAAAAAAGTAAAATGCTGTTTTTCTCAGTTTCACCGAGGCCGACATGGTCCGACAATTGCCGTGGCGAGTCACATATGCTTTTTTAAACTAAAAAAGTAGATCATCATTTCACATTTTTTTCTTTGTAAACAGCAACATCGATCTAATACGGTTTTGATGATGTTGAAATGGGTCTTTTGACTGCCGGAGGCAACCAAAATTTGAACATAATACACATTTATTCCACATTCATGCATATTCAAACTACAGGGGCACAACATTTCCCCTGGCATCAAAACTGTCATTTAGGTGATCATTAGTATGCTTAACGCGTACACTTGATTTTCACCAGTCAGACACAACCTCGACAAAGCTGCCTCCCCTTTTATCGACAAAGCTGCCTCCCCTTTTAAAGCCTCGTTCTCTAAAAGTATCCGTCATACTTGAATATGCTCCCTGTTTGGGCGTCTGAACCCACTATGACCTGAGGCTTGTTTATTTCATACTGGACAGCTCCTCAAGCAGATATAATTACCTTTCTGTGATAGAATAGGTAGCCTTTGTCCCACTCTACTAAACACATTTTTTCCCCTGCGTTTGAGCCGACGTGTAATGATTTTGGAGTACGGCAATTCAAATATAAACATTCATCATTTTTTTAATTACATGTATTTATTATTTTCCACCGGTTTCAGTTTGCTCTTAGATGGTGCTAATTTGTCTTCAAACTAATTTATACTACAGTGAATATAGAGCATTTAATTTACCCATGCACTTAAACCCCTGGAAGAGTCTACTGGTAATGTAAAGCTTAACAGAAGGCTGTAATTGGTTTTGCGCTCAAAGAAAATGCATTTAACATTCATTCACACTTCTCACAATATTCAAGCTCTCTTACTTCTTTGCTGCACACTGGGGGTGAGGTATGTACAGTTCAGAACCTTTTAGTACAAAGTAAAACTGCTCTTGTATAAAAATACCTGGTTTAACCTTTATGCCTTTATGCCTTTATGAATGTATACATTTATATGGACTTGAAATGTGTGAATTATCAGGGGACAAAGAAAACAAAAATACAATCCTTTCTGGATATTCTCAAATGACCTTAAGTGACTGAAGAGAAGAAAAAAATGGTGCTGAAATAACAGTTATTGAAATTCAAAGTTCTATAAAAGGAACTGGGGATTAAATGGTTCAATTCAGCGGTATGAAGCTTTAAAAGGACACACTTAATCCTCTCATTGTATCAACTTTTAAATGGGCCCTTTAAAAAGTTCAGAAGAGGGGAAGGATCCACTTGACTGTGCCTCATATAGACCTGAATGTGGACTATCGTATAGACACCTAAATTATGTCCAAAATTGAAGGGACAGACTTCCCCAGAGGCAAAGTTTGCACAGAAATGTTAGATTGTTCCCATTTTCACCGACCTTATCATAAAACTCACGTAACTGGTTGTAGGGCGGCTCCTGCTGCTCTGTCGCTGTCGCTGCTTTTTGTTTTGACGCATGCGCAGTGCGGTGCGACAGGCGAAATCTCTGTCTGCTCGATTGGTCTCTACAACTTCGGAGCTCTCGCACTTGCCAGACATAGGCTCTGGTCGGGCAACATAACGGTGTGTTTTTTGCCTGGAAGTCTCTAGAAATCTGACATCTTATTGGACAAAATGAAAAAGAATGAACGTGCCGTTCACAGACACCAGAAAGAACGCGTTCATAGTATCGTTCGTCTGCAGTAATATAGTGCGTTCAGTTCACCAAAATGATGAACGTTCAGGCACAAGACTGAGAATCAGACTCAGAAAAGGTTTATTGTCATTGTCAATGAACAGAATTCACAAACAGTGGAACTTGCTTTGGTGATTCGGTGCAACATAAAACAATGAACAATGATAAAACAACCTGTATATGTTGCGCCCTCTGCTCCGACAGTTTGGGAGAGGTACGTGGTTGCTTTTTGAATTGGAGAATGAAGGATGTTCATGTCCTTACTCTTCCTTTTTATTTCAGGAAAGAACGCTGAAAACTTTGCGCAGGCGCATATCAAACATTTCCGCCAGCCAATAGAAATAAACATTTTTAACAGGTCATATGTACATTTTTATCATTTACACTTTTTGTACTGAACACAGTCTTGACCACAATAATTAACTAAAAGGTGAAAATAGTGATCGTCATAAGGCGCTGGTACAGCTGGCAGCCCGGTGTAAACGCTCTCTCTTCTTTCTCACACGTATTGTGCTTTATCTCCTATATTTTGTAAATATAGTTAGTATATTTTTTCTACTTTACTCTACGATAGGGACACACGCTGGAATAGTTTTTTAATTCAACTGTTTTTGACTTTTTTCGGCTGGATTTGAGCGTTTTTCGTTGCGTTCGTTGTGTTGTTGTGACGTGAGCTAGCTCCGCCCCCCGCGCCCTCCGGCCGCGCTAAAGTACGGCGTGTCGTCGGTACACGTTTATATACACATTTATATGAAAGAGGAACTTCACGAACGATCAGGACACGCACTGGAATCGCTTTAAATTAACTTGTTTTGACTTTATTCGGCTGGATTGAGTGTTTTCGTCGTGTCGTTGCGATGTGTCTTGGCTCTGAGTCCCCCGGCTCCGGCCCCGCCCCCGGCTCCGGCCCCGCCCCCCGGCTCCGGCCCCGCCCCCCGGCCGGCGCCGTACCGCGTTTCCACAAAGGAGGAACTCATGAAACTGAGGAGAACAGTCGTCTTACCCGGAGATCGTCACGTTATCCCGTCGCAATACTGACCTAACCTAATACTGATGTGCAATTCTGTCATATGTGCAATTGCTGTTGGAATTCATGTGCAATTCATGTGCAATTACTGTGAAATTCATGTGCAATCTATGTGCTGTCGTGACACATATTCATGTGCAATTACTGTCGGGATCACATGCAATGGTATTTATTTATTTCTTTGTCTATGGGAGTTTTTATTTATTTATAGGAGATCTTCTAGTGAAAGTGTTTTTCAGACTTCCTATAAGTGATCTGTTCTTCTGTATCTACCTCTGTATCTACCTGCGTTGCACCAATGAAATTTCCCCATGTGGGACAATAAAGGAATATCTTATCTTATCTTAGTGTCTTATGACGAATTTCAAATCTGTGACTCGCTTTTTAACTTGTCACATATAAGTCAAAAATAAAAACAATTAACATCGCTATAGGATAAAAGATAAAAATAGGCTATGAGATAAAAAAAAAAAACCTATGTACACAAATTTACAGTTGAATTTACATATGTAGTGCATATGTAACAGAAAGTGAACAGTGCAGTGGCTGCTATGGGGGAGTCTGAGATGGTGAGAGAGGGGGCTGGGAGGATGTGACTTTCCTGAAGTTCACGATCATCTCCACTGTCTGTTGGTGTTGAACTCCAGATTTTTACCGCTGCACCAGGACACCAGCCGGTCCTCCTCCTGTAGACAGACTCATCCTCGTCCGAGATGATCCCGATGAGGGTGGTGTCGTCAAACTTGATCAGTTTTACGGAGACGTGGCTGGAGGTGCAGCAGTTTGTGTGCAGAGAGAAGAGCAGAGGAGAGAGTACACAGCCCTGTGGAACTCCTGTGCTGATAGTCGAGCGTCTGAGACATTCTTTCCCAGCCGCACCCACTGCCTCCTGTGTGCTCAAAAGCAGGCGCTCCATTGTAAGTTAACCTTTACTTGATAATAAAACAACGTTTTTAATTCCCACTGTGAATAAATCCAAAAGTGACAAAATATTTATGTTGATAATATTAACTTACACTAATTTATTTTTAGTCTTTTCTTATTTTCTCTTCTGCTTGAGAATGGTTTTATAGACTTCAATTCTGGCTTTGTCTGTTCAGATTTATCTTGTCGATGCTAATTTGTGTCATTCAGATTACCCTAGGGTGCATCTGCATTTCAAAGGGGTGCCATCAAGTGTCATTATTTAATCTGCTTCAAATGAAAGGGAAAACACGTTTCTGCATTGTAGACCATGGAGGCTTTCAGTCAGAGCCTTTCACTACTTAAATTGGGCAGAAAAATCTTGCAGTTGAAAGTTACCAATGCCGTAAAAAACAGCACATCTCATTATCTCCATGACAGTAACCCTGAGCCCCCCAAGCCCCTCATCTGCTTGAAGACCAAAGTTTCTCGACAGAACACTGTACCTCACTCCCTTTTTATGAGCTTTTACCGCTGTCTTGTTTTGTCAAATTGCAAAGGGTTCATGTTGACACATCTTTTGAAACAAATGGCAAAAATATTGTTTTGATACATTGTGTTTTGCAGAGTGGTGTGACAGTGTCAGGGTGACTTATGGGCTCTAATATTTCTTTTAGCGGGCAGCGAATTGAATGAGGCTCGTCCTATTAGAGCCAGCCACTGTGTCTATTTTTGTTCCACATCTTGACAAGAAAGAAGAGGACAGTGTAATAAAAGACCCATAGAAATGAAAATGAACTAAACATTGATATCAAGGTCAATTATGTTCCAGTGGTTATTTTTATGCTCTATAAGTAAAACTATGATCCACGTTCAATGATCAGTGTAGTTAGGAAATATAAGATACAATATATCAGCTATCAAATAAGATAAGATAAGATAAGATAAGATATTCCTTTATTGTCCCACATGGGGAAATTTCATTGGTGCAACGCAGGTAGATACAGAGGTAGATCCAGAAGAACAGATCACTTATAGGAAGTCTGAAAAACACTTTCAGTAGAAGATCTCCTATAAATAAATAAAAATAAACAAACAAAAAATAATTTTACTTTACTTTAACTCATGAGCTGAACTCATGAGCTCAATGATACAAAACATTTTCTATATGCCGTTTTTTCCAGACTATGAGTCGCACATTTTTTATAGTTTTAGCCTGGGTACGACTTATACTCCAATCATGTGATATTATCTGTTATAACAACCGCAGGGGGCGCTCTAGGCTCTAAGCGACGCAGAAGAAGAAACGGCACTTGGTCTACCTCCGAAGTGACACAGAGGAAGAAGAATTCAATGGATTTAGTGATTTGGGGTAAAACTGATGCTTTGCTAAACTTGTTAGCATGTTAGCTTGTTAGCATGTTTTTTATGCTATAGTTCTCTGAATAACTTCATATGTTACGTTAACATACCAGACACTTACCACAGTTCTGTCTGTGCCTCATGTAGCTGAAGGTGTTAGCGTTAGCATACGTCATGTAGCTGAAGGTGTTAGCGTTAGCCTACGTCATGTAGCTGAAGGTGTTAGCGTTAGCATACGTACACCTATTCACCATGTTCTCTAATCTGTTAATATTTTGAATTGCATTGTCTGTTCTTGATATTGGATTTTAAATCAAATAAATTTCCCTCCAGTGCGACTAATAAAAAATAAAATTATTCTCTATTATGCATTTTTGGGTAGTGCAACTTATATCATTATCGGCGCGACTTTTAGTCCGGAAAATACGGTATACAAATGACCCATGACTTTTTTTAAACTCACACAACAACGCCCAAAGGTGTGCCTTAGGCTGGTCTCAATAAAATGACACTGAAATGTTCAGTTTCATCACACAACACAATGCCACATTTCAGAATTTGGCAGTACAACCAACCGGCCCCACAACTGCAGAACGAATGTCTGCACAGACTGTCAAGAATCTTCTTAAGGAAGCTCATCTGCATCCTCGTCGCCCACATCGGGGTCTCGAACCGAATACAGTTCATCGTTGTAACTGACTGATGTTCACTGTCCAGGGGAGATTGTAGACAGCGTGTGTGGCGTGTGGGTTGTAAAAGACACTGTGACTTCCAGCTAAGCTTCAGTACAGAGAGGGGAGGGGGGAGGGGAAACAGGCTTATTTGGACATTACCTACTGTGCAAAAAAAATGTGTTTTTATCCGTATTTTTAAAAAACTATTTATCACGGGTTATATTAAAATATGGATGAAAAAATAGATGTAGCATATTGGAGGATTAAATACTGACACTTTCCCGTAAGTGATTTACATTTACCTTCTTTTCCATCAATGACTGAGTAATATAACCTGCATGTATCTATGGAGATGTTATTGCCTGGACCACAACAAACAGTAGCATACCATTAGAACGTTTCACAGGTTAGTTAGTTAGTTCTGTGAATAAAAGCAAGACAGATGAAAGTTTAATGCCATACCGTGGAACATTCCAGAAAAGTTACATTTAGTCTTGTCTCCTTCTATCTTAATGTTAGACTTCAAGAAATCCAAATCTACCATTAATAGTTTAAACGTTTAGTGACTAAATTAGCTGTTATTTCTGATAAAATTTACAAAAATTATAGTATTTGATAAGTTATAGAATATGAACAAAATTTGAACAAATAGCATTAGTCCACGTATAGGGTTATATGTATATAATATATATTTAATGCCAGACTGTGAAACATTCTCTTGGCACAGCAGTAATACCCGAAAGTTCATCTGTGCTTTAAACCAATTGAGTTTCTCAATCCTTTTCCAGTGTGTGGGTTAAATACCAGCCAAATACAAAAAATATACATCCTGGAGACATTTTTCATAGCGAGAAATGTTCTCTTGTAATAATTGTGCTCAATTTGATGAGTCTTGCAGCGGCGCGGCTCCCTGCTAGGTCCTGTACTTACCACGCACAGCTGTGGGTCTTAGATGAGAGCGGTGCTAAAAGAAGCTCTTAGGATGGAAGGTGAACAAACCTGAGTTGCAGATAAGCAGAAGCACAGCTGTGATCTATCCCACTCCAGGTGATGTACAATTCAATGACAACAACCTGCAATGCTGTGATGTACACGTGCAACACAAAGAAATACTTTAAACTAAATCAAAGTGGTAAATAGGCCTATGACAAAATGCCTCAAAAATATCATATATGAAAAAACTAATCTTGCCTGAAAGATGAATGTTCACAAATCCTCAGAATCAGTCTTGTTGGGCTATATATGTGTATATATATCTATATATATATAGATATACATACATATAAATATACACACATATATATATATATATGTATATATATATATATATATATGTGTGTGTATATATGTATGTATGTATGTATATATATATATATATATATATATATATATATATATATATATAATATAATGTATATAGAAAGTAAAGCGTTTATCCAACTGTCAATGAATGATGCGTAACAGGAAAGGTGCTGCTAAACGCAGTGTCTTGTCTTTTAATAAACACACACGTAAGACATTGTTTTAAAGGCCAGGAAAGACTAACATTTATTGCAGACTTTTATGTAGTTAGAACTAGAACTGTCGGCTCATCCAAGCCCGTTCTTTTGCGTCCTGACCGTGGCACGGAGCACCGCTCACGTCACTTTGAATTGGCCCCTAAACTACGACTTTTTTCTCATTAATTAAGGAGTTTTTTCTCATTAATTAACAAGGTTTTTTTCTCATTAATTAATGACTTTTTTCTCGTTATATAATGGCTTTTTTCTCGTTATTTAATGATATTTTTCTCGTTATTCAATGAGTTTATTGTCGTTAATTAACGTCTTTTTTCTCATTAATTAATGACATTATTCTCGCAGTTGTCCCTTATACTCCGTCGTAACAATATATCATAAGTAGATCATCATTGTTTATTTATATATATATTGATCTAAAATGGCTTTGTAATAAAAACCAGTTCAAGTGAATTTTCACTGTAAGGAGTGAATTTTCATTGACACGTTTTTTCTTTTGAAAGTTGCTGCGTGACATTTTAAAACCATAAATGTATAACTCAGTCTTAATTTTTCAAATAATCATAACTTAGTATGCATCAGTGGGTCGAGATAAGGGGTAGGTATTAAACACATTTTCAGTTGCAGGACAATACAGAATTACAACATTCTTTAATCATCACTTCAAGTAAGCTAATGATGAGGAAACACTGTTGTAACAAGGTTAACAGCTCATTAAAAGTTGATATGTCCCCTTTGAAATGACTACTTGATTTTGTAAAAACTAAAAATATAAAAAATAAAAACAGAACTAATTGATTTTAAACTATATGCTGTAGTCCACATGTATTGCTCACTCCCTTAGTATATTTCTAGCATCCTAATTATTCACAGCAATGAGGTTATAAGCTCTTTTCACAACTTGCAGAGGCCAGCGAGTTTTGTCAATACAGTTAAGCTAACAACAACTAGCATGCTGTCAGCGCACTTCCTGCTTCCCATAGAATAAAATACTAGATGCATTAAATGCAGAGAGAACACTAGGGGATTGAAAGAGATTGTTGTAAATAGATCATAGTGCATTTTAACCATAAAATGACTTGAAGTGAATCGCCACTGTGTTCAATTGATTTGCGTCATCACATATAAGATAAGATAAGATATTCCTTTACTGTCCCACATGGGGAAATTTCATTGTTGCAACGCAGGTAGATACAGAGGAAAAGAACAGATCACTTATAGGAAGTTTGAAAAAACACTTTCAGTAGAAGATCTCCTATAAACAAAAACTCCCATAGACAAAACCCAACAAGGGATGGAGGGGAAAAAAATATATACCGGACCAATATGACGGCGTGCGGTCTGTATCGCAGCAACAGGACAGAGCCACTTCTTTTGCACCCATGAATGTCTATGGCTTTCCTCATACAAAATATATAATGCTTTTATTTTGCACTATTGTTATAACAAGAGAGGATTGTTACCATGCCAAATCAAGAAGGCAACCTTATGTCCAAAAGTCATGAATACTGACCATGGGCCTTTCTTCTCCACCTGTTTTATAGATTACTTTAAGCAACATGACAAGTAAATTCAAATATAATTGGGTTTTACTAAACACTAACTTGAACGTGCATACAGAAAGATTCCAGTGGAAATCTTCATTTTGTAAACTACTTCTGAAAGCTGGCAATTGGCAGAAAATTAGTGACATTTATCTGTTTGAATTAGGAGGAACAGATGTCAGTGTCTGAACTAATAAGCTTTTTTGTTTAAAGTTATTCATAAAGATGTTTGAGTCTCACATTGGGAATTGCCTTTTGCAAACTTATAGAATTGACCTTTGTATATTTCATAAGAGATTTTTCTCCGCTCTTGGAAGTTATGTATGGTTATTGAGCAAAATTAGTTTGGTGCTTTTTGAGGTTTTATTTATTTTGTACTGCATAGGTCTTGTATTTAATTTCCAACAACTTCAATGAATTATATACAGAGAATATCCCCAGCTCCACAGCAATAAAGGCACATTTACAGAATGCAATGCGAAAGGTCTGACGATAAAATTGAAGTAGGCTAGTCGAAGGTCGAATGTTACACTAATGACACTGATTCATGTAAAAATTAACATACCACATTTTGTTATGTTACAGCATTATTCCGCTTATTATAACGCTACAGGAGCTAAACAATCAAAGCTGAGGGACCAGGGTCTTTGTGGAAAACGAGGCTAAGATTGTTTACGGTCTAATGCTCCCGAAAGTCCTCCCACCGCCACTAAGCCAAGCGCCGTCCTCAGTCTGGACTCTCTGGGCCTGTCCCTATTGGAAGGTGAAGAGGACATAACTTTACAACAGGTGGCCCCTATGTTGCGTGAAATGCAGCGTGACATGGCGTCATTGAGCGCTGAGGTGGGAACGGGGAACAACAATGTGAGGCTTGACCGTGTGGAAGCCTATATAATGGAGCTGAAGGCGGGAGGAGGAGGCGGAGCACGCATCGCTGAGGTGGAGCAGCATATTTCGGACATGGATGAGTCACAAGAGCTGAAAAACGAGGTAGTGATGCTGCAGACAGAGAACAAGAATATGAAATGCAAGATCCTGGATTTGGAGTTCACGTCCCGCAGAAAAAAAACGGAACTCGTCGGAGTCCAAGAGGGTGAGGAGGGGGACAGTGCTGAAAATGTCCTCGAGAAAGTGATTCCAGAGCCTGTTCCTGGGACTGTAATTGCGGTCTTCCCTGTTACTATAGAACATGGTCTGGACCAGACAAGACAAGAAGCTGATACACCACCAGGCCTCATAATGAGGTTTCTTAATGATCATGTGAAGAAGCACATCAAGAAGGTGGAACATTTCAAGGAAACCTCAAGTACAAGGCAAGTGAGTCTTCTTTGCCCAGGATATTGCGTAAATCTAAAATGAGAAACGTTTTGCCAAATCTTTGAAGAATTCATGAAGAGACAACTGAGGCATGTATATACCTATTTTCTTTTAGTCTGATGACTTTCTAATGCAACATGAGGTGATAATATATTAAAAGAGGAAAAAAAAAATATGTTCTTAAATTTATTTCACACTACCTACGTAAATATAAAGTCTTAAATGCTGCTGATTGGATGCTCAGGTTGACTGTGGAGAGTGAGAGAACATATTGTCCCATTATGAGTGACTGGTGCAACAGGCACATGTCAGCTTCTGCTCAGCACTGTGGAGAGGGTCAGTCTAATCAAAAACTCCACATTTAAAGCTCCTAAAATCTGATTTTTACATTTCCTTTTACAGTCCCTTAGCATAGGATGTATTGTACTATAGTTCACAAAAGTGCTAATGTACAGTGTATAAAAACAAGTAAAATAGTGACAACGAAAAGACGTGAGGTTGTTCCATTGCAATAGGAAGACAAAGACAAAGCGCCTAAACAAACATGATGGTATTGATGGACGTACTTAAGCCTATTATAGAGGAAATGTAAAACATGCACAAAGGCTCTTAGTGCATTGCCGAGAGCCCTTCCAAATAAATCCATGTGTACAACCCAATTCAGAGTGTGAAGCAGGTTAGGTCGTGACTGAATCTCCTCAATTGCATTAACACATCTGATTGTACTCATGTATACAGCGCACTCCACTAAGGCAAAGAGAGGCATTAAACTGCACAGGGGGCACAAAACAGCCGAGCAAATATGGACGTGTACTTACTCATTTTAGATCAGCAATCACACAAATGATGGACCCTATGGACCAGACTTGCTTGTGTAATGTAATTTGGAGACCACTACGTTCAATTCAATCAGTAAAAACTGATTTGGAGATTTATGTTTAAGTGCATTGCATAAAGAAAATTGTTTGTGAGCAGTATATTTCCAAGTCTAAAAATCAAATGCTCAAAGTAACTGATTTGTTGCGTAGCTATAAAGCGTGGTTATATGTAGCAGGTGTTATTAGCAATTATAACTAGAAAGTTTTATGGATAATGCTACATTTCTAGACATCCATGAACGTTTCTTATCTGTACGACCGGACCTGCATGTAAACTGGGACACGAGAGCTCTAATAGGTTCTCAGGAGAATCAAGACAATTGTAAAAGTAATTGTATCATGACAACCTTTTACGGTACGTACACACCGCAGACGCCTCTCGACGCCCCGGCCACTGTACACAGGCGCGCGTACGGTGCGCTCGCGCTCTCTGCGCAGTAGAGGTGTTGTCGCATGAGCAGTGGAGTTGTTGTTGTGGCCTTTCATAGTGTAAAATGCCGGATATCGAGAGTGTTGTTTTCACGTTTTTGGTTTGTTTCTGTCTCTGTTCCACCGTGAACACATGGTACAGCTCCTTTCTCCCACACACGGCCACAATCAATCGTTCGTCTGTCATTGTTGACAAGCAAGGAAAAAGTGGCGCTTCTTGGGGAATTCCACGGGGAATACCGGAAATGCGAGGGGAAATACGTACGTACGTACGTCACTGGAGCGTCAGCTCTGATTGGCTGCTGTGGCGGCTGTTACGCTTCAGCTGCAGACCTCAACATATCTGAACGCGTCGCGTAGCCGCTTTTGTCGCCTCGGCCGGCTCATACACGTGCTCAAAGCGTCGAGAGCGTAAAAAAACGCACCAATCACCCGCAAAAAGGAAGAAATCGCGCCGCGGACAACGCACTACGTGCTCGACGCACGTTTACCATAGACTTTGAATGTAAACTGGATGCTTCGGCCGCGGCCGTGTGGAAGGGGCTTTAGTATCTGCATTTTTTCTAATTCCTGTTGCAGCCTCCCGCTTCCCTCCTGCTATTCACACATAGGATGGACAGCTTTCCGACAGTCAGATACTATGTTTTACAGGTGGAGCAGTTAGAGCTGTTGCCTGTAAACACCATCTCTTGGATAATGTTAGATATTGGCTTAAGACATCTGCATAATTAAGTGTTGCAGCAGGCAATTTATAATTAAGAATGGAGAGGTGCTCTGAGATACTCCAGACACCAGGCACATGACATAACAACAACGTAAACAATGAGAATACTAAAATACACAAAGCACTTTTAAAACAGTAAGTTATTGAGAAATCTTGATTTGTTTATTATTATTATTGTGTTCTTTCTGACTCTGAAATTCAATTAAATGTATTTTTATGAAGCTCAAAATCACAACAGCATTGATAGAACATCAAACTTTGTCCCAGAGCATCCCCTGTCCTTAGACCCGCCTTCTCAGCTAGCAAAATCTACATAAAACCCAGTCGGGAAAATAAAGAACCCTGGCAGAGAACCACACATGTAGGGAATGTGCATTCAAAACGGCACAAAGGCTTAGGTATTCCATCCATCCATCTTCTACCGCTTCATCCGGGGCCGGGTCGCGGGGGCAGCAGTCTAACCAGGGACTCCCAGACTTCCTCTCCCCAGACACTTCCTCTAACTCCCTTAGGTATTGTGCAATCAAAAGCTGTACAGATCGAGTGCAACCACAAGTGAACTTAATACTGTGAAATACGTGTCTTTATATGGTCCCGTATATGCCCAATGAAGCTGGCGAAGTGTTGTTATTATTCAACAATCCATCAACATTACAGGTCTCAGTGCTGATCCTTGTGGCACTCCGTAATTCACTTTTCAATATAAATTCACTTACGGGTAAATTGGATTTAAACTATGTCGCCAGTGCGTGTCAACGCGTGGAGCCACCAAATGATTCTAATAAACTGTCTTTCTTATTTACTTCTACTTGGCCACACGCCCTTTGAGTTCAGCCTCTGCATCACTCTCCCATTCACGCCGCTGCGACTCGTTAAATCACATCTCTATTGCAATGTGCTCAATAAATATCGGCATTAAGTGCATTGTGTGCAATGGTGTCTCGGCTCTATAAATCTCTTCGGTCTCCTACGTCTCCTCGCGGCGGCAGCTCAACCAATGTTATTTCTTCTCTTTTAGCCGTGTTAATCTTTGATCCATGCCGCAATGCATTCTGGTTCATGGTTAGGGTAATTGTGCTTTTGATAAACGTATGTCCTCTAAAGCCATTAAAAATGAGCTGGTCCAAGTCAATATGAATGTGTGTTTGCTTTAGAAATGACGAGGCAAATCTTCTGTGACTCAAGTGGATTTAGACAAAATATTGAGGTTTAAAGATCTTGTTTCTGTAAATGAAAATAACAGAACAGTCACGCGTTTTAGTTTTCCATCTTTGCTCCTCTGTTCTAATGCCCTCCCACAATGTCACAGCTCCTCCCACAATGTCACAGCTCCTCCCACAGCGTCACAGCTCCTCCCTCAGTGTCACAGCTCCTCCCACAGCGTCACAGCTCCTCCCACAGCGTCAAAGCTCCTCCCTCAGTGTCAGAGCTCCTCCCACAGTGTCACAGCTCCTCCCTCAGTGTCACAGCTCCTCCCTCAGTGTCACAGCTCCTCCCACAGCGTCACAGCTCCTCCCACAGCGTCAAAGCTCCTCCCTCAGTGTCAGAGCTCCTCCCACAGCGTCACAGCTCCTCCCACAGCGTCAAAGCTCCTCCCTCAGTGTCAGAGCTCCTCCCACAGTGTCACAGCTCCTCCCACAGTGTCACAGCTCCTCCCTCAGTGTCACAGCTCCTCCCACAGTGTCAGAGCTCCTCCCTCAGTGTCACAGCTCCTCCCACAGTGTCACAGCTCCTCCCACAGTGTCACAGCTCCTCCCACAGTGTCAGAGCTCCTCCCTCAGTGTCACAGCTCCTCCCACAGTGTCACAGCTCCTCCCACAATGTCACAGCTCCTCCCACAGCGTCACAGCTCCTCCCAGTGTCACAGCTCCTCCCTCAGTGTCACAGCTCCTCCCACAGTGTCACAGCTCCTCCCTCACACATACATGACTCATGGGGCTCTGGAGGTCCACGCTCCTCATCTGACATCTCATTTAGTGTCCTTAAGAGCTGCTGTGTAGCCTAGCAGTTTACTGTTACATTATTTTCACACGATTAAGATTTAGATTGATCACGGGCTGTGCCCTCAGATTAGCAGCAGAGAAAACCTTGTGAAGGTTTCTGTTTGAAGACTCATTTGTGGGCCTTCGCCTCATTAGCATTTCCACTTCCATCTTGAGAATTTCCTCTTCTTCCTCCTGCGATTTCCATAGCCATATATGGTATTGTGGGGAGGGTTCAGGGCGGAAATGTATGTGAAATTGGCGCAGCACAGATGTAAGGTGGTTTGGGAAGTGCACACGGGTGTTCTGCGGAGGTTTTTATAAATCATCTTTTTTTTCCTTGCGGCCACGTTCTAACCCGTACGCACTCTTTCAATCTTTTTATTTATAAATGAGGCCCCAGATCTTTAAACTATATGGTGCTGAGTAGTTTCCAGATATTCTTATTGGTTAAACTCGTTATTTATTACATTGTATTCCTTTGAAAGAATGTACACTATGTTTTTGTAAGATATCAATTGTTTTAATAGAGTGAAGTATTACTGAGGGGTTTGTGGGATCTTCGGGTTGTTGAAGCGGTCGAGGTGCAGCTTTCATGCAGTGCTCTGTATGCAGTCCAAAAGAAAGAACAGACTAACATTCAGGTGCAGTCTGAGTGTGTTTATTGACAGCCATCTTACCCCGTGATGCTGACTCACTACAGTCTGGACCAAACAGGATAAATGGGATTCAGAGCCAGATCAACAGGCAAATGTGTGTGTCACTTTACTAAAACTGTGGGAAATGAAATAAAATAAAACTGAAATAAAATGATCCACATTCAACAGTTATCTACAAGTTTGATAATGATGTACAAATAGGACTGTTGCCATAGCGATTAACAATGTAAAGTTGAATATTACCGGCAACATGAAGCTAAAACCCAGAGAGAGGAAGAAAAGTCTAAAGAATAAAGTAGAAAGAAACACCCCCGCAGTGCACAAATAACACAACTAACAAATGTCACATAGGCTACAGTTAACCAGGCCCCCATAGGTCAGATTTGTGCAGTAAATAAAAAGTTTGAATAAACAAAATTACTCTTTTTCTTATCTAATCTGAATCTAAAAGCAGATGGGGACAGAAGAAAATACTGGGTTAGGGGGAATAGCATCTTCTTCATAGGATAAATAAAATGAACCTAAAAGATGTTGACCATGAGGAGGCTCAAAACCAAAGGGGCAGGTGCTCTGTCTGTAAACGTTCCAGTTCTGTGGGTATCTTGTTGTGTGAAACTAAGCTGCTTGCTTTGTTCAGCCCTCATTTCGTCCTTCTGTGCTCTTGTCCCAATTGTCCCAGCACTAACTGGCCCGTCAGCTGTGATTGAAGACATCTTGTTAAATGTGCCTTTTTGATGAGTGTGATTTGAAAATCCCAGAAGCCTTTAAAGAGCACCAGATGTTCTCCTCATAAACTGAAGAGTTAGAATATGTCCTTGTAATGAGTCCGCCAGTCCATCTGGTACTGCTGATAGCACAGTGTGTACTACTACAGGCGTTTCAAACTGCACCTCCAGTACATCATATTTAAAGGCAAAGGGACCAGCACAGGCGATAAAAACAGACGAAGGGCTGAACATGACAGATTTGTATCACTCTAATGGGATTATAAAATAATATACAAGATTAAATAAATGCCAGTGATGCCCACCCAGTCCTCTAGTCTCTGTAAGAGGATCCCATGATCGACAGTGTCAAAATCTGCACTCAGATCTAACAGAATTAAGACTGAGCCATTGTCCGAGTCATTGTTCAGGCGGATGTCATTTGTCACCTTGACAACAGCAGTCTCAGTGCTGTGATGAGGTCTAAAACCTGACTGAAAAACATCAAATGAGTTTCTTATTAAGAGGAAATCTGTGACTGTTGTAAACAACCTTTTCAAGGATTTTACCCTAAAATGGCAGATTAGAGATGGGCCGGTAATGACTCAGGACTGCAGCATCAAGACTGCTCTTCTTTAGGAGAGGCTTTATGACTACTCCCCCTGACCCCTGACCCCGCCCCCTGACACCTGCTCTTCTTTAGGAGAGGCTTTATGACCTCAGTTTTCAAAGACATTGGGAATGTTCCAGATTGAAGCGACATGTTAACTATGTGAGTGAGTGATAATAATAATAAATATAGCCGCAAGCGGCAATGATCGGCCCTCGCCACGCCGCCGCCACACCGCCGCCACGCCGCAAGAGGAGGGGGCGCTAACGCGCCCCAATTGTCCTTTTATTACGCCTACTGCTGAATCTGTGACGCTGTCACATCTTCTCCCCTTTGTTTTACCATCAAAAAGCTATTTTATTTTGAATTCTTGGCAAAATGTGCGGCTTTGCCGCACAGACACCGTGACTCTTTGAATGAAAATGTGGATAACTTTTGATGGTCCTGAAGATGAGTCTCACCAAATTTCAGGTTAATATGTCTAACGCCCTGGGAGGAGTTTGTGAAAGTCTAAAGTGTAAACATGTTCTGGCGATTTCCCCATTGGAATAACATGAAAGGTTTCGGTCATCGTTACGGCAACGCCATAACAATTATGACATGGGTCTCATTGACTTTTTTGATGGGGATGCTAAAATTGAGTTGTGTGTCAAATTTCATATAATTTCGCAAAACTAAACATTTAACCTCCATATAAAATCTGTAGGGGGCGCTGTGGCGCCAAATGAATTTATTTCACTTCAAGTAGGTTTAGGGCAAAGAGTTTAACAACTGATTCTAATTTGACGCAATTCGGACTTTATCTGCGCAAACGGCAGAAATTTTAAATATGGGAGATTTCTGAAATTCTAGCTACAGTTTGCGGCTTCGCCGCACCGAGACCGTGAGAGGTATCAATGTAATTTGGATAACTTTTGATGTCCCACTCCTCAGTAGCATTTTCACCAAATTTCAGCTTTTTAGGGCCAACGCCCTGGGAGGAGTTCGTAAAAGTACGACGTTTGGAAAAACTCCGAAGTCATGTTTAGCCATTTTTGAAGCAATATGGCCGACATTTGGTTGGGCGGACGGCGTTGCCGTAATAATATTTTTTACTTCTCTTGTCACCATCTACCTCTGCGCCAAATTTCATGATTCTACCATCCGATTTTTTTTGGGTCATTTCCCATCTCTCAATGCATTTTTGGTACATTTGGGGGCGCTGACGCGCCAATTTTTTTTATTTTAGAAAAGGGAAATAGCCAGAATGTAGAGAGGCACGATTTTTAGAGGTGTGAACATTTTTGTGACTTTTCGTCAATGTTCACTGGGTGAAAAATAGGGGGGTTGGTCCCGAGAAGAAGAAGAAGAAGAAGAAGAAGAAGAAGAAGAAGAAGAAGAAGAAGAAGAAGAAGAAGAAGAAGAAGAAGAAGAAGAAGAAGAAGAAGAAGAAGAAGAAGAAGAAGAAGAAGAAGAAGAAAGAATAATATTCCGATGCGAAAACAATGTTTCCCATTTTTCAAATATCATAAACTATACATTTTCGAAAAGCGCTCGCGCTTTCCTACCTCATGGTGTGGGTCCCTGGTCACTGACGGGTACTTTCGTTAATTTTGAGTGGGCTCCGCCCACTTTGTGTTTTTGGCCCTCTATACAGTAATAATGTTCAATTTTTGCATTACATGCTTATATGCACGGAACATGCAAGAGATGGGGAACGTATTCGTGAGCTACTTAGCGCAAATGAGTGCTTTATATGGGGATGACGACCGATGACGACCGCTTCGCGGTCGTCATCTCAATGTAAAGTGCTCGTTTAGTGCGCACTTTTGCACGGGCTTCGCCCGTTTACAACGGTAATGTTCCATTTTCCTACTACTAATTAGTATGCACGGGGCGTGCATGAGTGAAGGAGTGCGTTAGTGAGTGTTTGGAAGTGGGCGAGCGCTTCGCGCTCGATTTCGTGCGCACTACGTGCGCACTTTCGCAGCCCTGCTTCGCACGGCCTTACGAGATTATTATTATTATTATTAGGCCCGAGCGCCAGCTTGTGGCGCTCGGGCCTAATAATAATAATAATAATAATAACTTTTATTTATATAGCGCTTATAAGTGACCCAAAGACGCTGACAAACTGTTCAACACAGACTTTATAAATCTGGAGGCTCACACATGGAGGCAGCATGTAGATGAACTCAGACTG
Source organism: Eucyclogobius newberryi (assembly GCF_026437365.1). Taxonomy (NCBI): domain Eukaryota; kingdom Metazoa; phylum Chordata; class Actinopteri; order Gobiiformes; family Gobiidae; genus Eucyclogobius; species Eucyclogobius newberryi. The sequence goes on from NW_027315801.1 coordinate 627,176, forward strand.
GTGATGATCTCATGGACAGTTTTGTCAGTTACAGGTGCAAAGTGAGTTATCTCTAAGTGTCTTGGTGGTTTTTCGGTTATTATTTGGTTTTAGGAATTTATAGCATTTTTAATGCCCTGAACTTTGTCATTAAAGAATAATGTAAACTCATTACACTTGGATGTTGAAATGAGTTCTAACGACAGCTGAGCTGGAGGGTTTGTTCATCTGTTTACTGTGGCAAACAGACATGCAAGTTGTTACTGCAGCTTCCAATTATTTCAGAAAAATATCCTTCCCTTGTTCCCACGTTGAACTTGTATAACTTCTCTCTGTAAATGTCATTTTGAACCTGGTGCTCTGACTTTGACTCACTCACATTAACCACAAGTCCTATTGTGGTTCATTTGTGTCCTCTGGCTGGGCCTGGGGCCCTCCAGAGGCACTGCATATGTTTTATTGGGGTTGTTTTGAATGATGATTTTTTGACTGTGGAAACAAAAACACAGCTCTCAGACTGCTGCTGTAATAAGGGTCTGCTTTTTTTTGCTTACACTGGAGATGAGAATGCAGCTGTTTTTGTATAATAATGACTTGATCATTGAAAGCGGTTTTGATCTCAGTGGGTTTCTTACCTGATTGAAAAAAGCTAACAGTGAAAACAATGCTCTCTCTAAAAGGTGCAAGCTATGATAATCAAATCTGGCTCAGTATTTTTATTAAAACTGTACTGTAATTACCAAATTTACCCTGACTTGTGAGGAACCCACATGTGCACCAGAGGACTGGAAATGAAATATAATTGACCAGCAAGAGAAAAGTGTGTGTGTTCACATTCAGCGTGATTTCAGATGCTGCTCACTGCTCCACAGCTCTCCCTCCACAAATGTGACTTGCTCACAGCAGTACCTCCATTCCCAGAGCAGTTACAGAATTCCAGGTTCTCGCAGACCTGTCCTTGACAGCTATACACTAGTCCACGGCACGCACTGGGAGGAAAATTGCCTTTTTTACGCTTCTCAGATTTTAACTTTTGAAAGTCAACTGGGGGCATAAGATTGAGTTGTTTATTGAAATACAGTAATGTTCAGGAATATATTTTCTAAAATCTGTACATGGGTTGAATGTTACAAAAGGGGACATTTGCAAACATTTCCATTGAACTTTTAACCATGTTACAATGATCCCTCATCAAAAGGATTCCTGGAGCGTTATTGTGCTTCATTCACGAGTAGGAATGTCACGATTATTAGGTTAATCAATAAGGGTGATTAATAAGGGTACAATATAATGGTAAGAACTAAAAAATTATAATCATGACACTTTTAGAAGCAAATTTAAGTATTTCTTGTTCCATATATAGCCCAAAAATAGACATAAATGTTAAGAACTTTTTTTTGTCGGCTGTTTTTGTCACATTTTACTTTCCTTTGTTTTTCAGAGAGTTCAATTTTGTAAAGCTAATCACAAATTTGAAGAATAATAACATGTTAGACCATGAAAATTAAGGAAATTAAAGATTTAACTTTTGCTGTTATTGTCATAGTCTCAATAATCTTGAATAATCGTTAAATGTGATGTGTTTTCTCACAATAAATAACACTAAAATTAGATATCGTGACATTCACATGTTCAAATCATCTTGTGTACTAGGTTTTCTTGCATAGAGCACTACCAAATCAGAAACACAAGCGTATCCTTTGCATTGTTTAATTCCATAAACCATCAGCAGACTTGTATTGTGCATTTCTGTTCTCAAATTGCTTTTTCGATGAGCGCTTGGCTGTATAAGTATGCTGGCCCAGTTCTCCAATAGCTGCTTCAGAACATACACTGCCTGTCCACAGAAAAGCGCTCTTGCCTTTAGCTTCGATTACAGCACACATTCTCTATGGCATAGTTTCAATAAGATTCTACAATATTGAAATATATGTTCCATCCAGTGTTGAATTCTTTTTCACCAGTTGATCTTGTATTGATGATGAAGAGAGTGACCACTGCACAAAGCTTTCTCCAGCTCGTCCCAGACACTCTCACTGGGTTCAGATCTGTAGTAGATCAGATTAGATTGACCACAGGATTTGTCTTTAGTTGTTTGGTTCATTATCTTTGCTGCCAGCAGGGGGCGAATGAACACCTACATAAAAGCGTTATTATTATTATTAAGTTATAATTCATGAAAAAAAATGCTTACAAAAATATGTTTTAAAAATACCAAAATGCAATCAGCATTCAAATTTACATTTGAATTATTGTATTGCATTAATTATGTCAAAAACATATTTTTAACGCAACAGTAGTATTTTGGAAATAATAATAAGAAAACTACAGTGTCTAATCAGATTTGGTGTCATTTTGAGGTCTCACATTCACTTGGACTTCAGACAGAAAGCACAAGAAAGGCCTTGTATTCTTAGCACTGACCAATCAGAGTTTCCCTTTGCAGTGAACATGTTGAAATCAGCTCTAGTGCAGTGGTTAGTCCCGCCCATGACTTCTTGAGGACTATCTGCGCTAAGAAATAGCATTTTTCAAACGGCATTATTCAAACGGCATTTTTCAAATAGCATTTTTCATAATTTTTTCAAATGCTTCTTACTTCACTAGATATATTTCATCTCCCAAGAAGAAATAACTAATGAAGGCCATCACAGAAATTCTGAATTTGTCTTTTAAAATTAGGAATTGAAAGTTGAAATTGAAATTACATTCTGCCTTCTTCTTTCAAATTATTATTTTTTACCTACCTATATTCTTCCGAAACTTTCAAACAGACCAGTCTCTGAAACATGCTTTGCAAGTCAATAGAAAAGTGATGCAGTGGCTTCTCCACGTTACTCTCCTGTCATTTTCGAACATACTCGCTGGTCTCCCAAGCTCAACTTCCACTTTCCATCACCACGACATAAATATTGACAACATACTTCTGCCGTAGGGCAGCGAATAGGATGCTGAATCTATTTGAATAATGACATTGGATTCATCCAAATGTCATTAATTGGAAACGCTTTGGAAGAAAGTCTAATGACACTTAGTAACACAAACTTCATAGCACGTAGTCATTATTTATGGCATTTCTGCAATTGATGTCATTGAGTTGCTGGCAGAAGGAGGCTGTGGGCAGAAGGAGGCTGTGGGCAGAAGGAGGCTGGGGGCAGAAGGAGGCTGTGGGCAGAAGGAGGCTGTGGGCAAAAGGAGGCTGTGGGCAGAAGGAGGCTGGGGGCAGAAGGAGGCTGTGGGCAGAAGCAGGCTTTGGGCCGCATAATTCATAAATGTGCGCAGATTGATCTCATTTTTTTCACATGATTTCAGAAGACGTTTTTGGGCAACATTTGAAAACTGCTTGCATATCGTGGTAGAGAAACTTTTCAAAATTCAGTGTTCATCCATCTTTTATCACTTATCAGGGATCAGTTCAGTGGGAGACTATCTAAAGATAGAAAACTCAACTCTGGATTAGAGATGTCACAATGTCCTATTTTATAATTGTTTTGAGTAGGACGTGATGTGTTGTACTGAATTGTACTGTGGGCCATTGTTCGAGGTGCACAATGCATGCACCACTACTTTGGACACAATTTGATGTCACAAACAATCCCCAAGGGGTCAGGAGCACATGGAAGGTGCCTCGCCAACCCAGTCCATGCGCATGGCGTCTAGCTCTAGGGATGCTGGGGATCCTGAGCTTGTGTGGGAGGTGGACCATTACAGGCTAAATATAGTCAGGCTCTCCTTCACATATAGCTTGGGCTCTGGAACCCAAATCCTCGAGAAGGGTGGGATGCGCCACTTCTCCGGCGTTGTCCACAAACTACATAGAAAATAAATTGTGGTTATTGTACATTAAAGCAATCCAAACTTGGTTGAAGTCATGTATATCCAGAGTCGGAGGTGGCAGCAGCAGGTGGAGCGTTCACACTGGTTTAAGGAGATGTCAGATGTGTGCCGGTGTTTCCATGTGCATGTGTCAGTCTGGAGGAGCGGGTAAGACGGTGAAAAGGGCAGGTTTAAAAGGCCACACCGCAGGCTCTCATGGTGGATCTGTCGGCTCGCTTTACACCGTGAGTGCCAAAACCCACTTGGACAACTCCGAGCAGGTTTAACACCACGGTCAGCTCAGAGAGGATTTACAGCACCTGAAATCATCCATGATACAACAGGCTGTAAGATTAGGGAACTCATTCTTTAGCTTTCCGTTTTGGCTTATTCCACATATTGGCATCGGTCTGATATTGACTTAAATGTTTCTTTCCAATGGAAATATTAGGGTAAAAATGTTGCTGAATATTTACACAATCATGCAATAAAACAAAATGCAGGAAAAAGTGAAATTGAGAACTTTACCATAACTTTACATGACTTTACACCGATCGCGCCACAAAAACGATGAAATCGCGCCGCGGATAACGCACTACGTGCTCGACGCGCGTTTACCATAGACTTTGAAAGTAAACTGGACGCTTCGGCCGCGGCGGTGTGGAACCCGCTTCAGAGGATCACAGACAGTTCTTGGTTTGTGCGCTGACATGCAGTGTTAACTATGTGACTTTATGAAGAAGCATCTCAAGGATGAATCGTTATCTATGCCCTCCTTTGTTCTAAAGAAATTATGTTTCATTATAGTCTTCAGTGTTTTTCCTAAATATTTAAATTGAGATGATTTTGTAATGTTAAAGTGATGATAAGACACTTGAAGTATTTCTACCTTTGGAATTAATTGGGAACAGTATTCACATTGATACTCCTCAACTATGAACAATTTCATTATTTTGTTTCAACCTCTGCTTGAATTTAATAGTAAATAAATGTGTAGATAACCTAAAATATGAACAATGTAATTGAAAAATATGAACTAAAAGTTGTCTTTTTCTGAGACTGTGTCTGAGTATTGATATTTTTGCACGGGTATTGATACATGGGTATTGATATTTGATATTGATCTGTCCATCAATAGATTTCATGATAATCAGGAGCTTAGCTCTGATGATTTCCTCCTATTTTTTAATAATAAAATAAAAACAATCAGAGATAAATTAGATGAAATTACCCCCGCTATTAGCCCTGAACTAGCCCAAGCTGTAAATCTAACGTCCCATATAAATCCACCTGTAAACCTAGAAAGGTTCACAGCTGTTGATCAAGCAGAGATAACTTCAGCCATTATGTCCTCTAAAAGCTCAACTTGTGTCCTAGACCCCATTCCAAGCAGACTCCTCAAAGACATTCTTCCCCTAATTATAGAGTCTATTCTTAATATAATAAATACTTCACTCGAAAGTGGCTATGTTCCACAGTCCTTCAAACATGCAGTCATTAAACCTCTTCTGAAAAAGACTCATCTAGATCCCGACCTATTGGTAAACTACAGACCTATTTCAAATCTTCCCTTCGTCTCTAAAATCCTTGAAAAAGTTGTAGTAAAACAGCTTTGTCGCCACCTGCAGGACAATAACTTATTTGAAGTTTTCCAGTCAGGGTTCAGAGCCCACCACAGCACTGAAACTGCACTAGTTAAAGTCACAAATGATTTGTTATTAGCCGCTGACGATGGACTGGTCTCAATCCTGGTTCTGTTGGACCTCAGCGCAGCGTTTGACACCATTGACCACAACATTCTACTGCAGAGGTTAGAATGTGATGTAGGTGTTGGAGGAACAGCCCTCAGCTGGTTTAAATCCTATCTATCTGATAGGTTCCAATTTGTTAATGTAAACCAGAGCTCCTCACCAAGCTCTAAAGTAATTTACGGTGTGCCACAGGGTTCGGTACTCGGTCCAATTCTGTTTACTCTTTATATGCTGCCATTAGGCAACATTATCAGGTCACATGACATTAACTTCCACTGCTATGCAGACGACACTCAGCTGTATTTATCAATGAAACCTGATCAGAGCGATCAAGGAGACAGACTTAGTACTTGTGTGAAGGAGATAAAAACCTGGATGACACTAAACTACCTGCTTCTTAACCCTGAAAAAACCGAGGTCATTGTGCTTGGCCCTAAACATCTACGAGACGCTCTATCTGAGCAGATAGTCACACTGGACAATGTCAGTGTAGCCTCCAGTTCTACTGTAAGAAACCTTGGAGTCTTATTTGACCAGGAGCTCTCATTTAAAGCTCATATAAATCAAGCTTGTAAAACAGCCTATTTCCATTTGCGCAACATCGCCAAAATCAGAAGAATCCTGCCTAAAAGTGATGCCGAAAAACTTATCCATGCATTTGTAACGACTAGATTAGACTACTGTAACTCCCTGCTTGCAGCGTGTCCTAAAAGCTCCATAAAAAGCTTTCAACTGGTTCAAAATGCAGCAGCAAGATTACTAACAGGAACAAAAAGAAGAGAGCACATTACGCCGGTGCTGAAGTCTCTTCACTGGCTCCCCGTCGAGTCTAGAATCAAATTCAAAATTCTACTCCTGACCTACAAAGCCATAAATGACATGGCCCCATCCTACCTCAAAGATGCTATAGAACCATATCATCCAAACAGAGCTCTTCGCTCTCAGAATGCTGGCCTTCTGGTGGTGCCAAGAGTCTCTAAAAGTACCTGTGTTATGGAATCAGCTCCCGACCCATGTTAAATATGCTGACACAGTCTCTTCATTTAAGTCCAGGCTTAAAACGTTCCTCTTTGAAATCGCTTATGGTCAGAGTAGTTAGGAACAGAAACATAAACCCACAGCTTTAGCTACGCTGCCCTAGGAGTAACTATGCTGGGGGAAGTATGACAGCTTGAGCACTATCCTCTTCTTCTTCTGACTACTTATGCTATCAAACAATATTTATTTTTTGATTCCACTTGCAAACTGTTCACCGCCTTCTTTTCTTTCTCTCACTCCTGAGGACCTGTGGACCCAGATGCCCCTCCCCTGGTGAATTGGTCCCTGCCCTGTGTGGACGGTCCCTCTTCTGCCTGAAGAGTGGGTCCAGCTCGCCTCCGACGGTCCCTCTTCTGCCTGAAGAGTGGGTCCAGCTCGCCTCCGACGGTCCCTCTTCTGCCTGAAGAGTGGGTCCAGCTCGCCTCCGACGGTCCCTCTTCTGCCTGAAGAGTGGGTCCAGCTCCAGTCTCCTCGTGTCCGTCTGTGAGAGTCGGATCTCTCCTTCACTGGAACTCCTCCAGGTTTCTACGCTTTTTTCCCAAAGAGGTTTTTTTGTAGTTTTTCCTGGCCGAGAAGGAGAGTCTAAGGACAGAGGACCCTGGGACATCGTCCCTCGCCACCACAGACATTGTCTGACTCCCTCGCCACCACAGACATTGTTGATTCATTTCTCCCTGTGGCCCTCAGAGGCAACTGTTGTTGCGATTTTGGGCCTTACAAAAATAAATTGATTTGATTTGATGATTTGATAGGACTGATTTAAGGGATCTGTAAGGAATAATACATTCTCAATGTCAGTATTGATATTTCATGTTGCAGAGTGTGGACCTTGCAGGTGCTCAGTTTGAAGAGACCAGACGCTGTCTTTGACTGAACCACAATCACGACTCCTCCAGCTCACACCTGCTCAGCAGATGCAGACAAATCATTTCATACAATTACAGCGATGTGATTCCCCACACATGTTATTTTCATAAACATATGTCAAGAAATCAGCTAAAAAAAGATCAAAAAAGTGACTTGAGCTGGAATAAAAATGTCAAAAAGAAAGAACTAAAGACCTAAAGAAAAATATATAATCACATTGATCCAAAATATTTTCATTTTAAGGTATTCTACTTTAAAATTACGTTACATTCTCTCTCTGTCTGTTATCCAGGTTGTCTGCATTTGGGTTTGGCGTATAACACCTTTTTGTCGGTCCTGGTATAAATATGAAAACAAATCAGTTCTATAGCAAGAATAAAGGTTTTTCATAAGCATGACATTTTTGTTTTTGTTGAAATATTACTTATTTATTTTTTACCATGCCGCAGGACACCACCGTGATTAAAACTACTTCTTAATGTACATTTTAACTATTTATTCTATTATTTTTTAATGGGGGTTATGATGTATGTTCATGGTTGTGAATGTATGAAGAAAGCCGCAACAAAGGGAAGGGGAGAACATGGCGTCAATGGTTTTACCGGTAAACTCTAGTGTAAAACATTTATTCAACAAGTTAACAATAAATAAGTAGAGCAGTCAGAGGAGCTGCCAGAGGAGCAGTCTGAGGAGCAGCCAGAGGAGCAGCCAGAGGAGCTGCCAGAGAAACAGTCCGAGGAGCAGCCAGAGGAGCAGCCAGAGGAGCTGCCAGAGGAGCAGCCAGAGGAGCTGCCAGAGGAGCTGCCAGAGGAGAAGCCAGAGGAGCAGCCAGAGGAGCTGCCAGAGGAGCAGCCAGAGGAGCTGCCAGAGGAGCAGCCAGAGGAGCTGCCAGAGGAGCAGTCTGAGGAGCAGCCAGAGGAGCAGCCAGAGGAGCTGCCAGAGGAGCAGCCAGAGGAGCTGCCAGAGAAACAGTCCGAGGAGCAGCCAGAGGAGCAGCCAGAGGAGCTGCCAGAGGAGCTGCCCGAGGAACAGTCCGAGGAGCAGCGCAGCCAGAGGAGCTGTGCAGCCAGAGGAGCTGTGCAGCCAGAGGAGCTGCGCAGCCAGAGGAGCTGCGCAGCCAGAGGAGCTGTGCAGCCAGAGGAGCTGCCCGCGGAGCTGCCCGAGGAGCTGCCAGAGGAACATCGAGAGGAGCTGCCCGAGGAGCCCGGCTGGAGGCGATGGGCCCCTGTGCGTACAGGGCCACCTCAAAAGCAGACAAAAGCAGGGATAAGTATTACAATGTAGCAGGTATATGACGTTGGCTTGTTTTGTATTTAATTTTAGCAATAGGCCTAAGTTTAAAATGTTTATTAAATGTTTAACAAAAAGACAAGTGGTATAAGTGCATCTGATTGAACTAGACCGTACCTCCTTTTTGTGTCTGCCATCTTAGATGTTCCAAAAGAGTCTCTGAGGAGTGATTGGACAAATGACACGACACATGTATCGAGCTCAGAGAGTGACGCCTGTGGCAACTAAAGAAAAGTCACATGACCAACACATCTACTCTCATTGGTGTTACTGGTGTCAGAAGCGCTGAAGCGAGCAGCGGAAGACTCAACTCTGTCTCTGTTTGCTTTGTGGTTCTTGGTGATAAAGATTTTCCAGTTTTGGGATAATGGGAATCTTTTACATCATCCACTGCATGCATGGGCATCAGAGCCATTCGTTAAGAGAGACACTTTAGACATATTTACTATGAAATGTGACCTTCACTACGATTGTTTCCTTGTTTCTCTGCTCTATTTGGTGATAGTGGAAAATGCCTTGAAACTTCCTCTTTTAAAGGTCCCATAACATGCAAAATCGACTTTTCAGAGCTTTGATCCTTCTTACAGTGCTATTGGTGCCTCATATATGTGCAGTCTTTAGTTGGAAGACATTCTCTATCTTTTCCCTCGGAGGAGCAGACTAACGGGGGCCGTAGGACGCCTCCCTGTTTCAGCCCCTGCAGGCGGGGCGGGCGGGGGAGGCGGGGCGGGCGGGGGAGGCGGGGCGCTCTTTGCGAGGGTGGGGGCGAATCTCAAACTAAACCCTCTGGGTTTGTGAGCGGGGTCCAAGAAATGGGTGATATTTTATGTTATGGATGTTGCACAACACTTATTATGATCAAATATGCCCTTAGGGTAGACAAAACAAAACAAAACTGGAAAAATAGCATAATATGGGACCTTTAAGTGAACTCTTTTAGTTGCGGGCTTGTTAGATACAGAAGATGAATTCGCCGCAAGTCTAATTATCGATCCATAAGGATGGCATGCAGACATTTATGATTATTTCATTCAATTTTTAGTGTCTGTAATATAAATCATGACTAAATTAAATTAGGCCTGTATTTAGTTGTGTTAGTTTACTTGGTTATTAGAATGAGAAGGTAAAAGAGGAGAAAACCAACAGCAGAAGAACAAGAAGAGAAGACAGGCATTAGATTTTGATCAATAAAATGTATTTAATGTATTGTTCTCCAAAGTTAGGAAAGAAATTACATTTAACATTCAGCTGAAATTTACTGAAGAATCAGCAGTATCCAAATATGTTTTGTCATAGGAGGTTCTGGTTCTGGTATTAGTTTATCTCTAGTTCATCCTTCATTTAGAACTAAATCTAACGTCTCTAATGCATTTTGTGCTTCACATATAGATTCCCTTTATGTTTTTCAGTCCCTGTGATCAATTTTTCCTTGTGAGCGTTCATATTTGTTTTGATATGGACGGACTGGCTAATCCACCTAATCATGCAGGAGATGAAAATGATGTCCAGACTGATATATATTTGTCTGAAGAATACAAAGAAATTTCATTATGGACTTTCCAGGCAAAACATGTGAAAACGAGATATGACAATAGATTCTGGCCATATCGCCTGCCCAGTCTTTATAACAACTTATAAAGGTAGGGCTTTTACTATTATTCTTCTGGTTCTAAATTTAGCAACGAGGCTTCATCTCAGCACAGACACACTAATGGAATCAACAGGATGAAGGAGGAGGCAGCGAGGAGTTTTGTATTGTTCTGGGCAAGGAACGAGCACACTTGAGTTTGTACTTTCAAGATGGCACTGGCTATCACTGTATCTGCTTTGACGATAGAGCTCAGCATCCAGCATCTGAGTTTTAAAATATAATAAAATCAAACAGCAGACCACACCAGAGTAATGTCTTGATTTTCTGTTTTTAAAGTAAAAGACAACTGACATCTGCAAAAACATTTCTTTTATTTGTTTTTAAAACAGTTTTTGCCATGCCTCTGGATTTATATGAACAGAAAATGATGTTTTACTCTTTGTCTGTTGGACTCAAAGGAGCTGTATTGTTTTCCTCCCATGTAATGAAGTCAAATCTGTTTTGCCCCAGTGCAGACACCTTATGTTATACAAGCAGCTCTCAGAGTCAAAATGAGACTGTTGTGTGCATTCTGCATCTGTTTATATTCCATTTTTCCTCTTTGATGCAGGAAATGCGCTGTTAGCATGCTAGTTGTTGTTAGCTTTGGCCTGTGAAAAGCGCTAACAAACTCCTGAATAATTAGGTATGTGTTTTACGGCATTAAAAATCAGGTATATCATCTCTAAAATTACATTCTGATGTGTCATCATTTCTGCTGGATAACAATTCTGGACACAATGAAGAAGACGGAACTCACAGAAACTCAATGCACAAAACACTTCTATTCTCCTGATTAACTCATCCATAGTCAAATGTATGAAATGAGTGGATCGCAGAGCACTCCCAGTGTCCCAGATCATGGCTCCAAACCCACAGAGTCTTGTATGAACAAAAACCCAGAGAAGGAACCACAAAGAAATTGCAGCCCATTTTAAAGCCTAAATGTATGAATATTTAAGGCTGATACTGCCCATGGCCTGGCTCTTCTCCAATATTTGTATGTATTATTCACGCACTGTTCACTGTCCGCACTATTTCCGACCATCTGTAAATGTCTGTGTGCATGTGTAGCTAATTGTTATTCTGTTTTTTTTTCCAGTCAACCAGATTAATAACCCCAGACCTATAGCTCTTTTTGACACTCAACTTTATCTCACCGGTCCAACTAGTTCCTCAGTAATTAATTTCATTGACATGTTCGGTATTAACTCTTATACCCCAGTCATACGACCTCCATTCAAATTGAGTATGAGCTTACTGCCCCTATTTCCCTGCTACTGTTTCTATTGTGGCCGCTGTTTCACCCTCAGGGCTACGTCAGCCGTCTGAGGCCACCATCGAACTACTTCAACTCATTCTTCTGTGGCAGGCCCAGACTCAGGACGGCCAAACTGCATGATGTAATTCAAGACAACAAGGCAAGGCAAGTTGTACACGAAGCAATTCAGAGTTCTTCACACAACAGTAAACATGCATTAAAATACAGAAATCACAAAACAGTTAAAGACATAAAAGAGAGCAGGCCAAACGCATGGATCAGTCTCTCTAAATCTGGTTTGACAGTATATTTTTTTATTTTGGCAATGTTTTTTAGATGGTAAAAAGCTGCTGATGTTATTGATTTGACGTGGCTGTTAAAGTTCAAGTCTGAGTCCATTATTACCCCCAGATTTCTAACTTGGTTTGTAGGTTTTAGAGCGAGACTCTGGAGGTGACCGCTAACACTTTCTCTTTGTTTCTTTTGGGCCAAAGACGATTATTTCAGTCTTGTCTGAGTTCAGCTGGAGAAAGTTGTTTTGCATCCACAAACTGATCTGTTGGATGCAGTGACAGAGTGAATCTACTGGTCCATAGTCACCTGCCGATAGTGAAACATAGATCTGAGTGTCGTCTGCATAATTGTGATAGGACACATTTTCACTGCGTATCAACTGACCCAACGGCAGCATGTAGAGGTTGAACAGAAGGGGACCCAGGACTGACCCTTGGGGCACTCCACAGGTCAGGGTCATGTGGTCTGAGACACAGCTACCAATTTCAACAAAGTACTTCCATTAGAGATGGGCCGGTAATGACTCAGGACTGCGGCATCAAGACTGCTCTTCTTTAGTAGAGGCTTTATGACCTCAGTTTTCAAAGATATTGGGAATGTTCCAGATTGAAGCGACATGTTAACTATGTGAGTGAGTGGTGCTAACAAAGTGTTCAGGACAGACTGGTGGGTAACACATCGAGGCAGCATGTAGATGAACTGGTGATGATCTCCTGGACAGTTGACATAATCATCATTTCTCCACAGCACCTTCTGCTTATTTTAACCATTTTAACATTCATGGGGGCAATGGTGTCCAGAAAATTCAAAACACTAGATGTGACAGAGTTCAACAAATAATTTGCATTAGAACCTGAGTTTATAATTTCCAATTCATAAATATAAAAGGTTTTCTGTCTGTTTTTACTGAGGTGAGTAAAGTAGCCAAACATTTTAGTAAAGTAAATACAAGCACCATTACTCGAAAATCATGTCACACAAATAGAAGTACAAAGCACAGGTCCAAGAAATGACTCTTATTGTAACAGACTGTCATCTGTTTAATAATTTGACATTGATACTAAACTTTGAATTCAATACAGAGTGAAAGGCTTAATACTCAGTGTCACCGTCGATCACCAGCGAGGCAGTGTGTGTTCCAGGAGGACTCGTGTGCACTGCATCAGCTCCAGAACCAACACTATTAATCTGTTGTACCGCAGCAACAAACTGTAAACATCTATTTTTCTTTTCTGCGCTTTTTTGGCACTTCTGGGAATAAACTCTTTTCGTGACTTTGCCATACAATTTCTTTGTCCAAAAAAACAACAACCAAGTATTAGTTTTAGTGTTGATTAGTAGCAGGTAAGTTTGTCAAAAGTATCAAAAATCAGATACTAATTGATACAGCAACTAGACACTCATTTGAACAAATATAGATGCAAAAAGCAGGACAAGATAACATAGTAACAGGAAGAAGGTCTTATGTTGTTTTGCAAAGTCTGTTCTGTGAAGCATTTTGTTCTTTTCTCCTGTTGCCCCTTTGTTATGGTTTCCAAAAGCCTCAGACATTTTAGGACTGTGACAACACTAGTACAGGGTTAAACCATTGTTAACAACCCTAAAGTAACAGAGAAAACATAAAATAATAAACAAAATCTGAAATATTTAAAGAATAGATCCTAAAGTGATAAAAACTGTGTTTTAAGTAACATCTGCGCTCCACGTGTGTCTTTGTGTTTCGCCGCGTCTAGATTCACCTCCTCATTAGACTAATTTCACCGTGAATATGAGTCTGTAAAAGAAGATGTCAGGAGACGTCTATATCTTTTCTTTTTTAAGCTTATTACAATCAGTGAGTCAAAACTTGCTTCCTGCTAGAGGGCCCCCCGGTGGCCGTTAGCCAGTAAAATCGATAAATTAACCGCACCGCTGCATGGGCCGCAGGGTTCAAAGTGGGAAAAAAGAAGCAGCTTAAAGTCCGAAAAGTACAGTAGTCAGCCTCCCGACAACAATCAAGCAAAGCTCCTCACACCGTTCGGTCTCAAATAAAGTGTTGGCCCCAAACAAATGTACCTGTCAGCAACACATTCCTGCTGCTGCCGTGCTCACACCCTGTACTCTCCATACTGTTTCTTTTGAATGGATCTGTTTGTTATTTGGCACTAATCTGCATAATGTAAGTCATACTTCCTTTTAACACATTCATTCAATCCTATTAACTGTAAATATTGTGCGACCTGATCGTAATAACCTGCTTTGAATGTTTGAATTATTTTTTGCCTCTGCTTGCACTGTCAGTTAATAAATAAATAAAATAACTCTTAGTTAGAGTCTTAGAGAATGGTGGACTTTTTCTCTCCTTGTTTACCATGTTCTCACAGAAACGTCTCATTAAAATTTCAAAAGTTTGTGTCATAATGAAGAGGGAGTGCTTAGTAAATCTATACATAATTAGCACATGCACACTCTGGAGTCCATAATAATGCAGCCTAATTTACTTTATTCCCAGTAAAGTTTGCTCATTTACTATGTGCCCACAAACCAATTACTAAATCGATCTTTTTTAACGATAAAACAAACACTATCTTCATTTAATGAGCTTGCAGGGACCAGCTGAAAGTCATGATGAAGGCCTTCTGAGAAACTGGATACACACTCCACACCACAAGGCCGATGTAATCTATGAATTTGACAGAATGACAAGTAACAATTGAATGAAAATTGCCTTTTCTTTCGGCCAGAAACCAAATGAGAAAACTAACAATGTGCCTGGGAGTCGGTTACATTTTTAAGAAAGGACAGAGTAATGGACCAGAAAAGTGAGTTCTATAATTAAACATTATTTATTAGACATTATTCTCTATGGCACATTTGGTTCCTGTCCGGACCCAAACCTCGGACACAAAAACGTTGGAGTGAACAGCATAAGCCTCTAATTCACGGAGAATGAGCAGAGCAGCAAGACATTGTTTCAATCTAACAGGGAGTTTTTGCCATCGCTCTTGCTCCAAACACGCAGGAGTCAGGCCCGCCCACTCCCTGCACCCGCCCACTCCCTGCGCCCGCCCGCTACCTGCGCATCACTGCGCATCAGATCGCAGCGCGGCGTGAGAAAGCGTTAACAGCAGGAGATCAGTTGTGAGGTCTGTTTTATTCTTTCTTTTCTGAAACTGGACCTCGGTGCTCATAGCTTGACCAGGCAGTTTGTGTTGGATGGCAATGGCTTTTTGTGCAGCAGGTGAACATTATAATTACAAATAATGATGGAGCCTATAGAAAGCCTTCTTTGGCTTTAGTTTATCATCTCAAAACTAACTCTAGGACTCGAGGACAGCTCCACTGTACAAGCTACAGTTTAAACAGCACTTTTGACTTAGAAACAGTGAAAAAGAGAAAATGACACTAGATAAGTTGAGCTTAACCATGAACATGTGGAAAGTCAAAGTGGTTCAATTTCTACAAATGTTTAAATCATGGGTTGATAAATGCAACATTAAGTGTCAAGAGTTTGCAGCCTCTAGTGTTTTCTAGAGCCTCAGTCTGTTCTGCAGAAGAGCACAAGGGCATCGGGTGATGCTGGAGCAGGGGGGGCACTCACAATAAACTGACAAATGAGTTGCTAATAATATTACAGCTAAAATGCACCAGAAAACATTAAATTACATGACCCCCGAAGTCAAAGCATGCACCAGGTCAAATCCTTCAGCTACAGTAGTCCTGATCAAGCCTTGCACAAAAAGCATTTGGAGATGCACGCAGCGACCACTGCTCCTGAGAGGATTGTGATTTATAATATATATAGTTAGGAAAATAAGTATTTGAACCCCCTATTTAGCAAGTTAGGAATTATGGAGAGTCTGAAATGTTCATGGTAGGTGCATTTCCGCTGTGAGAGACAGAATATAACCAAAAATACGGAAATCACATTGTATGATTTTGAAATAATTAATCATGAAAAAGTATTTGAACACCTGAGATCTTCTCTCTCTTCTCCAGGCTGTCGCTGAGTTACCCTTTTTCAGCTCCCTCCACAGATTTTCCATTGGATTTAGGTCTGGAGACTGGGCCACTCCAGAACCTTCATATGCATCTACAGTGTGCTTCAGGTCATTGTCATGTCAATAATGATATTAACCTTTGAAACTGTGGTTCTGCCTCTCTTCAGGTCATCGAGCTGCTGCTCCTCCCATGTAGTTCTGGTCTGATTCCTCACCTTTCTTATCATCATTGATACATTATATTATTATTTTTTTAAAATACTTCAGGTATAGCCTTTAAGTTGTCAAATCCCCACGTCTTGTTTAAGTGGGTTTGGGGCTTAGGGCTTAGGGCTCCCAAATGGCTAGCATCCTGCCTGAGTGAGTGGGTAAATGTAGCACGTACCGACCAAACAGTGGACAGCGATGTGACTGACAGTGGAGCATAACAATCAACCCGATACACAGAGGAGCTGAATGTAGTGCAGCATATTTCTTTCCACGAGCGCACAAGAAGGGCACAGGAAGGGCTCAAGGAGCAGACGCACTAAAGAAGCTAAAGTAGTTTGGAATGGAACAAATTGTCTTATGAAAGCTTTTATTCATGCATCGGTGCGATGTGACCTTTGTTATAACTCAGAAATACCAAAGGTGTCAGAGGTAAGAGAACGAGAGCTAGAGGGAGTCCCCTTTTATAGGGGTCACCTGATAGCTGAAAGTGGCAGACGTGTCCTGCTATATTAATTCTAAATGTAATAAAGAGCGTCTCTCCCCTCTCCTTGAACCGACACCTTAACGTGGTGGAGGGGTTTGAGAGCCCGAATGATCCCGGGAGCTATGTTGTCGGGGGCTTCATGCCCCTGGTAGGGTCTCCCAAGGCAAACAGGTTCTAGGTGACGGGTCAGACAAAGATCGGTTCAGAAGCCCCCTATGATGACAACACGAACAAGGCAGTTTACGTCGCCCGGATCGGCGTCACCGGGGCCCCATCCTGGAGCCAGGCCTGGGATGGGTGCTCCATGGCGAGCGCCTGGTGGCCGGGTCTTACCCCACGGGGCCCGGCCGGGCACAGCCCGAAAGAGCAACGTGGGGCCGCCCTCCCGTGGGCCCACCACCCACAGGAGGATCCATAAGGGGCCGGTGCAGAGAGATCTGGGCGGCAGTCGACGGCAGGGGCCTCGGCGACCAGATCTCCAGACACAGAGACTAACTCTGGGGACATGGAATGTCACCTCGCTGGGGGGGAAAGAGCCTGAGCTTGTGCGGGAGGTTGAGCGATACCGACTAGATATAGTCGGCCTCACCTCCACGCACAGTTTGGGCTCTGGAACCCATCTCCTCGAGAGGGGCTGGACGCTCCACTTCTCTGGTGTTGCCCGCAGGGAGAGGCGGGGCTGGTGTGGGCTTATAGCCCCTCAGCTCAGCCGCCATGTGTTGGAGTTCACCCCAGTGAACGAGAGGTTCGCGTCCCTCCGCCTTCGGGTGGGGGACAGGTCTCTCACTGTTGTGGCGGCCTACGGGCCGAACAGCAGTGCAGAGTACCCGGCCTTCTTGGAGTCCTTGGGAGGGGTACTGGACAGTGCACCGACCGGGGACTCCGTTGTTCTACTGGGGGACTTCAACGCCCACGTGGGCAATGACAGTGACACCTGGAGAGAGGTGATCGGGAAGAACGGCTTCCCCGATCTGAACCCGAGCGGTGTTCAGTTATTGGACTTCAGTGCTAGCCACGGATTGTCCATAACGAACACCATGTTCAAGCACAAGGGTGTCCATCAGTGCACATGGCACCAGGACACCCTAGGCCGGAGGGCAATGATCGACTTTGTTGTCGTGTCATCTGACCTCCGGCCTCGTGTCTTGGACACTCGGGTGAAGAGAGGGGCAGAGTTGTCAACCGATCACCACCTGGTGGTGAGTTAGATCCGCTGGCGGAGGAGGAAGCCGGACAGACTTGGCAGACCCAAGCGCATTGTGAGGGTCTGTTGGGAACGTCTAGTGGAGCCCTCTGTCAGTAGGGTATTCAACTCGCACCTCCGGGAGAGCTTCTCCCATGTCCCGTGGGAGGTTGGGGACATTGAGTCCGAGTGGACCATGTTCTCCGCCTCCATTGTTGATGCGGCTGCTCGGAGCTGTGGTCACAAGGTCTCCGGTGCCTGTCGTGGCGGCAACCCCCGAACCCGGTGGTGGACACTGGAAGTAAGGGATGCCGTCAGACTGAAGAAGGAGGCCTATCAGGCCACTCTGGCTTGTGGGTCTCCGGAGGTCATCGACAGGTATCGGCAGGCCAAGCGAGCCGCGGCTCGTGCTGTCGCAGAGGCAAAAACCCGGGCCTGGGAGGAGTTCGGGGAGGCCATGGAGGAGGACTATCGGTCGGCACCAAAGAAATTCTGGCAAACCGTCCGGCGCCTCAGGAGGGGGAAGCAGTGTCTCACCAACACCGTTTACGGTGCGGGTGGAGGCCTGCTGACCTCGACTGGGGATGTCGTCGGACGGTGGAAGGAATACTTTGAGGATCTCCTTAATCCCTCAGTCACGTCTTCCGAAGAGGAAGTAGAGACCGGGGACTCGGCTGGCTCATCCATCACCCAAGCTGAAGTCACTGAGGTTGTTCGCAAACTCCTCGGTGGCAGGGCTCCGGGGGTGGATGAGATCCGCCCTGAGTACCTAAAGTATCTGCAACATCGCGTGGCGTTCGGGGACCGTGCCTCTGGACTGGCAGACTGGGGTGGTGGTCCCTCTGTTCAAGGGGGACCGGAGGGTGTGTTCCAACTACAGAGGGATCACACTCCTCAGCCTCCCGGGTAAGGTCTATTCCAAGGTACTGGAGAGGAGAATCCGACCGATAGTCGAACCTCGGATTCAGGAGGAGCAGAGTGGTTTTCGTCCCGGTCGTGGAACACTGGACCAGCTCTAGACCCTCCATCGGGTGCTCGAGGGCTCATGGGAGTTTGCCCAACCAGTCCACATGTGCTTTGTGGATCTGGAGAAGGCTTTCGACCGTGTCCCTCGGGGTGTCCTTTGGGGGGTGCTCCGGGAGTACGGGGTCCGGGGCCCTTTGCTCAGGGCTGTCCGGTCCCTGTCTGACAGGAGCAGGAGCTGTGTTCACATTGCCGCCAGTAAGTCAGACCTGTTCCCAGTGCATGTTGGACTCCGCCAGGGCTGCCCTTTGTCACCGGTTCTGTTCATAATTTTTATGAACAGAATTTCTAGGCGCAGTCGGGGGTCGGAGGGTGTCCGGTTTGGGGACCACAGGATCTCATCTCTGCTGTTTGCAGACGATGTTGTCCTGATGGCTCCATCAAACCCGGACCTGCAACATGCACTGGGACGGTTTGCAGCCGAGTGTGAAGCGGCTGGGATGAGAATCAGCTCCAAATCCGAGGTCATGGTTCTCGACCGGAAAAAAGTGGCTTGCCCTCTCCAGGTGGGTGGGGTGTCCTTGTCCCAAGTGGAGGAGTTCAAGTATCTCGGGGTCTTGTTCACGAGTGAGGGAAGGATGGAGCGTGAGATCGACAGGCGGATCGGTGCAGCGGCTGCAGTGATGCAGTCGTTGCATCGGACCGTTGTGGTAAAGAGGGAGCTGAGCCGAAAGACAAAGCTCTCAAT
>NW_027315801.1:651669-721669 GCF_026437365.1 Eucyclogobius newberryi
ATAAAAAGCACAAATGGAAGTCGGGGGCCCTCCTGAGTGGTCCTTGATGTAGAATTTGCCGGGGACGGCTGTGTGCAAACTGCAAATTAGGCCTCTCCACATCTGACGAAGAAGATGCCGTACTTTGAACCGTAGCAGCGGAAATCTCATTATCCGGAAAGGGCCCCGACACCCGCCCATCTCTGAGATGTGCGGTGTGAACCTCTTGAGCGATCATACCGCTGCAGAGGGCAACGTGGTCGCCCAGCTTGTGACTTTTATGGCTCGTGCAAACTGTAAGAAATTCAAGGATTTTGGGAAGTCGAGTGTAAAATAGAGATAGTTTTGTAGTTCTAATAATACTTGCTACAGTGAAGTCTACAATCGGCTTGCTGTAGTTGCAGAGAAATGTGGTAAAGAGGTAAAGTAGGCAAAGTGAAGGTTTATGATTAAGTTATGTTTGATTTATGAATTCATTTAACATGCCCGTTCAAGCTCGGGTGGGCCCACGGGATTCCTTTTTGGAACTATCCAGCTAATAGCCACGATCAACATAAAATAAAGCAGTTACCAGTCACTTATTTCCAGTGAAATCAACTATTCTTGGATGAATCAGGCTCAGGTTGTACTCCAAACTCCAAACTACCCAAAATGGAATCTGACTTAAATCTTGTCTTTTGTTCAATTGGCTTCAGCTTTTATAGACAAACAGTTTTTTTTTTTTTTTTTAAATCACCACCACCTCCTGCTCGTTATATTTACCAAAGAAAATCTGTGTGCAGTTTAAAATCTAATATTCCTCTGTGCAGAGCTTCTCCCACTCATAATTGGAGTAAATGAAATATCAGAGTCACAGCTTAAAAAAAGAGTCCAGCCATTTCTCTGAACAGCTTCAGTTTGAATTTTGGTCATTTTAGTTATGCGTTATGGCAAAAATAGTCCCAAAGTTTAAGAGGTTAAAGGGTAAAAAGAGTCTCAGGAACGCGCACATGAACTTCTTCTCACCTCGCTAAGACAGCAGCCTGCACAGATGCTTTTGGAGCGGTGTTCTTGGGCAGCTCGCATGAAGACCAGAGCTCCAGGCACAACATGCTCATTAACTAACTCACTATTTATCTAGGAAAGGAGCTTGTGGGGGGCCTCCAATGGAACGGATCTGGTGTACCGTACACAAACATAATTATTGTCATTTACTGCACATAATAGCATTGATGCTTTACTTTTTTGTTCGATTTGCACAGTGTTGTGTTTGTGTTAGATTTTATTTATTTTTTTGGATTGGATTATTTCTTTTTTTCATTGATTAGGATTTGAACACAGAAACACGGAGGAGAACAAACTGAATCAAATCAAATATGAAACACAAGCAACATAATAGTCTCGCCTCATCCAAAATCTCTCAATTTGCAGGTGTCATTTTTCCAATTATATTTTCAGTCCAGTCTTTGGTCGTTGGTTTGTATCATCCATTTCTTTGTAATTGCCTTCTTTCCTGTCGGCAAAACTATGTTAAAAATGTACCAGTATTTATTGTCTTCATAGCAGGATTTTTGCTTAACTTATTCGATATAATAACCCCTTATTTATAAAAGTCCTGTTTCTCCTTCAACATAGCAAACGTTTTCATCAATTTTCTTTTACAATCTGCTAAAAAAATTTAATTTAATTTAATCTCAAGTTAGTGCTGTTTGGTTCAAAATAATAAGCAACCACCTTAGGATTTTAACATCTTTGTTTGGTCTGTTTGTTTGTGCAGATTTGACTTCCACCTGACCCGCTGTCTGTCGTCTGCCAGTCTCCACGGGTTTGTCATGCTGAAGACGTCGCCACATGCTGTTGCCATTGTTGCTGTTAGACAGTCATGAGAAACGTAGCATCATTAAAAATCAAAAGTTGATACTTTAAGAAGTTATGGGCTTTGATCCGTATCTACAGCGGCGAGTCGCTGACACGTAAAAGCAGCGAAAACTTGCCACAACAAACTTCTGTGAACATTTCCATCTGCTCTTCCTCATCCACAAGCCTCTGCACCGGATAATCCCTCAAAGCTTTCAAGAGCAGGAGCTTTGTGTCTGATCCTGAAACATGATGTAACCCACGTACTTTTATTGCAAATAGGAAAAAAAAACTACAACTCCCAATACTTCTTGTCACGTGGTTTACGTATGTTACGCGTCACGCACGCACTGCGTCACTTTAGCCAATCACACGCTTGCCGGTTCAATATCAGCTTCCTGTGTGCCTCTCCGGGGACGGGGTCGGGAGAGGCGACAGGACGGCTGAACCAGATTTATCAACCGCCGCTGATGCTGGACTCGTAGCACGCAGGAAAACGTGGAATTTGGCTAGGTGTGCCCAGTGGGGTACCAGAACGAAGGATTAACTTGATGGCGAGCTGAGACCAGCCTGGACCCAGAACCAGAACTGAACACTGAACATTACAAAACTACAAACTTTCCAACATGAGCCACCTGCGGTATGGTAGGGGCTGATTCAGCCGTCCACTCCCACCCGAAAGACACCACACACCTTGCGAACTCTCCCCTCAGTCACAGCGCTATATTTTTGGACAATACAAGAACCCGGTTGCTTCTTTTATGGACATTTGTACTATTTTCATTGAGATTTGCAAGTGTTACTATGAGTGTGTGTGCTTTCTACCATGGATGTCTTGCACTGAACATTATTGAACCTTGGATTGTTATTGATACCACCAGAAATTGAAATATGTTTCAGTATACCATTAGAAATCTGCAGATTGTATATATTGGTATGTTGGTCACTGTAAATATATAAGGCACAGCCGCACTTTGATTCGCTGGTTTTTGTATTATTACTTACATGCACCTCCCTGAGTCGAACCTTCTGATCTAGCCAAGTGGCATATTCTCACATATGCTACAATAACACACCCGGACAGATTGTTTAAAACTGTCAAACATTTAGGCTAATATTGATTAGCCCAAATGTGCCTTTCGTCCTGAAGATGGCAGTGGGAACGACTGTGTGACGTCACTTTGAACTCGTGAGTATGAACCTCCAACATGAAATTACGCTCAATATTTTTATTGTTCTTTTGAGCTTCATATTCTGGGTCACACCAGAAAAGCAACGCTCGGATTTGAGCTGAAATGAAGACATGGTGAACTCCCAACCTTCTTCTGCCTTTAATAGTTGCTGAGTTTTGAATCAGATACAAGTTTTTATTTCCACTGGTCAAATTACCGCTTGGGGATGGAAATTGGGAGAACAAAACAGACAAACAATGAGCAGGGTCACCTCTCCACAGAGCTGACCTGTCATACTATGGAACAGGCAGAGCAATAACATCTCCATGGAAACAAGTTGGTAAGTGGAGGATGCCCCACCAGAAAATAAAATAATATGCCGTTCGAGTAATAATCCTTCACCAGTAACAAACCCCATTTCATGCTGTCCTATTCTGTCCCAATCAATCAAATCAATCAAATCAAACATAAAATAAAAACATTAATAGCAAAGATTTTAATTACACTATAAAAAGTCACTGCCGCTGCTCTGGACATCAGTTACAGTCGGTCACTAGAGCAATATCCGTGTGTTCTATCCTACATCACTGCATGTTGCTGGCCCGTGGCGACCGTATCCATGACGACCCTCTTTTCATCTGTCCTAATGAAACCCGGATCATTTCAAAGCGTGCATGGATGAACATGACACAACCGCCACAGGATTCTCAGGAGCTGCCCCTTGTCCCCATCACTCTGGCTGGGAGTGAGACAGTCAGGTGGGAGTGAGACAGTCAGATGGGAGTGAGACAGTCAGATGGGAGTGAGACAGTCAGGTGGGAGTGAGACAGTCAGATGGGAGTGAGACAGTCAGATGGGAGTGAGACAGTCAGATGGGAGTGAGACAGTCGGATGGAAGTGAGACAGTCAGATGGGAGTGAGACAGTCAGGTGAGAGTGAGACAGTCGGGTGGGAGGGAGACAGTCAGATGGGAGTGAGACAGTCAGATGGGAGTGAGACAGTCAGGTGAGAGTGAGACAGTCAGATGGGAGTGAGACAGTCAGGTGAGAGTGAGACAGTCGGGTGGGAGGGAGACAGTCGGGTGGGAGGGAGACAGTCAGATGGGAGTGAGACAGTCAGATGGGAGTGAGACAGTCAGGTGAGAGTGAGACAGTCGGGTGGGAGGGAGACAGTCAGATGGGAGGGAGACAGTCAGATGGGAGTGAGACAGTCAGGTGAGAGTGAGACAGTGGGGTGGGAGGGAGACAGTCGGGTGGGAGGGAGACAGTCAGATGGGAGTGAGACAGTCAGATGGGAGTGAGACAGTCAGGTGGGAGTGAGACAGTCGGATGGAAGTGAGACAGTCAGATGGGAGTGAGACAGTCAGATGGGAGTGAGACAGTCAGGTGAGAGTGAGACAGTCGGGTGGGAGGGAGACAGTCAGATGGGAGTGAGACAGTCAGATGGAAGTGAGACAGTCAGGTGGGAGTGAGACAGTCGGATGGAAGTGAGACAGTCAGATGGGAGTGAGACAGTCAGATGGGAGTGAGACAGTCAGGTGAGAGTGAGACAGTCGGGTGGGAGGGAGACAGTCAGATGGGAGTGAGACAGTCAGATGGAAGTGAGACAGTCAGATGGGAGTGAGACAGTCAGGTGAGAGTGAGACAGTCAGATGGGAGTGAGACAGTCGGGTGGGAGGGAGACAGTCAGATGGGAGTGAGACAGTCAGATGGGAGTGAGACAGTCGGGTGGGAGGGAGACAGTCAGATGGGAGTGAGACAGTCAGATGGGAGTGAGACAGTCGGGTGGGAGGGAGACAGTCAGATGGGAGGGAGACAGTCAGATGGGAGTGAGACAGTCAGATGGGAGTGAGACAGTCGGGTGGGAGGGAGACAGTCAGATGGGAGTGAGACAGTCGGGTGGGAGTGAGACAGTCGGGTGGGAGTGAGACAGTCAGGTGGGAGTGAGACAGTCAAATGGGAGTGAGACAGTCAGGCGGGAGGGAGACAGTCAGATGGGAGTGAGACAGTCGGGTGGGAGTGAGACAGTCGGGTGGGAGCGAGACAGTCGGGTGGGAGTGAGACAGTCAGGTGGGAGTGAGACAGTCGGATGGAAGTGAGACAGTCGGATGGAAGTGAGACAGTCGGATGGGAGTGAGACAGTCAGATGGGAGTGAGACAGTCGGGTGGGAGGGAGACAGTCAGATGGGAGTGAGACAGTCGGGTGGGAGGGAGACAGTCAGGTGAGAGTGAGACAGTCGGGTGGGAGTGAGACAGTCGGGTGGGAGTGAGACAGTCGGGTGGGAGTGAAACAGTCAAATGGGAGCGAGACAGTCGGGTGGGAGCGAGACAGTCGGGTGGGAGGGAGACAGTCAGATGGGAGTGAGACAGTCGGATGGAAGTGAGACAGTCAGATGGGAGTGAGACAGTCGGGTGGGAGCGAGACAGTCGGGTGGGAGCGAGACAGTCAGGTGGGAGCGAGACAGTCGGGTGGGAGTGAGACAGTCAGGTGGGAGCGAGACAGTCGGGTGGGAGCGAGACAGTCGGGTGGGAGCGAGACAGTCGGGTGTGAGAATCAGGTGTGCCTCATGTACCTGGGGTTATGACCATTCAACCCCTCCAATATTTGCTCATAATAAAGCTCCTGAATTATATCATATCGTGTTTTTAACCGAAACTGACAAAAAAGTAATTGTTTTTCGCCCAACGTGTCATTTCGGATCACGCTTCCAAAAAAGGACACAAAAAAGATTTGTTCTATAATGTCACGACTACAATAGTTATCTTGGTCATAAAGTCAGAGGAGACGCCATCGTAGCTTATTAAAATGCAGTTCAAAAAAAGAATAAGCAAACTAGAGACGAGACACTTTCCCCTGTCCATCTCGCTGTCTGGGCTGAACATGTTGCCAAGGAAATCTTGACGTTATATTACACTGACAAGCGTTTCCATGTGCGCTCCAGAGTGGAGGAACAAACAAAAGTGACAATGGGCCCAAAAGTCTGAGTCCTTATCGCAATCGCGAGACAGCGTTGCAGATTTATCATTTATTTATAGATTCAAAGAAATGATCCTCGGAGTGTAATGAAGAAAGCACACGACCTTCAACGCCGTCTCCTCTGGGGTCATACCAGGCCAAAAACCATAAATACATAACATCTAATCTACTGGAGACAAACGCATAGATAAGTCTCTCCAAGTGAATGTTTCACTCAAAGTCAAATAATCAAATGAATGAATTGAGGGATGTGGGCGGGATAGGATTTGGGAAAAATACTTTTTCTGAGCACAAAGGCCTCAAATCGAATGATCTCTGCTGCGCCCACATTCACGCTATATGGCCCTAGATTAGTTGCACAACCCGAAAATGAGAATTGTATGGGAAGCAATATTTTCTGTTGAATTTGCAGATTTGTGTGAACTTTGAATGTTTAGGCTGTAGTTCTACACATGCACACCACAGCCACTGAACCATAGGATGATATACTGAGGAAATAACATTTAAAACATTTAGAGCTTATAAAAGTAATTTCCTGCTCCAGCAGCATCGTACATTTATGCTTGCGTTAGCTACTTAAAAGTTCTTCTAGACTCAAGGCAAATACCAAACAAGTTGGATATTGAATGTAGAAACTGTGCAGCTGAAAACACATGAATCTCCCTGAGGAACTAGAGAAGATGAGGTGAGAAGAAGAATGGTTTTGCTGCTGGAATACACACTCTGTAATCATGTGGTAGGTATCTAATTTATAGATTTTTACTGGCAAACGGCCACCAGGGGGCATCTTGCAGGAGGCGCATGCGTTTGACACACTGTTGTTATTTTTCTTTCTTTCTTGACTGTTGCTGTAATTTGGTGTGCGGTACATGCTCTCTGTTCAGCACTAGGTGATTTGTATCTGTAAAAAGCACTATATTAATCCATCAAGATAGAAAATAGTGTATGCTTCAATTTAAATTTCTCAAAATTGTTTCAAGTATTCCACTCAGAAATAGGCATTGTTCATGACGTTGACTTACATCGACAGCTGTGCCTGGACTGTTCCATCTAAATGACCTGAAACAGCTCATTCAAAGCCATATTGTTCCATTGTTCCATTGCTTTGTTCATGTGAGTATGATTCAGTCCTGTCCGTTGATCCAGTCTGGTATGATTTGCCACATTTGAAATCATACACCTAAAGCCCTTGCTCATGTGGTTATTATGGGATGTGAGGCAGGTGAGAATAGGAGAGTGGTGCTGGAGCAGGTTGAAGTGACCGGTCGAATGGAAATGCGTTTGTCGAGGAGGGAGGGGCCATGCCGCAAACAGGAAAAGGCCAATACCTGAGAGTTATTTTGTTTATTTTGACGTTCTGTGCCACGTGAGTTCTTTATATATTGTTTTTGCTCTCACAGGTCGAGCTGGTTTTGTGTTTCATGTGTGTATTTTTTCAAAATAGGAGAGTGATTGTAAAGGCAGAAAGAGGGGAGCTCCCTCTGCGACCGTAACGAGTGTCACTGATGACATCAATAGCATGGAATGAACTGTCAAGTCGAATGTCTCTCATGTCTCTCCTCTCACTCTTCTTTCCCACTCTGCTATTCTATTTAGTTAATTTCTGGTCCAAGTAGGCTATCTCCCATCTAGCCAGCAGATGGGGCCCATGATGGGGCCCTAGGCAGATGAAGCTGCAGGACTAATGTGGCTCATGTTTACAGGTGTGCAGGGCACAGACCAAACACATGGGTGAACAGGAGAGATGCACTGCTGTAAAAATAGATTTAACTTAAACCTGCTCAAAAGTATTTCATTTGTTTGGAGCAGTTACATTTACTAACTTTAGAACAGCAAAGTCATCGGGCACAAGGGCGGGTGCGCGGGCAGGCGCGCGGGCGGGCGCACGGGGCTCCAGGCACATTCATCCTGTGTGTTTGAAGATCCACTCAACCAAATGCATTTTCACTTGAGAAACGGAGAACGGTTGTGAGAAGAAATTGGTTCCAAGAATATTCAATTAACATATAATTAATAGCAGGGGGAAATGTTTGAATTCTGCTTGTTCGGTGGTATTTGTCCTTGTGCTGTCGACTGTGACAAATCCCTCTGAAGTATAGAGAGAGACAGAGCAAAACTTTCAGCTTTAGATTCATGTGGAAACGATACCAAATTGCACAGGTGACTTCTGTAATTTGAAAATGGTAATTCACTAGCAAGGACCACGCCACAACAATGAAATACGAAAGAATGTTTATTGATAAGTCATGATGGGTCGATGTGATTGATGAGAGAGATCGATGAGAGATCGATGAGATGGCTGGGTAGAGACTCAGGATGGGGGCTCTGTCTCGGGTAATCAGCCCAGCCGATTCAGAACCCCCAAAAATGATTTAAATGAAGGAAGTTGATCTGTATCTTGACGTAAGCCTGGCTGAAAATAATGTTACGAGTGGCACGGGGGAAGAGGAGCTGGATAGCCAAGCACTCTTGAGTAGCTGGATGAAATCGAAAGCAGTCCGTCCGTTACCGAGACGAGGGTTAATTCTGGTACATTTGAATAGTGTTTTAGCGTTTGTGGTCGTCGACGGAAGCAGATGGAGAATAAGATGCAAGAGTGATAGGATTGGACGAGCAGTCGATAGAACTGGATTTATGGTGGAGTCTCCTTGCTCCGGAGTGGAGAGCGAGATGTTTGCATGGATTTAGGAGTTGACGAGCTGCGGGTAGCAAAGAAGTCAATATGAGGGATGAACGAGGGAACTTAATTGAGATGAATGAGAGGAATGAAAGATATGAGGGTAGTAGAATTGAGGAGTAGGAATTGAAGCGATGGTAGAGCGTCGGATTTGGGACGGTGAATCGAGAGTAGGAGTTGGTCAATTACGGTGACTTGAGTATGAGCAATGCAGGAGACGGATTGATAGAGGGGAATAGACTGAGTATTAAGAGTTGCGCATAGTAAGATATCCCTTATTGATCTACTGGGGAGGTGATGAATAAGCCTTCCGACTGGTCAAATCCCCAAATCCCAGTGCACCAACCGATGCGCGGTGGATAAGGTGCACGTCTGGGGCGAGCGCGGATGCTCTGGGGCGAGCGCGGAT
Source organism: Eucyclogobius newberryi (assembly GCF_026437365.1). NCBI lineage: Eukaryota > Metazoa > Chordata > Actinopteri > Gobiiformes > Gobiidae > Eucyclogobius > Eucyclogobius newberryi. Next base: position 660,719 of record NW_027315801.1, read on the forward strand.
GCTCTGGGGCGAGCGCGGATGCTCTGGGGCGAGCGCGGATGCTCTGGGGCGAGCGCGGATGCTCTGGGGCGAGCGCGGATGCTCTGGGGCGAGCGTGCTGCTGGCGGGTTCTGAATGAGCTGTAGTTGTAACTGAGCTGTAAGTTGTGACATGTGGGTTGGCTGAGGGCTGTAGCTGAGAGTAGTAGCTCGGAGCTGTAACTGAGCTGTCGAGCTATTGAGCTGTAGCTGTAAGTTGAGCTGTTGAGCTATTGAGCTGTAGCTGTAAGTTGAGCTATTGAGCTGTAGCTGTAAGTTGAGCTATTGAGCTGTAGCTGTAAGTTGAGCTATTGAGCTGTAGCTGTAAGTTGAGCTATTGAGCTGTGAGCTGTAGCTGTGAATTGAGCTATTGAGCTGTGAGCTGTGCGTTGAGCTGAGAGATGTGAGTTGCGTTGAGCCTGCGCGTTGAGCCTGCGCGTTGAGCCTGCGCGTTGAGCCTGCGCGTTGAGCCTGCGCGTTGAGCCTGCGCGTTGAGCCTGCGCGTTGAGCCTGCGCGTTGAGCCTGCGCGTTGAGCCTGCGCGTTGAGCTGCAAGGCGAACATGGTAAGATGAGGTAGCATGAAAAGCCAGAGCTGGGGAATTTTTTTTTTTTTTTTTTTACTTAAGGTAATATGCGAATGAGAAGATGAGAACCTGCTGCAATGCTAGAAACAGAATCTTTGATGATACCTGTGGCTAACATGTGGCGGCGAAGCCAGACAGCTGAATGTGACATGAAAGTAATTTAGTGGAAGCATGAATTGTGAGCCTACGAGGTGTGAAGGTTGCATGAGAAAAGAAAAGGAAGCTTGAGAGTTCGCGTGAGAAGAGTAGGAACGATGAACAGCATGAACAGAGGGCGAAAGAAAGATTAGCTTAAGCCAGAATGATAGTGGATGGTAAAGAGCCAGCGCAGAGAAGATGGTACATTGATGGTACATGCAGTAGAGTGTAGGTACAGAGGAGGGATAGAGGAAAGCATGTTGAGGGAGTCGAGTGCAGCTGCAGCAAAGGTGATGAGAATTGATGAGAAATTTTGAGAAAAGAGGGAGCGTTTGAACTCAACATTGTTAAGACAAGCTGGGACATTGCAGAGTCCCTATGAACGTTGTTTAATCTGGCTTTAAATTGAGTTGTACAACCTGGCTCCCGCCACCAGGGGGAGCTGAAAGGTCGAGCTGCGGTCCGTGGAGCAATGGTGACGTCATCAGTTGCGCGCCTCCGGACGGACGTGGAACCAGGAAGTGAGGCTGACGAAAACATGGATATTTATTGACGTAGCGTCTGAAAGAAATGTCCACTGGCTTTGGCCCGGTGCGCCCGCCGCGGTACTGTCTCTGGTGTCCACCTGAGTGGAGACGCGCACCTGGGCGCAGCACACGGAGCGACGCACGGAGAGCTCCGGCCGGCGCGGGAGCCGTGCCCCGCTCCGGAAGCTCGGATAGCGCCCGGTTAAAATGAGGGGCAGAGAGCGAGAAGGAGCGCGCGTGGGTCCGGCCGTTGCTGTGGAGTGGAGGTCGGTGTTCTGTGTGGACGCCCGGAGGTGACATGGAGTGTCCCGGAGGTGGGGTCCGTGAGAGACGCAGGTGCGGAGGAGCTGATGGTGTTTGGAGCTGTGGAATCGCGCTGGGTGAGTCCTGGGGAACTGACCGACTGAATGTTTCAGTCTGAATTGCTCAGATTGGGAACGGATCAGAATCTAAGGAAATGGCTCATGGTTGGTTTGAATGAACGCGCTGTACTGAGTGTCTCTCTGTCGAGAGAGCAGAGACAACAAGAGATGCTGGGAGATGCCTCTGCATATATAGGCCTTCTGGGTAGTAAGAGGCGTGGTTAAATAGTGGAGGTGTGGTTGCTGGGGAAGTAAGAGGTTGAGGCGTGGTCCTGCTCCCGAATCTAAGTTAGCGATTACATCTCCAACTACACATATGGTGTATAAAATTCGAGAAAAACATTATTTTTTTGTTGCTTGAAGATGATAATTCAGATACTGGTATTGATTATTAGAATAATTAAAATCTAAATTGATTTTCTTCACCTCTCCTTGAACCGACACCTTAACGTGGTGGAGGGGTTTGAGAGCCCGAATGATCCCGGGAGCTATGTTGTCGGGGGCTTCATGCCCCTGGTAGGATCTCCCAAGGCAAACAGGTCCTAGGTGACGGGTCAGACAAAGATCGGTTCAGAAGCCTCTTATGATGACTACAAGAACAAGGCAGTTTACGTCGCCCGGATCGGCGTCACCGGGGCCCATCCTGGAGCCAGGCCTGGGATGGGAAGACACATGTAAAGCTTTGCGCGTGCACGTTTATGTGTTCTCTCTCTGTGTTTAACCCAACAGAAAAGATCCTCTGAAGCTGTACATGGATTATGGATCATGAGTGAGGTTTGGTTTAATGAAGCGCAGAGACAAGATGCAGATCGAACACGTTCATTTGTCTTTACGCACCGAGAGCTGGAGTTTGGATCCATGCAAATGATCCAACCCGACCCTGTGTACGACATGTAGCCCAGTGTCCGACCCAGACCCAGACCCAGACCCAGACCCAGACCCAGACCCAGACCCAGACCCAGACCCAGACCCAGACCCAGACCCTCATTATCTTGTTACAGACAGGTTGAGATAAAAGAAATAATGTTTGAGCCAGACCCAGGTGGGCACACTCACATTACGTTTCACATGCAGTTTTATTGGCCGTATAACAGCGCCTGACAGAGCTGCAAGTGTCACATGCTTTATGCTTTTGTTTTTCCTCCCTGCACTTGCCTCTGCAGCAAAAGCATTCGTCACTCTGCTGCCGATCCATCCACATCCCCTCTGGCTGCTTTCAGTCCCCCCTCCTTTGACCATTCAGACCTCCGCGTGCTCGTAACAATGTGCGTGAACAGAGCCATTGGCCAAACCTAAATAGTATTAATATTAAGTGACTAAAACACAATTAATTCTGTCATTTTATGTGCATTTGTCATGAGGCCTTGATGTGACTGCGTGCAGCGTCTGCCCCTCCCTCTCTGATTATCGGCTCTTTCATAAATCACTTTGCATGGTCCTTTTAAGGCATTTTAGAGGTGTGGAGAGTACAGCAGTGCAGCTGTAGGTCAGCTCGATAAAGCACAAATTGTGTGGTGGACAGCGCACAAAGTGATCTATACACCTGAGAGTCTGTGGTGTAAATCCCGAGGGGCACTCAGAGTACACTCTAGTTTCAACTTCATTTTCCAGAAGGCCAGATTTTCCAGCGAGCCAAGACCTCTGGGCCAGATGTGCACAACAAGCTACTACTTTTCATTTTCAGTCGCACTTCTCTGGGTCGCTCCTCATTCCATTTTGCTGCCCCCAAGGACTGGACTTAGCTGCAAAAAACTTTGAAACTCCAAACTTTGACTCCTTTGCGGCTTCGAGTGGTCCTTTTAGAAATGTAGTTTGTGACGGTGCAGCTGTTTTGAAGTGGCTCTTTCATTGGGATGTGCAATGCCGCTCTGTTCTTTGTGCTGCTTCCTCCTGACCAGTCCTGACCAGTTCATTGTTGGAAATGAGAATTAGATCTCAATCAAACCTACCTGGATAAATAAAGCTTAAATGTTCCTGTATTTCTATTTCACACTAATGAGACCAGCTTGTGTTGGTAGGATGGTGTCATGTTGACTTTTAGGGAATTCGTCCTCTGCGTTTGACCCATTTCAACGCCTTTAGACTGGGCAACTTGTCAGGACCAATGTTTAGAACAGATTCTACATGCAATACCATCGTGCAATAATCTATATCACTACTACTATAATCACTATAAAGACAAGGATTCTAAACTAATTCTGGCTTTAAACCTCTATTAAATCCAAGATGACCTCAAAGCCTGCTGACAGCCCATTCCAAGACCAGGTTTGTTTTGTTCCTTCTTAAAACAATAGCTTGGAGCTCAAGAGCTCAAATATGCCTATCAACATCCCATAATATACAACTGGGGATAACATTGTTGTTTTGCAAGGCCATTCCATCAGTCAGGGCCATAACAAGGGCTCGTCCCACAGGATGCCACACAGGATTAGGGGAGGATGATTTGGTATTAGACCCTTCTTCATGTAAGTTCGAGGGCAGAATATTCTACAGATTCTGGGGAATTCTCATTTTGCAAAGGTTATTTTCCACTGGACTTTGTATCTGCAATAGGCCCGACAATGGATCATCGCCTTCTACCTCCTCTAAAGCTGCTAAACAGGCAAGTTTATTTGTAGAGCACATTTCATACACAAGGCAATTCAAAGTGCTTCACACAGCAGGAAAAACATTTTAAGACATGAAAGAGAAGAGTGCAAAGAAAATCCTTTCAGTCGTATGCACCACGAAGCAAAACTGTTTTTAGCTTAGATTTGAACATTGTCAGAAGCTGTCTGGCACCAGCAGGAGGCCGGTCCATGTTTAGTCCTGACTCTGGCACCTGCAGGAGGCCGGTCCATGTTTAGTCCTGACTCTGGCACCTGCAGGAGGCCGGTCCATGTTTAGTCCTGACTCTGGCACCTGCAGGAGGCCGGTCCATGTTTAGTCCTGACTCTGGCACCAGCAGGAGGCCGCTCCATGTTTAGTCCTGACTCTGGCACCAGCAGGAGGCCGGTCCATGTTTAGTCCTGACTCTGGCACCAGCAGGAGGCCGGTCCATGTTTTGTCCTGACTCTGGCACCAGCAGGAGGCCGGTCCATGTTTAGTCCTGACTCTAATAATAATAATAATAATAACAACTTTTATTTATATAGTTTTTTTCAGTGACCCAAAGACGCTGAACATAATAAAAAAGGGGGGGTATTTACAGACAGGGGGGACAACACGTACAGAACACATTAATATACAGATAAAATGAACAAGACAGAAGAAGTAGAGAGAAAAAGATGGGGATGTAACAGGGGGTAGAAGTGTAGGCAATGGGGTAGAGGAGGCTAGGGGTAGGGGAGGTCATAGGCTTGGGTGAAGAGGTATGTTTTTAGGCGGGATTTGAATGTTGTGAGTGAGGGAGAGTGGCGGACAGGTTGGGGGAGGGAGTTCCAGAGTCGGGGTGCTGTTTGGGAGAATGCTCTGTCGCCAAAAGTTTTGAGTCAGGATGTTGGTGCAGTCAGGGTGAGAGAGGAGGAGGATCGGAGAGCTCGGGTGGGGCGGTGGGGGATGAGGAGGTCAGACAGGTAGGGGGGGGCAAGGTGGTGAAGAGCTTTGAAGGTGAGGAGGAGTATTTTAAAGTTTATGCGCTGCTTGATGGGGAGAGAGTGGAGAGAGCGGAGAACGGGAGTGATGTGATCACGGGACCGGGTGTGGGTGAGGAGGCGGGTGTGGATGAGGAGGGTGTGGGTGAGGAGGCGGGTGTGGGTGAGGAGGGTGTGGGTGAGGAGGCGGGTGTGGGTGAGGAGGCGGGTGTGGGTGAGGAGGCGGGCAGCGGAGTTTTGGACCATTTGGAGTCTATGGAGGGAATGGGAGGAGATGCCAGTGAGGAGGGAGGTGCAGTAGTCGAGGCGGGAGGAGATGATGGCCTGGATGAGGGATTCAGCAGCGGGGAGGGTGAGGCAGTGTCGGATTTTGGCGATGCGGCGGAGGTGGAAGTATGAGGTCTTGACAATGTGGCTGACATGGGGAGTGAAGGAGAGGGTGGGGTCCATGATGACACCGAGATTGCGTACCAGGGTATAGGGGGTGATGGTCGAGGTGTCGATGCTGAGTGAAAAGGGACCAGTTTTATTGAGAGTGGATTTGGTGCCAATGAGGAGGAGCTCTGTTTTGTCACTGTTCAGTTTGAGGAAGTTGAGAGTGAGCCATGATTTTATTGTAGAGATGCAGGTTTGGGTGTGGCTGAGGGGAGGGTTTTGGGTGGATTTGGTGGTGAGGTATATCTGGGTGTCGTCAGCGTAGCAGTGAAAGTCCAGGTTGAGTTGGCGGAGGATGTGACCAAGGGGGAAGATGTAGCAGATGAAGAGGAGGGGGCCGAGGACTGAGCCCTGGGGGACCCCTGCGTTACTGGGGAGAGGGTGGATGAGTGACCGGAGAGGGAAATGAACTCTTGCCTGTTGGTGAGGTAGGATGTGAGCCAGTCAAGTGCAGAGCCCTCAACACCCAGTTGGCGCAGCCTTTGTAGGAGGATGGAATGGTTTATAGTGTCAAAGGCTGCGCTGAGGTCTAGTAGTAACAGGATGTTGAGGGCCCCGGAGTCTGCAGAGGTGAGGAGATCGTTGAGTACTTTGACCAGGGCTGTTTCAGTGCTGTGAAGTGGGCGGAAGCCAGATTAGAGACTGCTCTTGTCAAGGTGACAAATGACATCCGCCTGAACACTGACACGGGCAAAGCCTCAGTCTTAATTCTGTTAGATCTGAGTGCTGCTTTTGACACTGTCGATCATGGGATCCTCTTACAGAGACTAGAGGACTGGGTGGGCATCACTGGCACTGCCCTAAACTGGTTAAGGTCCTATCTGGAAGACAGGAAGTACTTTGTTGAAATTGGTAGCTGTGTCTCAGACCACATGACCCTTACCTGTGGAGTGCCCCAAGGGTCAGTCCTGGGTCCCCTTCTGTTCAACCTCTACATGCTGCCGTTAGGTCAGTTGATACGCAGTGAAAATGTGTCCTATCACAATTATGCAGACGACACTCAGATCTATGTTTCACTATTGGCAAGTGACTATGGACCAGTAGATTCACTCTGTCACTGCATCCAACAGATCAGTTTGTGGAGCAAAACAACTTTCTCCAGCTGAACTCAGACAAGACTGAAATAATCGTTTTTGGCCCACAGAAACAGAGAGAAAGTGTTAGCGGTCACCTCCAGAGTCTCGCTCTAAAACCTACAAACCAAATTAGAAATCTGGGGGTAATAATGGACTCAGACTTGAACTTTAACAGCCACATCAAATCAATAACATCAGCAGCTTTTTACCATCTAAAAAACATTGCCAAAATAAAAAATATAGTGTCAAAACCAGATTTAGAGAGACTTATCCATGCGTTTGTCTCCAGTAGATTAGACTACTGTAACGGCCTGCTCACTGGTCTCTCCAAACGAGTTGTAAAACAGCTGCAGTACATCCAGAACGCTGCTGCTCGGGTCCTGACTAGAACCAGGAAGTATGATCACATTAGTCCTGTTCTCAGGTCTCTGCACTGGCTCCTGTGGCTCAGAGAATAGACTTTAAAGCAGCTCTGCTTGTGTACAAGTCTCTCCATGGCCTAGCACCAAAGTACATCTTGGATATGTTAGTGCCATATGAACCATCTCGGACTCTGAGGACCTCAGGGACCGGCCTCCTGCTGGTGCCAGAGTCAGGACTAAACATGGAGCGGCCTCCTGCTGGTGCCAGAGTCAGGACTAAACATGGACCGGCCTCCTGCTGGTGCCAGAGTCAGGACAAAACATGGGGAATCTGCGTTTCAGTTTTATGCAGCTAAAATCTGGAACAGTCTTCCTGAAGATGTGAGACAGGCTTCTACTCTGACAATGTTCAAATCTAAGCTAAAAACAGTTTTGTTTAGCTGCGCATATGACTGAAAGGATTTTTTCTTTGCACTCTTCTCTTTTGTTTGTGATTTTATTAGTTTAGAAAATCAGTTGGATTGATAATTTTTAATTTAGTTAATTTTATTGTAGTTAATTTTTATCGTTGCACTCTTCTCTTTTGTTTGTGATTTTATTAGTTTAGAAAATCAGTTGGATTGATAATTTTTAATTTAGTTAATTTTATTGTATTTCTGTAATTTCTTTGTGATTTGAATGCATTTTTCCTGCTGTGTGAAGCACTTTGAATTGCCTTGTGTATGAAATGTGCTCTACAAATAAACTTGCCTTGCCTTGCCTTCATAGAGGTTGTTTGACTGGAGGTGGGTGTGAAGTTGGGCGGCGACGATGCGTTCCAGCATTTTTGAGAGGAACGGCAGGTTGGAGATGGGGCGGTAGTTGGAGAGGTTGGCGGAGTCTAGGGTGGGTTTTTTGAGGATGGGGGTGATGGAGGCCAGTTTGTAGATGGAAGGAACATGGCCGAGGGATAAAGACTGGTTGAAGAGGGTGGTGAGATGGGGGATGAGAGCAGAGGGCTATGATATGAGAGGAGTTAACAGAGGAGAAGGTGGTGAGGGGAGGGAAGGGTGGGTGGTCAGGGAGAGGGGGGGGGCAGGGGGGGGGGGGGGGTGGTGATGGAGTTAATGGAGACGGCAGTCATGGAGCTGTTGATTTTGGAAATTTTGTCATTGAAGGCAAGGAGGAAAGAGTTGCAGAGGTCAGGGGAGGAGGGTGGAGTGATGTCCGGTGGCTGGAGCAGCTTGTTGACGGTGGAGAACAGGGTGCGAGGGCTCCGGTGGGAGCTGTTGATGAGGGTGGAGAGGTGGGCAGATTTGGCGGCTTGGAGAGCGTCACGGTAGGAGGAGATGTGTAATTTGAAAGCTTCGGCGTGGACGGTGAGGCGGGTTCTTTTGAGGAGTTGTTCGAGTTGGCGGCCAGTCTGCTTCATGGTGCGGAGTTCAGGGGTGTACCAGGGGGCGGGGTTGATGTATGAGACGGAGGAGGTTTTCCAGGGGGCTAGGGAGTCAAGGGAGTCGGAGAGGGTGGTGTTGAGCCTGGCAGCATAGTCGTCGGGGGAAGAGGGGGGGGAGTCAGGGGGGAAAGCAGAGGATATGAGCTGGGAGAGCGTGAGGGGGTTGACTGACTTGATATTGCGGTAGGTGATGGTGCGTTTTTTGGGGTTGTGGGGCGAGGGTAGGGGGGCGGAGAAAAGGATGCAGAGATGATCAGAGAGTGGGAAGGGGAGGGGGTGGGGCTTAGATATGGGTAGGAGAGAGGAACAGACTAAGTCCAGAGTGTGGCCTTTGGTATGGGTGGGGAAGTCAATGTGTTGGGTGAGATGGAAGCAGTCCAGGAGAGAGAGGAAGTCGGATGTCAGTGGGGCGTTGGGGCAATCAATGTGGATGTTGAAGTCACCAGTGAGTAGGAGGCGGGCAGAGAGAGAGGATGCGATGGTGAGGAGTTCAGACAATTCAGTGAGGAAAGAGGGGTGGGGCTTTGGGGGACGATAGATCAGGATAGCGGTGATAGAGTTGGGGAGGGAGAAGGCGAGGTATTCAAATGATGAGATGGATGGAAGGTTGAGGTTCAGTTCAGTGATGGATGTAGATTTGTTATGAATAACAGCAAGACCTCCCCCACGCCCGGAGAGGCGGGGTTTGGCAGTGTAAGTGTAGTTGGAGGGAGTGGCTTGGTTGAGAGCATAGAAGTCCAGGGGCTGTTGCCATGTTTCACAGAGGAGAAGCAGGTCAATGTTATTGTCCAGTAGCAGTTCAGATATAACAGGTGATTTGTTGGAGAGGGAGCGGCAGTTCAGCAGTGCAAGGGAGATGGATGGGGGCGCGGAGATGGATGGGGGCGCAGGGGTGGGGGGGCGGAGGTTGCTGAGGTTGGCAGTGCGGCAGGTGGGGGTGACGGGAGGGCGAAAACTAGTCCAGAGTGAGGGGATAGGTGAGCCGTCGTTGGAGTGTTGGTTATGGGAGAGACCAGAGCCCCTGTGGATGTAGCGGGGCCGGCGAAGGATCCCAGCTGAGCTAGCTGCAGAGGCAGCAGCAGCTGGGAGACGGTGGTTATGGTTGAGGAGGTGAAGGTCAGCAGCGGTGTAGGTGAGTAGGCGAGAAGTTGGTGGAGCGGTGGCCTGGAGGCGCGGGAGTGATAGTCCGAGGAGGAGATGGAACGTAGCAGCAGATGAGAGTAATCCAGTTAGAATGTTGGCGGTGGCTAGAGGCTGGTTAACTAGAAGCTGGTGGGCAGAGAGTTGTGAAAAAGCAGCAGTGGACCGGGTGTTGAAGCTGGTGGAGTGAGTGGCGTTGGCCCCAGACCTTGTCTGCACGGCAGGGAGGCCCCGCGATTCCATGACGGACCTCAGCAGGTGTTAAGCCAGCTGTTAGCTGGCGGCTAGGGCAGTAGATAGTCCAGGAGTGAGGGAGGAGATGAGCGATGGACGTTGCAGTAACGTCCGATGAAGTTAAGGAACAGGGATGTAGACAGAAGACAACACAGAGACGCGGGAACAAAACAAAACAATGGAAACGACTAACAAAACAAAGACGTTGGGACAGAAGCGGCAGTCCACATACCAGACGCCGGCGTTGCTCTAGCCCAATCAAGACGCATTTGACTCTGGCACCAGCAGGAGGCCGGTCCATGTTTAGTCCTGACTCTGGCACCAGCAGGAGGCCGGTCCAAGTTTAGTCCTGTCTCTGGCACCAGCAGGAGGCCGGTCCATGTTTAGTCCTGACTCTGGCACCAGCAGGAGGCCGCTCCATGTTTAGTCCTGACTCTGGCACCAGCAGGAGGCCGGTCCATGTTCAGTCCTGACTCTGGCACCAGCAGGAGGCCGCTCCATGTTTAGTCCTGACTCTGGCACCAGCAGGAGGCCGGTCCATGTTTAGTCCTGACTCTGGCACCAGCAGGAGGCCGGTCCATGTTTAGTCCTGACTCTGGCACCAGCAGGAGGCCGCTCCATGTTTAGTCCTGACTCTGGCACCAGCAGGAGGCCGCTCCATGTTTAGTCCTGACTCTGGCACCAGCAGGAGGCCGGTGCATGTTTAGTCCTGACTCTGGCACCAGCAGGAGGCCGGTCCATGTTTAGTCCTGACTCTGGCACCAGCAGGAGGCCGGTCCATGTTTAGTCCTGACTCTGGCACCAGCAGGAGGCTGGTCCATGTTTAGTCCTGACTCTGGCACCAGCAGGAGGCCGGCCCATGTTTAGTCCTGACTCTGGCACCAGCAGGAGGCCGCTCCATGTTTACTCCTGACTCTGGCACCAGCAGGAGGCCGGCCCATGTTTAGTCCTGACTCTGGCACCAGCAGGAGGCCGCTCCATGTTTAGTCCTGACTCTGGCACCAGCAGGAGGCCGGTGCATGTTTAGTCCTGACTCTGGCACCAGCAGGAGGCCGGTCCATGTTTAGTCCTGACTCTGGCACCAGCAGGAGGCCGGTCCATGTTTAGTCCTGACTCTGGCACCAGCAGGAGGCTGGTCCATGTTTAGTCCTGACTCTGGCACCAGCAGGAGGCCGGCCCATGTTTAGTCCTGACTCTGGCACCAGCAGGAGGCCGCTCCATGTTTACTCCTGACTCTGGCACCAGCAGGAGGCCGGCCCATGTTTAGTCCTGACTCTGGCACCAGCAGGAGGCCGCTCCATGTTTAGTCCTGACTCTGGCACCAGCAGGAGGCCGGTCCATGTTCAGTCCTGACTCTGGCACCAGCAGGAGGCCGCTCCATGTTTAGTCCTGACTCTGGCACCAGCAGGAGGCCGGTCCATGTTTAGTCCTGACTCTGGCACCAGCAGGAGGCCGGTCCATGTTTAGTCCTGACTCTGGCACCAGCAGGAGGCCGCTCCATGTTTAGTCCTGACTCTGGCACCAGCAGGAGGCCGCTCCATGTTTAGTCCTGACTCTGGCACCAGCAGGAGGCCGGTGCATGTTTAGTCCTGACTCTGGCACCAGCAGGAGGCCGGTCCATGTTTAGTCCTGACTCTGGCACCAGCAGGAGGCCGGTCCATGTTTAGTCCTGACTCTGGCACCAGCAGGAGGCTGGTCCATGTTTAGTCCTGACTCTGGCACCAGCAGGAGGCCGGCCCATGTTTAGTCCTGACTCTGGCACCAGCAGGAGGCCGCTCCATGTTTACTCCTGACTCTGGCACCAGCAGGAGGCCGCTCCATGTTTACTCCTGACTCTGGCACCAGCAGGAGGCCGGCCCATGTTTAGTCCTGACTCTGGCACCAGCAGGAGGCCGCTCCATGTTTAGTCCTGACTCTGGCACCAGCAGGAGGCCGGTGCATGTTTAGTCCTGACTCTGGCACCAGCAGGAGGCCGGTCCATGTTTAGTCCTGACTCTGGCACCAGCAGGAGGCCGGTCCATGTTTAGTCCTGACTCTGGCACCAGCAGGAGGCTGGTCCATGTTTAGTCCTGACTCTGGCACCAGCAGGAGGCCGGCCCATGTTTAGTCCTGACTCTGGCACCAGCAGGAGGCCGCTCCATGTTTACTCCTGACTCTGGCACCAGCAGGAGGCCGGCCCATGTTTAGTCCTGACTCTGGCACCAGCAGGAGGCCGCTCCATGTTTAGTCCTGACTCTGGCACCAGCAGGAGGCCGGTGCATGTTTAGTCCTGACTCTGGCACCAGCAGGAGGCCGGTCCATGTTTAGTCCTGACTCTGGCACTAGCAGGAGGCCGGTCCATGTTTAGTCCTGACTCTGGCACCAGCAGGAGGCCGGTCCATGTTTAGTCCTGACTCTGGCACCAGCAGGAGGCCGGCCCATGTTTAGTCCTGACTCTGGCACCAGCAGGAGGCCGCTCCATGTTTACTCCTGACTCTGGCACCAGCAGGAGGCCGGCCCATGTTTAGTCCTGACTCTGGCACCAGCAGGAGGCCGCTCCATGTTTAGTCCTGACTCTGGCACCAGCAGGAGGCCGGTCCATGTTCAGTCCTGACTCTGGCACCAGCAGGAGGCCGCTCCATGTTTAGTCCTGACTCTGGCACCAGCAGGAGGCCGGTCCATGTTTAGTCCTGACTCTGGCACCAGCAGGAGGCCGCTCCATGTTTAGTCCTGACTCTGGCACCAGCAGGAGGCCGCTCCATGTTTAGTCCTGACTCTGGCACCAGCAGGAGGCCGCTCCATGTTTAGTCCTGACTCTGGCACCAGCAGGAGGCCGGTGCATGTTTAGTCCTGACTCTGGCACCAGCAGGAGGCCGGTCCATGTTTAGTCCTGACTCTGGCACCAGCAGGAGGCCGCTCCATGTTTAGTCCTGACTCTGGCACCAGCAGGAGGCCGCTCCATGTTTAGTCCTGACTCTGGCACCAGCAGGAGGCCGCTCCATGTTTAGTCCTGACTCTGGCACCAGCAGGAGGCCGCTCCATGTTTACTCCTGACTCTGGCACCAGCAGGAGGCCGGCCCATGTTTAGTCCTGACTCTGGCACCAGCAGGAGGCCGCTCCATGTTTAGTCCTGACTCTGGCACCAGCAGGAGGCCGGTGCATGTTTAGTCCTGACTCTGGCACCAGCAGGAGGCCGGTCCATGTTTAGTCCTGACTCTGGCACCAGCAGGAGGCCGGTCCATGTTTAGTCCTGACTCTGGCACCAGCAGGAGGCTGGTCCATGTTTAGTCCTGACTCTGGCACCAGCAGGAGGCCGGCCCATGTTTAGTCCTGACTCTGGCACCAGCAGGAGGCCGCTCCATGTTTACTCCTGACTCTGGCACCAGCAGGAGGCCGGCCCATGTTTAGTCCTGACTCTGGCACCAGCAGGAGGCCGCTCCATGTTTAGTCCTGACTCTGGCACCAGCAGGAGGCCGGTGCATGTTTAGTCCTGACTCTGGCACCAGCAGGAGGCCGGTGCATGTTTAGTCCTGACTCTGGCACCAGCAGGAGGCCGGTCCATGTTTAGTCCTGACTCTGGCACCAGCAGGAGGCCGGTCCATGTTTAGTCCTGACTCTGGCACCAGCAGGAGGCCGGTCCATGTTTAGTCCTGACTCTGGCACCAGCAGGAGGCCGGCCCATGTTTAGTCCTGACTCTGGCACCAGCAGGAGGCCGCTCCATGTTTACTCCTGACTCTGGCACCAGCAGGAGGCCGGCCCATGTTTAGTCCTGACTCTGGCACCAGCAGGAGGCCGCTCCATGTTTAGTCCTGACTCTGGCACCAGCAGGAGGCCGGTCCATGTTCAGTCCTGACTCTGGCACCAGCAGGAGGCCGCTCCATGTTTAGTCCTGACTCTGGCACCAGCAGGAGGCCGGTCCATGTTTAATCCTGACTCTGGCACCAGCAGGAGGCCGGTCCATGTTTAGTCCTGACTCTGGCACCAGCAGGAGGCCGCTCCATGTTTAGTCCTGACTCTGGCACCAGCAGGAGGCCGCTCCATGTTTAGTCCTGACTCTGGCACCAGCAGGAGGCCGGTGCATGTTTAGTCCTGACTCTGGCACCAGCAGGAGGCCGGTCCATGTTTAGTCCTGACTCTGGCACCAGCAGGAGGCCGGTCCATGTTTAGTCCTGACTCTGGCACCAGCAGGAGGCCGCTCCATGTTTAGTCCTGACTCTGGCACCAGCAGGAGGCCGCTCCATGTTTAGTCCTGACTCTGGCACCAGCAGGAGGCCGCTCCATGTTTACTCCTGACACTGGCACCAGCAGGAGGCCGGCCCATGTTTAGTCCTGACTCTGGCACCAGCAGGAGGCCGCTCCATGTTTAGTCCTGACTCTGGCACCAGCAGGAGGCCGGTGCATGTTTAGTCCTGACTCTGGCACCAGCAGGAGGCCGGTCCATGTTTAGTCCTGACTCTGGCACCAGCAGGAGGCCGGTCCATGTTTAGTCCTGACTCTGGCACCAGCAGGAGGCCGCTCCATGTTTAGTCCTGACTCTGGCACCAGCAGGAGGCCGCTCCATGTTTAGTCCTGACTCTGGCACCAGCAGGAGGCCGCTCCATGTTTAGTCCTGACTCTGGCACCAGCAGGAGGCCGGTGCATGTTTAGTCCTGACTCTGGCACCAGCAGGAGGCCGGTCCATGTTTAGTCCTGACTCTGGCACCAGCAGGAGGCCGCTCCATGTTTAGTCCTGACTCTGGCACCAGCAGGAGGCCGCTCCATGTTTACTCCTGACTCTGGCACCAGCAGGAGGCCGGCCCATGTTTAGTCCTGACTCTGGCACCAGCAGGAGGCCGCTCCATGTTTAGTCCTGACTCTGGCACCAGCAGGAGGCCGGTCCATGTTTAGTCCTGACTCTGGCACCAGCAGGAGGCCGCTCCATGTTTAGTCCTGACTCTGGCACCAGCAGGAGGCCGCTCCATGTTTAGTCCTGACTCTGGCACCAGCAGGAGGCCGGTGCATGTTTAGTCCTGACTCTGGCACCAGCAGGAGGCCGGTCCATGTTTAGTCCTGACTCTGGCACCAGCAGGAGGCCGCTCCATGTTTAGTCCTGACTCTGGCACCAGCAGGAGGCCGCTCCATGTTTAGTCCTGACTCTGGCACCAGCAGGAGGCCGCTCCATGTTTAGTCCTGACTCTGGCACCAGCAGGAGGCCGGTGCATGTTTAGTCCTGACTCTGGCACCAGCAGGAGGCCGGTCCATGTTTAGTCCTGACTCGGGCACCAGCAGGAGGCCGGTCCATGTTTAGTCCTGACTCTGGCACCAGCAGGAGGCTGGTCCATGTTTAGTCCTGACTCTGGCACCAGCAGGAGGCCGGCCCATGTTTAGTCCTGACTCTGGCACCAGCAGGAGGCCGCTGATGTTTACTCCTGACTCTGGCACCAGCAGGAGGCCGGCCCATGTTTAGTCCTGACTCTGGCACCAGCAGGAGGCCGCTCCATGTTTAGTCCTGACTCTGGCACCAGCAGGAGGCCGGTGCATGTTTAGTCCTGACTCTGGCACCAGCAGGAGGCCGGTCCATGTTTAGTCCTGACTCTGGCACCAGCAGGAGGCCGGTCCATGTTTAGTCCTGACTCTGGCACCAGCAGGAGGCCGGTCCATGTTTAGTCCTGACTCTGGCACCAGCAGGAGGCCGGCCCATGTTTAGTCCTGACTCTGGCACCAGCAGGAGGCCGGCCCATGTTTAGTCCTGACTCTGGCACCAGCAGGAGGCCGCTCCATGTTTAGTCCTGACTCTGGCACCAGCAGGAGGCCGCTCCATGTTTAGTCCTGACTCTGGCACCAGCAGGAGGCCGGTGCATGTTTAGTCCTGACTCTGGCACCAGCAGGAGGCCGGTCCATGTTTAGTCCTGACTCTGGCACCAGCAGGAGGCCGGTCCATGTTTAGTCCTGACTCTGGCACCAGCAGGAGGCCGGCCCATGTTTAGTCCTGACTCTGGCACCAGCAGGAGGCCGTTCCATGTTTACTCCTGACTCTGGCACCAGCAGGAGGCCGGCCCATGTTTAGTCCTGACTCTGGCACCAGCAGGAGGCCGCTCCATGTTTACTCCTGACTCTGGCACCAGCAGGAGGCCGGCCCATGTTTAGTCCTGACTCTGGCACCAGCAGGAGGCCGCTCCATGTTTAGTCCTGACTCTGGCACCAGCAGGAGGCCGGTGCATGTTTAGTCCTGACTCTGGCACCAGCAGGAGGCCGGCCCATGTTTAGTCCTGACTCTGGCACCAGCAGGAGGCCGCTCCATGTTTACTCCTGACTCTGGCACCAGCAGGAGGCCGGCCCATGTTTAGTCCTGACTCTGGCACCAGCAGGAGGCCGCTCCATGTTTAGTCCTGACTCTGGCACCAGCAGGAGGCCGGTGCATGTTTAGTCCTGACTCTGGCACCAGCAGGAGGCCGGTCCATGTTTAGTCCTGACTCTGGCACCAGCAGGAGGCCGGTCCATGTTTAGTCCTGACTCTGGCACCAGCAGGAGGCTGGTCCATGTTTAGTCCTGACTCTGGCACCAGCAGGAGGCCGGCCCATGTTTAGTCCTGACTCTGGCACCAGCAGGAGGCCGGCCCATGTTTAGTCCTGACTCTGGCACCAGCAGGAGGCCGCTCCATGTTTAGTCCTGACTCTGGCACCAGCAGGAGGCCGCTCCATGTTTAGTCCTGACTCTGGCACCAGCAGGAGGCCGGTGCATGTTTAGTCCTGACTCTGGCACCAGCAGGAGGCCGGTCCATGTTTAGTCCTGACTCTGGCACCAGCAGGAGGCCGGTCCATGTTTAGTCCTGACTCTGGCACCAGCAGGAGGCTGGTCCATGTTTAGTCCTGACTCTGGCACCAGCAGGAGGCCGGCCCATGTTTAGTCCTGACTCTGGCACCAGCAGGAGGCCGGCCCATGTTTAGTCCTGACTCTGGCACCAGCAGGAGGCCGCTCCATGTTTACTCCTGACTCTGGCACCAGCAGGAGGCCGGCCCATGTTTAGTCCTGACTCTGGCACCAGCAGGAGGCCGCTCCATGTTTAGTCCTGACTCTGGCACCAGCAGGAGGCCGGTGCATGTTTAGTCCTGACTCTGGCACCAGCAGGAGGCCGGCCCATGTTTAGTCCTGACTCTGGCACCAGCAGGAGGCCGCTCCATGTTTACTCCTGACTCTGGCACCAGCAGGAGGCCGGCCCATGTTTAGTCCTGACTCTGGCACCAGCAGGAGGCCGGTGCATGTTTAGTCCTGACTCTGGCACCAGCAGGAGGCCGGTCCATGTTTAGTCCTGACTCTGGCACCAGCAGGAGGCCGGTCCATGTTTAGTCCTGACTCTGGCACCAGCAGGAGGCCGGTCCATGTTTAGTCCTGACTCTGGCACCAGCAGGAGGCCGGCCCATGTTTAGTCCTGACTCTGGCACCAGCAGGAGGCCGGCCCATGTTTAGTCCTGACTCTGGCACCAGCAGGAGGCCGCTCCATGTTTAGTCCTGACTCTGGCACCAGCAGGAGGCCGCTCCATGTTTAGTCCTGACTCTGGCACCAGCAGGAGGCCGGTCCATGTTTAGTCCTGACTCTGGCACCAGCAGGAGGCCGGTCCATGTTTAGTCCTGACTCTGGCACCAGCAGGAGGCCGCTCCATGTTTAGGCCTGACTACATTTGAATGAATGCTAAGTTTAGTACAAAACAGCTTCAATTCTCCATTGGTTTAACTTTTGACCAACTGAAAATACTATGAAGTGTGATGTCACAAACCCAACCTGTATAGAAATTCCATGGTGACTAAAAGCATGTTTAAAAGGCAACAACGGTCAAAATAATGCATGCTATTATTTGTTATCGCCTTTGTTATTGTGGACTGGAGAAAGGGAGAGGCGACCATAACACACAGCTTTACTCTTGGACGAGGATTTGCCTGATGAAAAATTGTACCTGTCTGCTTCTCCGCTTTGTGTCAGCAACTACATTTGCATAAAGTACTCTTGAAAGCGGGGAGATATTCTGGGTACAGCCCTGTTTGAGCTTTCATATCCTGACATTTATATCATTAAGAGGTAGTCAGCCCGAGGAGAGCGAGAGCGCATCGGCGGACTGTCCCTTGTTAACACCAACCAATGAGCAGCCGCCTGGACAGCCACTCACACACAACCAGGAACAGCAGCTGTGTTTTTAAAAGAAAGTGCTTACAACATTATAGCTTCCATATAGCTTTAGAAAATACATATTACTCTGTCTGGTATTTAGTGATAATCAATGACACGTGTACATTATTATTTTACATTTTGTTCAATTCAAACCACAATTCTATGATCTTTAAAACAACGTAATGATAGAAATAGATCCATTGACTTCCTAAACTGCAGTTCAGATTCTGTCCTAGTGGCCCCGCCTCTTCATAGGCTGCTGTGATCGCACGGAGGAGTCAGACGTCCCGACCCGTCAATCCTAACCCAATACTGGTCATGGTCCAGTGACTCCACAACTTGTCCTGACCCGTCCCATTTATGTGGACTCGCTGCTGATTCTGAAGGAACACCATCTTGCCAAGTGCCAATGCGCGGAGCGGTCTCGAGTGAATCGTCGGAGCTCAGTGGTACGAGACATCCGGGTCCAGAGGGCGTCCTTCTTCGTCAACCATGCGGGTTCTCAAAGGAGGCGGCCAAAGATCATTTGTGCAGGTGAGATGCTGCAGTCGTGGTCAGGGCTGTAACGCAACTCTAACATGGAGCGCAGAAAGTGATCATGGACTAATGTCTCAAATAACAAGAACAAAACATGTTTAACGTTTAGAGTTTATGTCTATGCAGTCATCACTGTTCATGATCTCAGCATGAGCTTAGGGATCATCTCAAAATAGGTTGAAGCTGAAAAAGATTAAATATTTTTCGTCTGGGAGGGGTTGTACCTACATTTTGTTTTTTGTTGCTTTGAAGCTTGTCAAGTTGTTATGTTTTAAGGTTTAAGGTTTTAAGGTTTCTTTTTAAAATTAATTTGATGTGATGCCAGAAATTCTAGTTTTTTAGTCTTTTGAAAGGGGGGGGATGATGAGATGATCCCTTATTTACCTGTGCCTTCTTTTCTCCACGTCTGGCTCTGCTTCTGCTGCAAGTGAGTTGGAGGGAGAGAAGGAAAGATCTTTTAAATGATTATTAGTTGTAGTACGTTGATTAATTTGTTAAAATGCATCATGGCTCTGGGGCAGATCCTACATGCTGTCACCAGTTAAAAGCTTTCAGGTGCTTTTTCAGACCGACTCAAAATCCTGATCCAAAATACATTGCATTTCAATACCCAGACTTTATAATAAGCATAAATGCGGGGCTGGCTGGTGATAGAAGGTTGGAAAAAACCCTGACCCGCCCATGCAGCCTCATTTTACACAGACACACAGGAGCAGGTGTCGCCTTCTACGTGTGGGAATAACGCCCCCCACACATTGCCGATGGTCAGCAGGGTAATGTCATTGTTTAACACAATTTACAGCATTATGGTAATAACACGGTGCAACAACGATAAACCTTCAGAATCCGCGCGACTTTATCAGCTTACTCACGCTCAAATGAAGCCAAGTTCCACCTCGATGAGACGTGGAAGCATGGATTTCCTGCCTTTCCCTGTAAACGCGAGTTGTTGCACATCCAGCTGTAACTTTAGCAAAGTCGCAATTTTCATACATTCACATTGTACGTTTAGTCCTGTTCTTCCAGCCCGGGGTTGTCATTTCCTCTGTTATTGTGCCAAATATACGTCGACACAGTATCACAGGTTTAGTCTTCTCTCAGTTTAACCTTCAGGCACATAGTTTACTAGTGGAAATACGAGCTTATTAGAATATAAACTGTGTAGTTTTAAAAAGTGTTTAGCTTATGTTATCTCTCAGGGCAAAGGTCGTTCTGCACCCGTAGTTTGTGCAGTTGGGTTTCAAAGACTCTCTCTGGGGTTCAGGTCTGTAGAAGATTAGTTTCTTAGAAGTTTTCACTGCTCGATGCCAGTGATTTGACCCTTCTCAAACACGCTGACATCTGGTTCCACAAGGTTGTATCAGAAATGAGAAGCCGCTCACTGCATCAGTCGGGTTTAAATACCGTGTTGCAGCTGAAAGATCCTCACTACACATGCACTGCTCCTCATGTGTTCAAGATTCAAATGAGCACACTACAATCATAATTCCCCGGATTTTGAAATGGACTGGGCCACTTATCCAGTGTTCCTGGTGTGCATGAAAACATAGTGAGTAAAAGTATGTGGTTTGCGGCAGAGAAAATGTAAAATGATCAATTGTCAGTAATAAGTATAAGTTCAGGAAATGAATATTGAGAGATCTTTATTATATGTTAGATAAGAGAAGAATTAGAATTGATGAAGGTTATTGTCTAGCCCTGCACAATTTATTTGAAACAAAATAACATATGCAAGAAAAGTGTGGGTATAAAATAGAAAACAGCAGAAATGTGCATTCCTGGTTTGTCATTGCTCCTTACTGTCTCTAGCTCCAAAAATGTCTGCGCGCCCACTCTCTCAGTAGGTGGGTGCACCCAGGTGGCATATAGATGAGGAGGGTGCTGCTGTGACACTGTTGTTAAGGTCACCAGTTTACATTTGAAATAACAGAAAACGTCAGAGCAGCTCAAGACTCAAAATATATTAGACACAAACACTTGTCTCTCCCTGTTTATGAGTGAGGACAGCATCCCAAATAAATAGAATGGTTTATGGGGCACAGGTGGTGAGCCTTGTGCTGAAGAGACACACGCCAGATAAAGCATATTCCAGTCACATTTGTAGCTGATTATGACAGATATACATTCCAAAGATTTTGTAGCACCTAGCAACATGGCCACTTACAGACTTATATATATATATATATAAATATAGTCCGTAAGTGGCCATGTTGCTAGGTGCTACAAAACCTTTGCCCATATGTCTGAGACCCAACATCCAACATGCACGAATTGTGTATGTCAATGGCGCTTTCTGCCTTCAGAAGGGCTCAAATGGGCCCCTCAGTACATCAGTATGGAAATGAAGGAAAGGTCCACGCCTAAGAGGCAATCAGAACACAAGTAACATTGAGAACATAATGTAGAGAAAAGATTCAGTTGTAGTCATCTGGACACAGTTTTCTATTTTCATCTAAAAGTCATCCAGTGTCCAGTTGACTACAACTGAATTATTTTCTACAATGGATGATTTTTTTTCTTTCCCTGGACAAATGAGGGGATAAACCGACTTCAGAACGTCGCATACCTGAAAGAATATGACATGGTGGTGCTGACTGACATGTTCTCTCTGTGTCTGCATGGGTTTCGTTGGGTGAGTATGTCGATTTGCCCTGGACGTCAGAGGTGTCAGTGCTCTCCCCAGAATCTTTTAAAGGTAAATATGCCTGATATGGGGTTGCATTTTCCTCCAAGGATGATTTAATGTACCTTCATTATTTCCAAAGGCCACCCAAAACTTAATGGAATCATGGAAATGATAAATAAACACAAAGACATAGTCATTTAAATGTATTACCAGTGAGCACTGTATCATAATACACAATTTTATTCACAATTTTGGTATGTAATGAAAATTGGTAATGGGTGAAGGCAGTAGGGTTAAATCATTCAGACACATCAACTCTTCTGGGCCTTTCATTTTGTTTTTCAGTACCTTTACGTTGGCATCTCGTGTTCTAGAACTTTAAATAATGAACATTCAAAGCCACACATGCCTTTCTACCTCTCAGGCGTTCCTCATCAGGATTTGTGTTAACATTCCATCCTCTGGCAACAGCAGGAATAACCATGGGGGGGAAACAAAAGCTAGCTATTAGCAACCTGCACCTGCAAAACACTATTTGACAGCAAAGTTTGACAATGATTTATGGACATATAAACACCACAGGAGACTTTACGATTATAACTAATTATGTCACAATTCTGGGAAATCAGAAAACAGCACACAGAAGCAAAATGTGACTCCAGCTATATTTCTGATTAAGAATACATTCAATCCTGAGTCAAGTATGGATAATATATGTCCTTAAGGCTTTTTGAATATACTCTTATTCATAATGCTTGTTCCAGTCTTTTAACAGTACTCCTATGTGTAAGAATATTTAAACATGATTTATTCACAAAGTTTTAGCCTACTAACAAAATTCAACTTTTTATGATTGTGTGATGAGTTTTATTACTAGTTAAATGACCAATTATGACAGAGCAGGGTTTGAATTGCTCTATTGGTGCTCTCGCTTGTGTAATAATTCTATGCACACTGTCCTCTGCAAAGACATTTGAAGAGATGTTCAGCCATATTATGTGTTGCAGAGCGCGCTTGAGGAGGGTGAAACTGCAGACCGTAGGCACAACACTCTCACATCGGCAGTTTAGAGATGGACAGTGGGAGCGATAAACCTGGCTCAAGCTCACTCTGAGTGGAGTTCTTCATGTGAATCAATCTGGAAAGGCTCGCATCGAAAGCCGTCGGGACATGAAAACAAGACTTCATGCCGATTGGTCAAAGCGTCACAGTAGCAGAATAAGCAGAAAGTATCCAAATTGTGTTAAATTCAGTGTTCAGAAAAAGCACAGTCCACTTTCTCATCTACAACTGTACAAAGAGCCATTGTGTAAACGTTTAAAAAAGAAAAAAATCCATATCTCTCCTAAAATAGGCCGAAGTACACACCGCCGTGTACATACCACCCAAACCACTATGCAGCTGTCTGATTGGTTCCCGTTCACCTGTGGGCCCTAAATACCATATGATTGGCCCGTTAAACCAATGCAAACGTATCAGCGGGAGCCCAACAAGATGGATTTTCAGGAGTTTCAAGATAATTAATATTGTTGGAAAGGTCTGGGTGCTGGCCCCACTGGAAGTTTGTGTGAAGGACGTTAATGAAAGGAACGTTTTCTCATTACATAGTTTTTCTGTTGTGTTGCTTATATTTAAAAGTGAATTCTTCTATTCATATGTCCAGTCCTTCAAGGCTTCAGAGAGCTGCAGGCAGGAGACTGGGGACATTTTCATCCAAAGGGAAATTTTTCACAAATTACAGTTGCATACATTTTTGGCAAAATAGTGTTAAAAAACTTGCAGAACAAAAACAGGAAAAACTGTACAGACACTAATTTCTCAAAATGTCAAACCCATTAATAACAAAAACATAAATACTTTATTTTTGTTTTTTATTCAGGGCTGACATATTTTTTGTATTAAAGTGTATTGTTTTGTGATCTAAAATACGTTTCTATTTTCATTTTTTCTTTACAAACTTCAGAATCCAGCCACTGACGCTGAGTTCAAAACAACTTAAAGAACGCTGAAAGAAGATTGACATTCTTCCTGTCCTGACAATCTGTCCCTTCACCTTACGCTTGTTGCTAAGTTTCCATTTATCTGTCACTAAAAAGGCAAAACTCAATTTAAACTTCAAGCCAATTCAAACTATAGTGTTGCTTTATTTAAAACCATAGAGCATTAATCAAACCACTCCCACAGAACCACTTTAACATTCAGCCCAGACACTAATTAGAAGTTTGTCTGTCCTTTGCCATTAGATTTTGTTTAAATCTCTCCATTGTGCCAGTGGGACCTCTCTGTTTATCTCGTCCAACTGAAGCCACAGCTGCCATCCCTGACAAGCGTTGTTTATATAGATCTTCTGACATATCTGTGGCTTTGTGGGAGTTAGCGTTTGTCTCTGCTGCTGTGATCTGCTGAGGACCTGACCATACTACTCTGTGGTTCAACAAGTGAAGTGGACATGGCACAAAATAGATTATAAAGTTTTTAACACATCTTTCCTGGACAAACGTCTGAAAAATAAACTGACCGGCAGACCCGCATCCAACTTCCAGAGTTGAACAAAGCTGAATTTTTGGCAGTCGACACAACCAATCAAAGATTATGCACCGTAGGATGGACCAAAACAAACCTCGCACCAGAAACAAACGATGATAAATGACTTGTGGCTGTGTGTTACACCAAAGCCACTCAGTCATCGCAGGAAGAGACCAACCACAACGGGAAGCACAACAAAAACTCCTCGGTCATGAATGTTCGTTGGGTGCATTGGATGACTTTGACACAACATCTTGTCTTGCATTACAAGAATATGTCAGTGATGAAATAGAAGTGGCAAGTTCACAAGTTGAAGGATTATACAGGATCCTGCAGCATTTGACCCGCGGGAAATTCTGTCTGCCACCGGTCTCTATTCATTCACTTCAATTTGTTTTCGTAACGCCCAAAGTCACAACAGCAGTCGTCTCAAGGGGCGACAGTGAAAAACAGATTAAACAATGTTCATAGTGACTTGGAAATGTCCCTGCATCCCGTGTCCTTAGACAAATGTCCCAAGCTCCCCTGTCCTTAGACCCTCCGTCTTGACAAGGAAAAACTACCAAACCTCCTTGAGAAAAAGTAGAAACCTGGAGGAGTTCCACAGTGAAGGAGAGATCTGACTCCCTCAGACGGACAGCCAGGGCCGATAGGGCTCGCCTTCATCTACAGCTTGGCCCACATCAGCGCATTGGGAAAATCCCTGTATGCCAGTCCTACCTTGCTTGTCACTCACTGAATCACATTCTGTACATTTGTATGTGTTTAGTTTATTTTCAATTCAGGTTGGATTTGGAGCAGGAAGATTAATGAGAAGGGAAAACAAGGATTATGTGGTGTAACAAAGTTGAATTTTGCCCACTCTTTTAGGCAAGGTATTCACAAAGCTATATTATTTTGGCAAAGGCTCTTTTTAAGTATTATAAAACATTTTCAAGCATTTGGGTTGGAGTGAAAATAAACCCCAAAGCTCTAACTCGGTCCTTGGGGTTCCTTGGGATGAGAAAATCTTGAAAACTCCCACACAAAGTCACTTTGCCCTCCCTTTGCTCAGACCACTTCCTTACTTTGGTGGCCCAAGGCGCCTCACTGCAGCCTCGCACAGCAGAACCCCCCAGTCATGTACCTCCCCAGAGCCCATCGGTTCAGACTTCTTCCACGCTGTATTCAATGTCATTATTGTTGTTCCAAAAGCACATTGCATTACTCCTTTTTCACAAAGCCCTTCTCATTTCTCTCCCTACAGCCCTGATTGATTGGCTCTTATCGGCTGAGGCTGGTCCTCCGGCTCTGTCAGATCTTATCACCCTGGATGCTTCTCTCTCGTTCAACAGATGAAAATGTATGTCACTTCGCAGATTAGTTCCCTCCAACACTTTCGGATGTACCTGAGCATGATTTCAATCTGCTGTTTGGAAATCTTCAAAGGCCAGAAGTGATTTTGACATCAATGTAGTGATTTACTAAGAATCAAAATCTTAAAAGCAAAGACATGTAAGCCTCATCTGCTCTGCATCCTCTTTCCTCAGATCCACTAATGTCGTCTTCGCTTTCACTCTGTTTACATCTGTTTCTCTTGGCCTCTTGTTTCCTGGCATCCAACCTTTTAAATGTTCAAACCAGCTTGATAAAGTTGGATGCAGACTACATCTCAAAGCTTCTCCATGAATTATACGTGTGGGATGAGGGGCGCACTGAAATCTTCTTTTGATGATGTACTGTCACATGTGTTTGTCATTTTATATTCAAAATAATGCACTCAATAAGCCACAATGACCTTTTTATTCCTTCTATTTAAGGAATTGAATTTTATTCCATACAGTGTTTTACAAGCAGCTATTTATGCGAAAATTTAAAACGCTTTTATTTAAAATGTCTTATCGTCACATTATGCTAAACATTCTTGAGCTTTTAATAACAATACTATCAAAAACATACCTGGAGTTCTATTTATCTTCAGTTCTAATAGCTGAGGAAGTCCGCTCCCTCAGAGAATGCCCTGTCCCCTCACCTCAGAGAACGCCCTGTCCCCTCAGAGAACGCCCTGCCACCTCAGAGAACGCCCTGCCACCCCAGAGAACGCCCTGTGCCCTCAGAAAACGCCCTGTCCCCTCAGAGAACGCCCTGTCCCCTCAGAGAACGCCCTGTCCCCTCAGAGAACGCCCTGCCACCCCAGAGAACGCCCTGTCCCCTCAGAAAACGCCCTGTGCCCTCAGAAAACGCCCTGTCCCTTCAGAGAACGCCCTGTCCCCTCAGAGAACGCCCTGTCCCCTCAGAGAACGCCCTGTCCCCTCAGAAAACGCCCTGCCACCTCAGAGAACGCCCTGCCACCCCAGAGAACGCCCTGTCCCCTCAGAAAACGCCCTGTGCCCTCAGAAAACGCCCTGTCCCCTCAGAGAACGCCCTGTCCCCTCAGAGAACGCCCTGTCCCCTCAGAGAACGCCCTGCCACCCCAGAGAACGCCCTGTCCCCTCAGAAAACGCCCTGTGCCCTCAGAAAACGCCGTCCCTTCAGAGAACGCCCTGTCCCCTCAGAGAACGCCCTGTCCCCTCAGAGAACGCCCTGTCCCCTCAGAAAACGCCCTGCCACCTCAGAGAACGCCCTGTCCCCTCAGAAAACGCCCTGTGCCCTCAGAAAACGCCCTGTCCCCTCAGAGAACGCCCTGCCACCTCAGAGAACGCCCTGTCCCCTCAGAAAACGCCCTGTGCCCTCAGAAAACGCCCTGTGCCCTCAGAAAACGCCCTGTCCCCTCAGAAAACGCCCTGTCCCCTCAGAGAACACCCTGTCCCCTCAGAGAACGCCCTGTCCCCTCAGAAAACGCCCTGTCCCCTCAGAGAACGCCCTGTCCCCTCAGAAAACGCCCTGTCCCCTCAGAGAACGCCCTGGCTCGCTCGGCGCTGCAGTTTGTTTGGGGGAAGCTGTGCATAAAAACTGCCATTATGCAGGAGGCAGATGAAAGCACCAATGTTATTAGTCCCGAGGTGTAAATGAAGAGCAGAGCAACAGAGCAGGTCACTGGCCAATCATATCGTAGCTCCGCACGATTTAACCTAACAAGATTTACAGCGAGCAGAAAGTACAGGCGGAGCCTAAACTGAAATTGTCTGTGGCAAAAATATGCAAGTCTATTTTTGATGGATAAACCTTTCATTTCTGTGTTTTGGCCGATATCAGCGTACTGGCTGAAACATTAAAACAGAAACTAAAGCTGTGGACCAAGACCAAAAGCCAGTGCTCACTTCCTGTGCCAGTGAACGGCTTCACTGTTTACTTTTACTTCCTAATGTGACGATGGATGCACTTGTGGAATACTGAGGGGGTAAAGCACGTTGGCTTTATGGATTTAGGAAGAAATAAGAACATAGAATAGATGACCAGAGGAAAGGAAGAGGAGGCGTGTCTCTGTATTGTCCCTGTTTGTAGGCTAGATGCAAACTCTGAACACAAGTGCATTTCACCATGGTGTTGTCCATCCATCTATTTATTATAATAAGTCGAATGTGTAAAATGGCCACTGGTATTTATTTGTGTAACTGGGTGAGGTTAAAGCCCTTTTTAAAAAGGTCTGGAAAAGGTTATAAAGCCCCTTCTTAAAGCTTTGGAACTCCAATGAACCACAGTTCATCACCATCCACAGATGGTGAAACATGTGCAGAGCGCGCCTGCCATCTTCTGCCAACAGGTGGCGCTTATAAAAGGACGCTCCCTCTAGCTCTCGTTCTCTGACCTCTGACACCGTTGTAATTTCCGGGTTCATGCTGAGCGTTGGGCTCCTCGTCGTTCCCAGGTACGAGGTGTAAAGACGCACTGTACAGGAAGAGCCAGAGTCGGCTCTACCTCCTGAGAAGACTCCTGAGTGACAGGGCCGCTCCAGTCGTAGAAGGTCAGGACCTTCTCTGACTCTGTGGTGCATTAGCTCCTGTAGGTGTGGTTTGCTGGAGCAGCAGCATCACAGAAAGTCCTGGGCTGTCCTCTGGACTCGGTGCAGGAGGTGGGGGACAGAAGGGTCCTGGCTAAACTCACATATATGCTGGACCATGAGTGTCGCCCCCTGCAGGACACTCTGTCCCCTGCAGGACACCCTGTCCACTCTGGAGAGCAGCTTCAGTGACTGATCCACCCTCGCTGTGTGAAAGTTTCACACGTCTTTCCTTCCTGCTGCTGTCAGACTTTACAACAAACACTTTTAGCCCTGAACACGTGTAACTGTCATAACCATCTGCAATACTGTAACATTCATGAGCAATTAATGTCATCCTTTACGCAATAACGTTCTTCTTTCTATTCCCTATTAAGAATATGAGAGGTTCTGTACATAGGAGTTTTGTTTATAAGATTTTATTTCTATTAAGAGTGTTATCCGTCCCCTTCTTCTGTATCTACTTGTGTTGCAGCACTGGAATTTCCCAATGTGTGGACAAATAAAGGCATATTTTATCTTATCTTAAATATACGCTTATAGGAGGACACAGTCTCTTCATTTAAGACCAGGCTTAGGACGTTCCTCTTTGAAATCGCTTACGGTCAGGCCAGTTAGGAACAGAAATATAAAACCTATAGTTTAAGCTCCGCTGCCCTTGAAGTCGAGATGCAGACCTAAACCCACGTTCAGGTTCAAGTCCGGATTCGAATCCAGAGGTTTAGGTTCAGTTCCTAATGAGTCCGGACCTGAACCATGCCATATTTGCATAATGTTACAACAGCATAACACAAGCTACTAGCTACTAGCTAGCTGCTAAACTATAGCTTAACAGTTCACACACATTCATGTGTTTTACTTGAGGAACAAGAGCATGTTGAGGGTTGTTGACAGGGTCAGTCAGGGTCAAAGGTCAAAGCAGCTGTTTCATCTGATACAATGTTTCATCTTTAGACATTTTCACTCTTTAATGTTCAGATCCTTTAGCATCAAAAGTCAGATCAAAACCTTCAAACACAAAACACCAGTGTCAATAATCAAATAACTGTAAAATAACAGAGTTACAAAAACTAGCATAAAGTCAACTAGAATCACTATAAAACATCAACTTATAGTACTATAGCAACAAATCAAAATAATACATCATATTAGCAGCATTAAACACCAGACTATATTTAACAACTCTAGAATACAAATACAAAATACTATTACAAAATATAAACTCCAATTAATGAATGCAGCAATTAAGTAATATTACTTTGACTTAGTATTTACTTAATGCCAAATATATCACACCACAACGTAACACTTACGTTATTTCATTCATATTTACACCCAGACCAAAGACCCAGACAAGACCACGCTGACCCCGCCCCTTTAACACGCAGCACATTAACCATCACAACATCGCACGCGGGGGCCACAGCTTAAACCAGCGATCTCACCGGCTTCAGTGTTCACACGCGGACACACGGTTCACTTCAGTGTTCACACGCGGACACACGGTTCACTTCAGTGTTCACACGCGGACACACGGTTCACTTCAGTGTTCACACGCGGACACACGGTTCACTTCAGTGTTCACACGCGGACACACGGTTCACTTCAGTGTTCACACGCGGACACACGGTTCACTTCAGTGTTCACACGCGGACACACGGTTCACTTCAGTGTTCACACGCGGACACACGGTTCACTTCAGTGTTCACACGCGGACACACGGTTCACTTCAGTGTTCACACGCGGACACACGGTTCACTTCAGTGTTCACACGCGGACACACGGTTCACTTCAGTGTTCACACGCGGACACACGGTTCACTTCAGTGTTCACACGCGGACACACGGTTCTGTCTCTCACATCTTTAAACTTATTTCGCCGGCTTCAACTTCTGCCCTGAAGACGCGTGCGTCACTAATTATGGTCCGTGTGCTCCATTGACAGCGATGTCAGTGTTTACGTCTTTTCCAGCGCAAATTTCGCGATCAATGGAAGGTTTAAGATGGTTTAGATTCTAGAAGGAAAAGGATATAATATTTGAGTGCTATATTTTATATGAGTCCAGAACCGAATCACCGGGTTTTGTTTTTTTTGGACCTGAACCGAAACAAGTCAAACCGAGACAAGTCCAGATCCGGTCCGTCGTAGCGGTACACATCCCTACCTAAGAGCAACTGTGCTGGGGGAAGTATGGCAGCTTGAGCACTGTCCTCTGCTTCTCACTACTTATTCTATCAAACAATATTTAATATTTGATTTCACTCAAGTAAGAGGACTTAGTACTTTTTTTTTAAAGTAAATGGAAATGGAAAAAAGTAGCGACTTAAAGTCCGAAAACTACGGTAATTGAGTACAGCCCAACTCATCACCACAGTTAATTTTGTTAAAAGCTTAAGGAACAATTTGATAAGCCTACTCCATTTCTAAAAGTGGTTAGTATGTCTAATAAAATATGATTTACATTGCACTAGTGTGTGCTCTCTGTGACCTCAGGCAGTCCATTATGTCTCTGCAAGACTCCATGTCTTGAAGCCTGCATAGTTCAGGTAGACATTTTTAATGGATTACAAAAAGGTCAGCCCTGTGAGTTCATAGTATAAAGCATGACAAAAGCATTATAGCACTACTATGACATTTACCCTCCACTGGCAGAAAGTAATATGTGTTGATATTTCATCAAACTAAACACATTTATCATATAAGCGGGCATGAAATGAACAAACATCACAAACTAATTCAGATTCAGCATGCTAGTGCTTTCTACGCAGGACAAGTTCCCTGAAAGTTCAAGTGAGCTGATATTTTATGGACAAAGCAGACAACTGCCTCCACTTGCAGCCCGACTTGCAGTCTTGCAATGATGTAAGACAGATGATAAAGCATAAATATAAGAGGGATAATAAAGAACTGTGTAACTTTTCAGCTAAAGTATATTCATTGTCACAGGTAGTTTGTCACACTTCTTCAATTCTTTACAAAGAGTGAGTCTGGTCAGCACTCCCTGCATCACGCCTCGAATCAAACTCCTTTGTGCCAATCAGGAATGAAAGGACACTTAAGAACACACATTGATTCAACAAATTCTTGGACCTAACTCTTTCTGAAATCATAGTGTAAAAATCAAACACACCTCCATCTTAGGTTTGATGCATATTACATTTGAGGAAACAGTGTTTAATATGCACAGAGCCAGACGGGATAAATCAATGTGTTTGTAGAAGTAGATCAATAGAAATCATGATCCTGCGAGTGATGTTCAAGGGACCAAGAGGACTAAAATAAACTCAAAGTGGATTGTAACAAACCCATGTGTAATATATGTCATTATATTGACATTTATGGTGTCAATATAATGACATTGAGATTGTGAGGTTTGCTCATTTCCTGTTGTTTTATATATTTTTCATGAAAATGTAGGATTTCTACTAGTCCAAGTACTGTGCTGTTCTTCACTTATGAAAGAGGCCGACATTCAAAGTTGATATCAATTAAAGAATTGGAGTGTGGATGTGTTAAATGTGTATATTTTATTTGTATTTGGGGCACCAGCAGTTTTTAGACAATTGACAATTCTCAAATCGAATGTCTAAATTAATTTATTTTTAAAAATGAATTGTTACTTAATCTGAATGTTATGATAATGTAACTGTGACATTGAACCATTTAATTTTCGGGAAATTAAACATTTTACCAACTGTGGTTTGTGAAGTAATTAAACACCTAAATAAGAATTATGGAAATGAGTCATTAACAGATGGAGAAACAAGATACAATTGTTTTGGATCCATCTATTTGTGTGTAAGATTTCATGTTTATTCTAAGGTGATCTTCTCATCCAAACTGTGAAATATGTACGACCAGAAGCAAGAGCTGTGATCCCTCTGACAGTGTCAGGCTGGAGAAGATGAGTGCTGCTTGTTTGAATTTATTTGGCTCTGAGACTTTCCTCTGATGAAGAAAAGGCTGTTGCACTGATCCACAAATGGGGCCAATTATAAAATCATTCTTGATCCAAATTTGTTGTAGACTTGAAAAGTTGCCGAGTTGACAGCGGGACACTCAGTGTTTCTCTCTTCTCCCCGATCATGGGTCTTTCCTCCTCGAAGACCAGGATGGATCTAGTTGCCACTGGCCTGGGGTTGGCCTGTGCTGTTTAGGAAAGGCCTTAAATATTGGCGTAAAGCCTCAACCAATTAGAAACTTGCAAGTGTATGAGTCAGCTGAGCGGGGGTCTGGATTTTAACATTACTATCTTACCCAGGTTACAATGTTTACAAGACGAGTCCTAAGGCAGTTGAATTAACATGCAGAACAACATGAACTTCAAAAAGAACTTTGCAGAGACTTAGGGCTGAGTTTTAGGCTTTCATCTTGTGAGAGAAAATGGTTCTTGAGAGTTCATTTAAATCCAGTTTAAAATTGAAAGCAGTCATTTTAGGAAACGTTTATTCCAACTTCCAGACCATGAAGCCTCTTCTTGTGCCAGAGACATCATAAAATGCCCGACCTCCAGAAATACGGTGGTGAGCTATCTAGTGACAAAAATTCTGATTCTTGTCACTACGGCAACGCTTGGAGGCCATCTGCATTTTGCTAGAACATATTCTAGTTTAAACCACAACCTTCATGTATTTATAAGATGTTCCTTTATTGTCCACACATGGGGAATTCACCAAATGATAATTCATATTCATGAGGGAATAGAAATATGTGTCCTATACCCTCCCGTCACCGCTGACATGACATCAACGCAAAATACATTCAGTAATCTGAGTCAGAGGGTGATGGCAGATAATGCTTGTATTTGCATGAAAGAGACAGTCAAAACAGGCTTTTGTCCGAAAAATGAATTGATTTTCATCCGGCGATATGTATCAAAGGCAATGGATATATGTAGAGAGCATTATTCCTACATGTATGGTATTTTAGTCTGCTTAATAAGATATTCCTTTATTGTCCCACATGGGGAAACAGGCTAATGTATTCAACTATACACATATTTTATATTATTACATATACATACATTAATCACATTTTAAATCTTTATCGATTTGAGGACGTGGCACATTGTATGCAGACATAAGGACATTTTGTAACAAGAATTTGCCTCAAGAAAAGAAAAGGAAACAAGACAAATGTGTGTGAAGTAAATCCTGCTGGCAAAGAGCCAGAGGGGCTGTATATCCACTGG
The DNA here is from genome assembly GCF_026437365.1 of Eucyclogobius newberryi. Classification (NCBI taxonomy): domain Eukaryota; kingdom Metazoa; phylum Chordata; class Actinopteri; order Gobiiformes; family Gobiidae; genus Eucyclogobius; species Eucyclogobius newberryi. Next base: position 693,524 of record NW_027315801.1, read on the forward strand.
AGGAGCCTGTTACAGTCGCTGTAGCGATGATGATAAATGAAAACGATTGCAAAAATTCTGTGTTGGTGTGTTTGACTGCTGCTAAAGCTGCAAGTGACGATCATACAATTCCAACATGCTAAAACCAAACAGTGGTTGTAGAATAGCATTGACCCAACAGACATGAAGAGCGCCACCGTGTGTAATCACTTTCAAGATACGCTAATAGGGCCACGCCTCACTGACCTAAGACACACTGTAGCAGAAAACCGTTTACATTTTCTTTACATTACAATTGGCATGTCCTGCAAATTGCTAAAAATACGTCATATTTTGCTGAAATTGTAATTGTTCTTTAGTGCAGCAGCATATTCAGGCCCTGTGCTTTTTGCTACTGGTGTCTGTGGTGACAAGTTAGGCCCCAGTCCTTTCCCAGGTCCATCCAAGTTCCCATAAAACCGCCAATTGGAGCTATCGTGTTGGAATGTCCTGGTTGGAGACGTTCATGTGCTGTAACAAACATCTATGACTGTGGCAGTGTTTGAATTAAAGAAACAGTTTTCAGCTTTTATTTCTTATTCTTTCTTTCATATATTTTCATGTTTGCTTACTTTAGACAAGAATGCCAATATAGAGACAGCCTTCCACCAGACCTGCTGTCAAGTAACAAGGCAATCAATACTGTGTATACTCATCACAGTGCATTGGGCCTAAAGCTGTCGAGAAGAGGTCAATATTACCCAGCATTCCCCTCACCCCGGACCCAAACAACTGAAACCTCTGCCCTGTCCAATGCCCCTGTGCGACCAGCCAACAGCAGTGAATGAACCCAGTGAACAGTTCACTAAGTTACATCAGCACTATTTGTATATAGGGATCATTTGTGCCCGAAATAAAATTGATTTATTGTTCATTGTGTCAGTAATTATTTCAATGTTTTTTCTTGTGTTTTTAGTGCAGTGTTGTAAGGGAAATACACCCAAACATACTCGTAAAATGTCTTTATTTTAATGCACCGTAGACAGGTAAGAGGTAAAGAGGTAGAAATGATGCGGGGAGAGATTATCAGATATACATGTATGTGTATATATATATATATATATATATATATATATATATATATATATATATATATATATATATCCATATTTTCCGGACTAAGTCGCACTTTTTTTCATAGTTTCGGCCGGGCTGCGACTTGTACTTATTTTTATACTTATATACTTATACTTATACTCCGGAGCAACTTATATGTGATATCTATATATTTCCCAAGTTGTTTAACGACATATTAAATGAACTATTTGTTTGTATATTTATTCATTTAATATTGTCACAATGAATGCTGCATCTGTTTATATCCATAAACATAGCTTTTTGTGTAATGTGTTGCTTTGATTTCCATACTAATGCCGGAAACAAGAGTGAGGGAGAAAGTAACATTTTCAAAACATTGAAGTTTGAAGTTGTTTACATAATCCACAGCGTGCCATTCTTTTTCTATATGGAGTTTGCCAACGGTGAAGTTTAAAACAGCGGTGCACTCTTGCTCTGTACCTCTCCGTTCCCTGCAGTGGATTGTAATGTACTGCAGCATCTATTACTGAACCCCCTGTACTTCCACACAACCAACACCTAGACAGAGAGAAAGTCCTGAGGGCCATTATAGCACAAGAAAACATACGAGAACTCGGAGTACATTCAGTCATAATAAACCTGGGATTTATACTCAGTTAGTTCAGTTCTGCTTTGGGGCTGATGGATTGAAATGTGGATGACAGTGTTTTTCGAGTGTTCCCTCTAAAGTTCCCATAAAGCTGGGCAGTGTAGCTGATGGGTGATCTATTGGGGTCAGTATGAACAGCATCGGTTTAATATTTGTATCTGATTGTCATTGGCTTTGAAACATGCTCTTGATTACCTTTGCATTGGAACGAGGGCTGGACGATTCTGGCAAAGTGAACATCATAAACACGTCCAAGAGTATTAACATTTCAGAAAAGACTGCAAGATGCAATAATCCTGCATTTCCAGATGGTGTTTGTGGAGGTCTAAACTATACAGCGTTAGCACGTGTTATACATACAGAATATGTTTTTGTTTGCAAAGCACTTGAAATGATGCATAAAGAAGCAAAATATTTGTATTATTCAGGCTTTCCTCATCAGGATTTGGTTTCAGCAGAGAAAAATTGCCACGGGAAAATAAACAAGAGCAAGTTTGCCCGACATGCAAATACAAACATGCAGTTGTAATGGAAGCAATTTGATACTTGAAATGCTCATGTCATCATGAGATATGTGATAATCTGATGACTTAAACAGCTACCTCTTTGTGCTCTGACGGCACAAATCTTGTATTTTCAATGGTTCAGAGGGAGATTGCCTCCTAAACAGGATTGACAGGATAAACTCCAGGACCAAAGAGAAAATAGATCAAAGAAAATCAAATCAGAAACTCTAAATAAAACTAATGCACATTAAGTCAATAACATTTGCCCCAACATTAAGTCCATTCATCATGAGTCGATTCATCTCTTTGACAGGTTTTTGAAGAAACGTTTCAAGAAACTGTTAAAAAAGCCAAATTTTGCATAATATCTGGGCTTTACCAGTTTATATCATGTTGTAAATCACGAGAAATTGTAAAATATTAATGCATCTTCTCACAGCCATCATAAAACTAGAATTGGATATTATGAAGGCGGGAGAAGACTCAATAAACCAGCTAAAGCTGGATAAAATAAATGAATAAATTGATGAAGTATGTTCATAAGAGAAGGCAATGATACTAAAAAAAATTCTATTGGTACATTTCAACATATCTCAAAGAGGAATGGGAAGCATCAAATAAAAAAGGGAGGGCATCTGAACGGGGGAACAATTATGCAAAACTACAACTGGTGACTGGTCTGCGAGCACGGTGCGAGTGTGTGAAGGGTCTATCACCCATGTGCAGACCCTCACAAAGATCCTAAAGCACATCTTACTGTTGGTTTTACTGAGTTAACTTTTGTGTTCATTGGGTTATTGTCAAACCCCTTTTATTTCTATTTCTTAAAACCCTCTCATCTCTAACACAGGGAGGCCGCACTGCTCGTTCTCCTTGAATGAGGGGCTCACCCTGTTAACTCAACAGTTTTGTGGCAGAGGTTTGGGTCCGGACGAGACAACGCTTGTCAGAGTCCACCTATTAATGACCTGGGTCATGTGTCCTGTCCCTGCAGCATCTGCACCTGCAGTTATGTGTGGGATGGTCTCAGGGCCCTCTTTACACAGCCTACAGCTTGGCTCTTGTCTGGTGTGGTAGATCTGGGCCTCTATTGATCTGGTGTTCAGGGCCTGCTCCTGTCCTGCCATGATCAGGGCCTGCTCCTGTCCTGCCATGATCAGGGCCTGCTCTGTCCTTCAGACCGGCCTGTTCTAACCATTGGTAGTGTTTCGTGATATCAGCCACATCAGTTATTTTCCGGTGGTACATCCCATGTAGGGGCGTGTCCTCCCATGTAGGGGCGTGTCCTCCCATGATGGTCCTTGCCCGTGCATTTGTCTCCAGTAGGTTGGGCTGGAACTCCCGTGGGGATCGTAAAATGATTTCAGGGGTTAAAATTTCACATAAATGCAATAGTCTTGAACAAGGCTTGACACCTTTCAACCTTTACAATGGTAAATGTAGATTAGGTTACTACCAAATTAATGTATCTAATTAAAACACATTTTTGTCTCTAGGTTTTTTTTGTGTCTAACCGCTAGAACCAAGAAGTACGATCATCGATCACATTAGTCCTGTTCTCAGGTCTCTGCACTGCCCCCTGTGGCTCAGAGAAGAGACTTTAAAGCAGCTCTGCTTGTGTACAAGTCTCTCCATGGCCTAGCACCAAAGTACATCTTGGACATGTTAGTGCCATATGAACCATCTCGGACTCTGAGGACCTTAGGGACCGGCCTCCTGCTGGTGCCAGAGTCAGGACTAAACATGGACCGGCCTCCTGCTGGTGCCAGAGTCAGGACTAAACATGGACCGGCCTCCTGCTGGTGCCAGAGTCAGGACTAAACATGGACCGGCCTCCTGCAGGTGCCAGAGTCAGAACTAAACATGGAGCGGCCTCCTGCTGGTGCCAGAGTCAGGACTAAACATGGACCAGCCTCCTGCAGGTGCCAGAGTCAGAACTAAACATGGACCGGCCTCCTGCTGGTGCCAGAGTCAGGACTAAACATGGACCGGCCTCCTGCTGGTGCCAGAGTCAGAACTAAACATGGACCGGCCTCTTGCTGGTGCCAGAGTCAGGACTAAACATGGAGCGGCCTCCTGCTGGTGCCAGAGTCAGGACTAAACATGGAGCGGCCTCCTGCTGGTGCCAGAGTCAGGACTAAACATGGAGCGGCCTCCTGCTGGTGCCAGAGTCAGGACTAAACATGGAGCGGCCTCCTGCTGGTGCCAGAGTCAGGACTAAACATGGACCGGCCTCCTGCTGGTGCCAGAGTCAGGACTAAACATGGACCGGCCTCCTGCTGGTGCCAGAGTCAGGACTAAACATGGACCGGCCTCCTGCTGGTGCCAGAGTCAGGACTAAACATGGACCGGCCTCCTGCAGGTGCCAGAGTCAGAACTAAACATGGAGCGGCCTCCTGCTGGTGCCAGAGTCAGGACTAAACATGGACCAGCCTCCTGCAGGTGCCAGAGTCAGAACTAAACATGGACCGGCCTCCTGCTGGTGCCAGAGTCAGGACTAAACATGGACCGGCCTCCTGCTGGTGCCAGAGTCAGAACTAAACATGGACCGGCCTCTTGCTGGTGCCAGAGTCAGGACTAAACATGGAGCGGCCTCCTGCTGGTGCCAGAGTCAGGACTAAACATGGAGCGGCCTCCTGCTGGTGCCAGAGTCAGGACTAAACATGGAGCGGCCTCCTGCTGGTGCCAGAGTCAGGACTAAACATGGAGCGGCCTCCTGCTGGTGCCAGAGTCAGGACTAAACATGGACCGGCCTCCTGCTGGTGCCAGAGTCAGGACTAAACATGGACCGGCCTCCTGCAGGTGCCAGAGTCAGAACTAAACATGGACCGGCCTCCTGCTGGTGCCAGAGTCAGGACTAAACATGGACCGGCCTCCTGCAGGTGCCAGAGTCAGAACTAAACATGGACCGGCCTCCTGCTGGTGCCAGAGTCAGGACTAAACATGGACCGGCCTCCTGCTGGTGCCAGAGTCAGGACTAAACATGGACCGGCCTCCTGCTGGTGCCAGAGTCAGAACTAAACATGGACCGGCCTCCTGCTGGTGCCAGAGTCAGGACTAAACATGGACCGGCCTCCTGCAGGTGCCAGAGTCAGAACTAAACATGGACCGGCCTCCTGCTGGTGCCAGAGTCAGGACTAAACATGGACCGGCCTCCTGCAGGTGCCAGAGTCAGAACTAAACATGGACCGGCCTCCTGCTGGTGCCAGAGTCAGGACTAAACATGGACCGGCCTCCTGCTGGTGCCAGAGTCAGGACTAAACATGGACCGGCCTCCTGCTGGTGCCAGAGTCAGAACTAAACATGGACCGGCCTCCTGCTGGTGCCAGAGTCAGGACTAAACATGGACCGGCCTCCTGCTGGTGCCAGAGTCAGGACTAAACATGGACCGACCTCCTGCTGGTGCCAGAGTCAGGACTACACATGGACCGGCCTCCTGCTGGTGCCAGAGTCAGGACTACACATGGACTGGCCTCCTGCTCGTGCCAGAGTCAGGACTAAACATGGAGCGGCCTCCTGCTGGTGCCAGAGTCAGGACTAAACATGGAGCGGCCTCCTGCTGGTGCCAGAGTCAGGACTAAACATGGACCGGCCTCCTGCTGGTGCCAGAGTCAGGACTAAACATGGACCGGCCTCCTGCTGGTGCCAGAGTCAGAACTAAACATGGACCGGCCTCCTGCTGGTGCCAGAGTCAGGACTAAACATGGACCGGCCTCCTGCAGGTGCCAGAGTCAGGACTAAACATGGACCGGCCTCCTGCTGGTGCCAGAGTCAGAACTAAACATGGACCGGCCTCCTGCTGGTGCCAGAGTCAGGACTAAACATGGAGCGGCCTCCTGCTGGTGCCAGAGTCAGGACTAAACATGGAGCGGCCTCCTGCTGGTGCCAGAGTCAGGACTAAACATGGACCGGCCTCCTGCTGGTGCCAGAGTCAGGACTACACATGGACCGGTCTCCTGCTGGTGCCAGAGTCAGGACTACACATGGACCGGCCTCCTGCTGGTGCCAGAGTCAGGACTAAACATGGAGCGGCCTCCTGCTGGTGCCAGAGTCAGGACTAAACATGGACCGGCCTCCTGCTGGTGCCAGAGTCAGGACTAAACATGGACCGGCCTCCTGCTGGTGCCAGAGTCAGGACTACACATGGACCGGCCTCCTGCTGGTGCCAGAGTCAGGACTAAACATGGACCGGCCTCCTGCAGGTGCCAGAGTCAGAACTAAACATGGACCGGCCTCCTGCTGGTGCCAGAGTCAGAACTAAACATGGACCGGCCTCCTGCTGGTGCCAGAGTCAGGACTAAACATGGACCGGCCTCCTGCTGGTGCCAGAGTCAGAACTAAACATGGGCCGGCCTCCTGCTGGTGCCAGAGTCAGGACTAAACATGGAGCGGCCTCCTGCTGGTGCCAGAGTCAGGACTAAACATGGAGCGGCCTCCTGCTGGTGCCAGAGTCAGGACTAAACATGGACCGGCCTCCTGCTGGTGCCAGAGTCAGGACTACACATGGACCGGTCTCCTGCTGGTGCCAGAGTCAGGACTACACATGGACCGGCCTCCTGCTGGTGCCAGAGTCAGGACTAAACATGGAGCGGCCTCCTGCTGGTGCCAGAGTCAGGACTAAACATGGACCGGCCTCCTGCTGGTGCCAGAGTCAGGACTAAACATGGACCGGCCTCCTGCTGGTGCCAGAGTCAGGACTACACATGGACCGGCCTCCTGCTGGTGCCAGAGTCAGGACTAAACATGGACCGGCCTCCTGCTGGTGCCAGAGTCAGGACTAAACATGGACCGGCCTCCTGCTGGTGCCAGAGTCAGAACTAAACATGGACCGGCCTCCTGCTGGTGCCAGAGTCAGGACTAAACATGGACCGGCCTCCTGCTGGTGCCAGAGTCAGGACTAAACATGGAGCGGCCTCCTGCTGGTGCCAGAGTCAGGACTAAACATGGAGCGGCCTCCTGCTGGTGCCAGAGTCAGGACTAAACATGGACCGGCCTCCTGCTGGTGCCAGAGTCAGGACTAAACATGGACCGGCCTCCTGCAGGTGCCAGAGTCAGAACTAAACATGGACCGGCCTCCTGCTGGTGCCAGAGTCAGGACTAAACATGGACCGGCCTCCTGCAGGTGCCAGAGTCAGAACTAAACATGGACCGGCCTCCTGCTGGTGCCAGAGTCAGGACTAAACATGGACCGGCCTCCTGCTGGTGCCAGAGTCAGGACTAAACATGGACCGGCCTCCTGCTGGTGCCAGAGTCAGAACTAAACATGGACCGGCCTCCTGCTGGTGCCAGAGTCAGGACTACACATGGACCGGCCTCCTGCTGGTGCCAGAGTCAGGACTAAACATGGAGCGGCCTCCTGCTGGTGCCAGAGTCAGGACTAAACATGGAGCGGCCTCCTGCTGGTGCCAGAGTCAGGACTAAACATGGAGCGGCCTCCTGCTGGTGCCAGAGTCAGGACTAAACATGGACCGGCCTCCTGCAGGTGCCAGAGTCAGAACTAAACATGGACCGGCCTCCTGCTGGTGCCAGAGTCAGGACTAAACATGGACCGGCCTCCTGCAGGTGCCAGAGTCAGAACTAAACATGGACCGGCCTCCTGCTGGTGCCAGAGTCAGGACTAAACATGGACCGGCCTCCTGCTGGTGCCAGAGTCAGGACTAAACATGGACCGGCCTCCTGCTGGTGCCAGAGTCAGAACTAAACATGGACCGGCCTCCTGCTGGTGCCAGAGTCAGGACTAAACATGGAGCGGCCTCCTGCTGGTGCCAGAGTCAGGACTAAACATGGAGCGGCCTCCTGCTGGTGCCAGAGTCAGGACTAAACATGGACCGGCCTCCTGCTGGTGCCAGAGTCAGGACTACACATGGACCGGCCTCCTGCTGGTGCCAGAGTCAGGACTACACATGGACCGGCCTCCTGCTGGTGCCAGAGTCAGGACTAAACATGGAGCGGCCTCCTGCTGGTGCCAGAGTCAGAACTAAACATGGACCGGCCTCCTGCAGGTGCCAGAGTCAGAACTAAACATGGACCGGCCTCCTGCTGGTGCCAGAGTCAGGACTAAACATGGACCGGCCTCCTGCTGGTGCCAGAGTCAGAACTAAACATGGACCGGCCTCCTGCTGGTGCCAGAGTCAGGACTACACATGGACCGGCCTCCTGCTGGTGCCAGAGTCAGGACTAAACATGGACCGGCCTCCTGCTGGTGCCAGAGTCAGGACTAAACATGGACCGGCCTCCTGCTGGTGCCAGTCAGGATTAAACATGGAGAATCTGCGTTTCAGTTTTATTTCACTAAAATCCGGAACAGTCTTCCTGAAGATGTGAGACAGGCCTTTGATTTGCCCTCTTCTCTTTTATCTCTTTGTCTGTTTTGATATTTGAATGCATTGTATTTGTATTTGTGTGAAGCACTTTGAAATGTCTTGTGTACAAATTGTGCTCGACAAATAAACTCGCCTTGCCTATTTAAAAAAGTTATAAAAACATGGGGTGACCAGATTGGGTTCTTCAAAAAGGAAGACACTTGTTTACAGGTGAAAAAAGTCTAAAGCCTTTTTATGTTGTATATGTTTGTGTTATTAACAGTCTAGTAGATATGTTAAATCAGGTTAAAATAATCGCACTGGCATTCTGTATATTTCCAGGTCATTCTTTGTGGACAGCTGGCTAGTCACCCGACTGACGAAACCAAACGCACCTCGTCTCTAGGCAACGTGGGAGATCAGGCTAACATTGTGTGCGTGTGTAGGTGTGGTGGCAGTGGAGGGGGTAATGTCATGAGTATGCTATGGAAAAGAGATTCCTTTTGTTTTACTAATCATAATTAAAGAATGAGTTATTGTGTGGGTGTTAGGTTTTTTTCTTTTAAAATAAAAAACTGAATAGTATTAAATAAAAATATAAATGGCTTTGAATATAATATTACCTTCATTATTTTACTTAAACGGGCTGCATTCAATTTTTCACCTATAATTAAGTCAAATCTGGTTTGCCCCAGTACAGACACAGTTGTAAAAGTGTCTATTTGGTTAAAAATGAGACCACAGCGTTTTCTCTGCATCTTATAATAAAGCTCCATTAAGTAGGATGTGTGGCGTTAGCATGCTAATGTTTTTAACGCAATGACAAAACTTGCTCTGGCCTCAGAGAGTTGTGAAAAGTGCTTAGAAACTCATTGCGCTGAATAATTATGCTGCAAAAGGCATTAGGTTTGTGAGCGATACGTGTAGACCACAGGTCCCCAGCCTTTTTTGCACCACGGACTGAAATAATGTAGGTTTAATTTTCATGGACCGGTGTGCCAGTTTATGTCGCGGTCAGGTTAACTTGCGCGGAAGTGGGCGGGGCATAGGCTTCCATTCGATTCAGCTCGGAAAAGACGCGTTTGTACATTATTAAGTGTATCACAGCAAAAGATCTGAATTGGAGTAACATAAGGTACAGTTCCACGTGTCCTCACTGTTCTTCTGACTGAAGCTCATCACAGAAATACGGCAAAAATAAGCGCATACAAATTACAACTCACCGCAGGCTGAATCAGTGGGGGGTTTTAGTGCTCTTGTGGCGATGTCAGGATATTCTGTCTTGATTTTCATCCAGAATGTGCAAAGTTGTTCCCTCAAATATACGTTTAAAAGCACCGTCATTTTCGATCTCCAACAGCTGATCCTCTTGTTGCACAGACATGCGCGATTCGCCCGGTTTAATCACAAATGGGTCGCTGAGGATGTAGCGCTCAAACTCTTGTAAAAGAAAAGCAGGTGATGGCGCAGCAGCTGGAGAACGCTGGCCCAGGTGACGTGTCCTCCAAAATCCCCGCTAATGTTTGGAACATGTCATATATCAATCGATCCACTCGCCGCTGCAGTTTTGAAGGTTTCTTTGCCTTGTTAGCTTTAGCTCACATTTATGCAGAGCGGACTCCGTGCGTGAGTGTCACCTGTACTTTAAGCAGGACTCCTGGTATTGTATATTAAATGTAGCTTTCTTTTTCTTGGAGGCCAGCAGCTCCTCGTCTGCTCCTCACTTGGCCTTTTCCCCTTTGCAAAAACACTCTCCAAAGACTTTTGTTTTTCACTCATTTTCACTGAGTTGTGGTTCTACTTTTGGGCAGCGTGTTTGATGCGACACATCGTATCATGTATAATGCACGTGTCAGTTATGTTCTCACGCAGGACAAGAGCAGAGATATAATATACTTGCCATTATATTGAATGGATTTCATTGGCAATTTCCTATAAGGCTTTTCATTATATATCCACAGATGCTGCAACTGATAGATTATTTCTACACCAGGGGTCCCCGGCCCAGGTGCAGCGCCTTTAATATCTTGCTATAGTCAGTGTTGCCAGATTTTCCACCCAATTGGACGACTGCATCTCTGCACAGAGCGGAAGAGCTGTATGTTTCAAGAACAATACGAAAGAAAATAGCCTTTTTGTGTCATAAATGAAAGCCAGAGGATACGACGTGAGGACGGATGAGGAGAGCGAGTTCTCCTCATCCGTGATAGTTCAGCACATAAAGCCACAAGATGCGATGATAAAAATGGTAAGAATGATACTCGTCATGATTTAGTTGTATTGAAGTTTATGGATGAACTGTTTCTGCTTTAAGAGAGGGACACTGCGTAGGAGTCAAATTATGCCTTAGGTTTGATTTTTTTGGTGCATTGGGGTTTTTATTGGTCGGATATTCCAGGTACAGCATGTTATGCACACTACCAGGTTGAGGGTGAGACATTTTCATGATTAAATGCAGTGTTATAGTATGTGCATGTTATGAATAACAATTTAGTATTTTCTTTCTTGACTCAAAGCCCCCTGTTGATATTATTTTGGCCACTGATGAAATGTGGTACATCAATTAATCTGTACTATAATACATTTTAGTTTGAACTGCCCATTGGGCTGGATATCAGAATCAGAATGAGAAAGGGTTTATTGCCATTGTCAATGAACATGATATGTGAATATTGATATATCAATATCAAGGTTTATTCATGAAGCGCACTTTAAAAATGAAAAGCCCTAAGTGCAGTACAGTAAAGTGCAGTAATATTCATATACAAACAATTAAAATACACATGAAGTTAATATGAATAATGACTCAGCTCAGTTTCTGTTTGAAAGTCCAGAGAAGTAAGTTTTTAACAAAGATTTAAACAGCTCAAGTGTCTCAGCAGCTCTGACATGCAGAGGCTGTTCCAGAGCCTGGGCCCCGTCACAGAGAGCTCTCGGGCCCCTCTGCTTCTCAGCTTTGACCTGGGCACATCGGCGTAGCCAGGGCCTGGCTTTGGCGCTTGAGCCCCTCATCTTTTTCATCCAAAAGCCCCAGATCTTTTTCTCTCTTACGAATACATCATGACATCATCAAGCGGCTGGTTCAACAGGTAGAGCCTTGGGCTGAGGCGCAGGGACCAGGGACCAGGGACCAGGGACCAGGGACCAGGGACCAGGGACCAGGGACCAGGGTTCAAATACTGCAGTGACTTCACTTTAATCATGTTGTTTTTTTCATATTTAAATGTTTTGTGAGTGAAGTGTCATTTGTGCAGAGCGGAGGGTCACTCTCCTCCATCACTGATTGGATGCTTGTTCTCTTTACCCGTTTCATTGGTTATTTTGGTTGAACTGATGTATGATTGGCTGCATGTAGAAAGTGGGCGGAAGCGTAGCAAGTGTGCGATGTTTACAGCAGACACGTCATGTGATCTGACCATGGAGCTGACAAAAAGGCCTTTTCTAAATAATTTAACTGAGGTTTTGCAAAAGGTGAAGAGCATAAATAAGATTAGATTGAGTGAAAGAAATATTGTACATCCATCTAGTTAGCTCAGTTGGTGAAGCATGAGACTCACAACATCAGCGTCGTGAGTTCGAGGGTGAAAGGCTTTTTTCATGTTTGCTTTAAATCAGAACAAGATGAACCAAGATGTACAATTTCTTGAAATATAAATGTACCTAATTGCTACACCTCTACTGTTCTGTTCATCGGTTTGGAGGAAGGAGCTCTCTCAGCAGGCAAAAATACCATGTTTTTTCTCTGCCTTTGGAGGGCTACTGTATGTACAGAAAATACAGCATTGGGGCCACTAAAACCTTCTGTTTTGAATGTCCGGATCCGCCTCTGCCTGGGCACATCCAGAACGAGCTGAGAGGAGGACCACATGGTACGGGCAGGAACATGTCGGGACAATAACTCCCACAAATAATAGGGAGCCAGGCCATTTAGACACTAAAAAAACATGAGCAACATTTTAAATTGGATTCTGTGGATAACTGGAAGACAGTGCAGTGATGCCAGGACGTACCAGTGAGCAACCGGCCACCGCGCTTTGCACTGACTGCATGTGTTTAAGAAAGATCGAGACCAAAATAGAGTTGTTTGCTTAATCTAGGCGTGATGTAATAAATGAGTGAATTACTCTGTCAAGGTCCACGGCAGGTAAGTATGGTTTTACACTGACCACTGCACTGACTTGTTTGTCCAGCTTAAGAGATAACATAAAACAACACCAACATATCTCACAAATGGGAGGTTAAAAGAAGACAGCGGACCAAGAACACTATCCACCCCTCCTAATACATCTGAATCACCAAAAACAACTATTCAGTTGTCACATTTAATTGTCCCTCTCTCTTATCTGATATTTGATGTTTCTGGTGACGTCACTCCCTGGTGAGTGTATCGTGTTTTAAGAGTTATTCCTTTGCTTCTTTCTAATGTTCATCCTCAAATTATACACACTATTTTAGCTTCCTATACACCAGTGAAAGTTTGATCGCTCCACAAATAATCCAAATACTCATACAGTTCGCTTTTGTTCAGTATTTCGTGGATTAAAACCCCCCTTGCTCATTAGCCACTGCCTGAGCTAGCCTAGCTGCTAGCATCATGGCTGAATGTCTTTACCTGCTCAAGTTGTCATATGTCAAGTTAGAGCCCTGGCTCTTTCTATGACGACAGGTGCATTAAGTGCGGTGTAGCGGTAGCTTTGGAGGCCAGGCTCACCGAGTTAGAAGTGCGGATCTACTGTTTAGAGGAGCTAAAGTCTAGCTATAGCCAGGTTGTAGCGTCAGGTTTAACGGACTGCGCAACAGGGGGCAGCGTTAGTATTAGCAGCGTTAGTATTAGCAGCATTAGAATTAGCAGCGTTAGCATTAGCAGCATTAGCATTAGCAGCGTTAGCAGCATTAGAATTAGCAGCGTTAGCATTAGCAGCATTAGCATTAGCAGCATTAGCATTAGCAGCATTAGCATTAGCAGCGCTAGCGAGGCTAAGACTAGCCCCTCAATGCCTTCCGTGCAGCCGGGACTAGACCAGGAGCAGAATATGGAACAATTTGTGACCGTTCGGAGGGAACAATGCGCTAAACGGTGAACTGTAATGCACCGTGAGCTTCCCGTCTACAATAGGTTTGCTCCCCTCAACAATCACACGCCCGCTGGCTGGACCCGTGATACTCTAGTAATTGGAAGTTCTATAGTTAGAGACGTGAAGCTGCTAGCTGCTGCTAGCGTCAGGTGTTACCCAGGGGCCAGAATAGGTGACATTGAAGAAAACAGAGTGGAAGTAGAAGCAGAGTAGACATAGATTCCGACATAGATTTTCTGGTCCCCTGTCCAATCGGATCAATGCTGAACTGTACAGCCGTCTTTCAGCATCAACAGCAGGTTCTCTAGATGGTGCCCTCAAAACAACATAGTCTTTGTTGAAAACTGGAGTGCGTTTTGGGTAAAGCCCGGGGTCAAACGTGGGGATGGAATCCATCTGACTTCGGAGGGTACAGCCCATGGATGTATTATATTATGGTTCATCCCTATTAGTTTGAAATTTGACCGATAGTTTAAGTGACCACCCAGGGATGAGCCCCGGGCGCAGAGCAGCAGTGTAAGACGCTCCTCTGTCGCTGAACTCTCGCCCGCTCTATCACATGTGAAGTGTTCAGATTCAAGGCAGATTGTGTCGTGTGTTGTGTTGTGTGTCCCTCGTGTCCCTCGTGTCCCTCGTGCAAATAATGCCAAAAAGTCAAATCTCGGAAAAAACAATTCAGGCATCAGACCAAATTATTTAAGAAAAATAACACTCACATATGACACAAATATACAAATAAATAAGCATATAAAATGTGAATTGCTAAATATTAGGTCAATTTCCTCCAAATGGCTTTTAGTTAATGAATTAATTTGTGATTATAACATCTTCTAGCTCTAACTGAAACTTCAAAGAGATGATTATGTCTAAATGAGACCACCCCACTCACCCATGTAAACTTTCAGACCGCCAGAAGCACAACTCAAGCCTACTCACAAGTCCTAAAATTAACAATTAATTTCGCTCATTTGAAAGCCTCATGCTGTCAATCACGTGTCCAAATTGGAGAAACCAAAAAGGAGTTTTGTTCATAGTTATCCACACATGACACAAATTGCACAGATAATCAAGCACTGGACCAATATTATATTGGATTTTGACAGAATATGGATAAAATGGGACAGTTGTGGTTTGTATGTGCCTTCATTTCTTCTTTTATTTCGTTGGATGTCTACTGGTTTTAATTTATATCTACTGTTTTCTCTCTGGTCATGTTTTGTTTCGTTGTGTTTCTTTTATATATACTTTAATATTTGAAAAACATAAACTTTCTCTATCTTTCTCTAACAGCTATTACAGAGCACAAAAGAGCACACAGACATGCTCAGACTGTAATCGACAGGTCGCTATGTTCTTTTTGAATCTTTGCGCTCATTGGCGGGCTACACTTGTGCATGAATGACTTCTGATTACACATGCACAAAGACTGAGCACCAGTTCTGCTGCCCAGTTACTCATTGCAGAGATGTGGCAATCACTGTGCATCATTTAGACAATTACAATGATCATTACTGCTGTGGCGTTTAGAGACATTCTTTGTCAAAGCTGTTTGTCTTCACATGCACAGTTTTTTTTAACCTTCAAATAAAATGAACATTTATCAATGATAAGAATTATGTTGCACACCAGGAATAAATAATGGTTCTTATATTCTTTTGTTTGAGCATTGAGCATAATGCAATCATAAATAATGAATCATGAACAATTTCCCAGATGTTCCACACCCAGTTTACATGAAGCCATTATGACTGACACAAACAACTTAACAGTGTAACTCTGAATAGTGCGGCTCCTTTCCTTATCTCACACTAACTACAGAGGTTAGCGACTACTCTGATGTACTTGGTACACTTTTGTTCATGGTTTATGGGTTCTAAATATTGGAGATGCAGTGACAGTATGGCCCTCTCTCCTATCAAGATACTATAGCTCCTCATGGTCGGACAACAGTTCTAAGTTTAATCTTATTTTCTGTTTCACTGTGAGACCTTCCACCCACGCTCACAGATCTATCATTGCAGTTTACATGTGCACTACATTACTAGTGAAAGTTTTGCCACCTGCCTGTCCCCATGACAAAAATATTACTTTGCACGTAACGTTTCACAGTACGGCAATATCTGCATTGAGACAAGACCAACCTAAGTTACAGGGCAGATCCTTGGAGAGGCTGCACATTTCAATGGAGAAGCACAAAATGTTTCTACATGTTATAATAGTTCTACACGGCCATCATTGAATCCATCCTCACCTCCTCCAGCACCGTGTGGTACGCTGGAGCCACAGCCAGGGACAAACAGAGACTACAGCTCATTGTGCGCTCTGCTGAGAAGGTGATCGGCCGCAAACTTCCATCTCTGCAGGACCTGTACCTCTGCACGACTCTGGGACGAGCAGGTCGAATCACAGCCGACCCTTCTCACCCGGTACACGGACTATTTGAGCCACTCCCCTCAGGCAGGAGGCCACTCCCCTCAGGCAGGAGGCCACTCCCCTCAGGCAGGAGGCCACTCCCCTCAAGCAGGAGGCCACGGGCCTCAAACAGGAGACCACTCCCCTCAGGAGGCCACTCCCGTCAGACAGGAGGCCACTCCCCTCAGGCAGCAGGCCACTCCCCTCAGAAGGCAGGCCACTCCCCTCAGGCAGCAGGCCACTCCCCTCAGGCAGGAGGCTCCGGTCCATCCGGACCAGAACCTCCTCCACAAGAACAGTTTCTTTCCCTCTGCTGTTGGACTCATGAACACTTCTTAAACACTGTCACTTTAACCATCATTTAATTACTCACTGCACTGTTCACTTTCTGCACCACATCTGTAAATTCAACTGTACATTTGTGTACATAGTAAGCCTATTTGCATTGCGTAAGGCCCAAACCAGATATTATTCAAATCTAATAGAAGTCAACAAAAGTAACACTAAATTCCTTTTCAGCACTGTAGCTAGGCTAACAAACTGTCACAGCAGTAGAGCCCTCAATCCCAGCTACACTTAGCTCTGATGATTTCCTCCTATTTTTTAATAATAAAATAAAAACAATCAGAGATAAATTAGATGAAATTACCCCCGCTATTAGCCCTGAACTAGCCCAAGCTGTAAATCTAACGTCCCATATAAATCCACCTGTAAACCTAGAAAGGTTCACAGCTGTTGATCAAGCAGAGATAACTTCAGCCATTATGTCCTCTAAAAGCTCAACTTGTGTCCTAGACCCCATTCCAAGCTCCTCAAAGACATTCTCCCCCTAATTATAGACCCTATTCTTAATATAATAAATACTTCACTCGAAAGTGGCTATGTTCCACAGTCCTTCAAACATGCAGTCATTAAACCTCTTCTGAAAAAGCCTAATCTAGATCCCGACCTATTGGTAAACTACAGACCTATTTCAAATCTTCCCTTCATCTCTAAAATCCTTGAAAAAGTTGTAGTAAAACAGCTTTGTCGCCACCTGCAGGACAATAACTTATTTGAAGTTTTCCAGTCAGGGTTCAGAGCCCACCACAGCACTGAAACTGCACTAGTTAAAGTCACAAATGATTTGTTATTAGCCGCTGACGATGGACTGGTCTCAATCCTGGTTCTGTTGGACCTCAGCGCAGCGTTTGACACCATCGACCACAACATTCTACTGCAGAGGTTCGAATGTGATGTAGGTGTTGGAGGAACAGCCCTCAGCTGGTTTAAATCCTATTTATCTGATAGGTTCCAATTTGTTAATGTAAACCAGAGCTCCTCACCAAGCTCTAAAGTAATTTACGGTGTGCCACAGGGTTCGGTACTCGGTCCAATTCTGTTTACTCTTTATATGCTGCCATTAGGCAACATTATCAGAAAGCATGACATTAACTTCCACTGCTATGCAGACGACACTCAGCTGTATTTATCAATGAAACCTGATCAGAGCGATCAAGTAGACAGACTTAGTACTTGTGTGAAGGAGATAAAAACCTGGATGACACTAAACTACCTGCTTCTTAACCCTGAAAAAACCGAGGTCATTGTGCTTGGCCCTAAGCATCTACGAGACGCTCTATCTGAGCAGATAGTCACACTGGACAATGTCAGTGTAGCCTCCAGTTCTACTGTAAGAAACCTTGGAGTCTTATTTGACCAGGAGCTCTCATTTAAAGCTCATATAAATCAAGTTTGTAAAACAGCCTATTTCCATTTGCGCAACAAGAGCCAAAATCAGAAGAATCCTGCCTAAAAGTGATGCCGAAAAACTTATCCATGCATTTGTAACGACTAGATTAGACTACTGTAACTCCCTGCTTGCAGCGTGTCCTAAAAGCTCCATAAAAAGCTTTCAACTGGTTCAAAATGCAGCAGCAAGATTACTAACAGGAACAAAAAGAAGAGAGCACATTACGCCAGTGCTGAAGTCTCTCCACTGGCTCCCCGTCGAGTCCAGAATCAAATTCAAAATTCTACTCTTGACCTACAAAGCCATAAATGACATGGCCCCATCCTACCTCAAAGATGCTATAGAACCATATCATCCAAACAGAGCTCTTCGCTCTCAGAATGCTGGCCTTCTGGTGGTGCCAAGAGTCTCTAAAAGTACTGTAGGAGGTAGAGCGTTTAGCTACCAAGCTCCTGTGTTATGGAATCAGCTCCCGACCCATGTTAAATATGCTGACACAGTCTCTTCATTTAAGTCCAGGCTTAAAACGTTCCTCTTCGAAATCGCTTATGGTCAGAGTAGTTAGGAACAGAAAGATAAACCCACAGCTTCAGCTACGCTGCCCTAGGAGTAACTATGCTGGGGGAAGTATGACAGCTTGAGCACTATCCTCTTCTTCTTCTGACTACTTATGCTATCAAACAATATTTATTTTTTGATTCCACTTGCAAACTGTTCACCGCCTTCTTTTCTTTCTCTCACTCCTGAGGACCTGTGGACCCAGATGCCCCTCCCCTGGTGAAGTGGTCCCTGCCCTGTGTGGACGGTCCCTCATCTGCCTGAAGAGTGGCTCCAGCTCCAGTCTCCCTCGTGTCCGTCTGTGAGAGTGGGATCTCTCCTTCACTGGAACTCCTCCAGGTTTCTACGCTTTTTTCCCAAAGAGGTTTTTTTTGTAGTTTTTCCTGGCCGAGAAGGAGAGTCTAAGGACAGAGGACCCTGGGACATCGTCCCTCGCCACCACAGACATTGTCTGACTTCATCGCCACCACAGACATTGTCTGACTCCATCGCCACCACAGACATTGTCTGACTTCATCGCCACCACAGACATTGTTGATTCATTTCTCCCTGTGGCCCTCAGAGGCAACTGTTGTTGTGATTTTGGGCCTTACAAAAATAAATTGATTTGATGATTTGATTTGATATTTGTTTTATCTTATAGCAGATCTTAATTATTTTTCTATTTGACTTATAAGTTGTTTTATCATTGTTAACTGTTTTATGTTGCACCGAATCACCAAAGCAAGTTCCTATTTTTGTGAATTCTGTTCATTGACAAATGGTAATAAAGCTTTTCTGATTCGGAAATATTGTGCTCAGAAAGAATTCTGTTAGAAAAATGTATCCCGGTATTTTAAAACACAAAAAACATTAAAGTGCACATTTTTCACAGGGAAATACTAGTTGTTGGAGAAACTGTGGCTTCCATCAAGCACATAACAAAAGAGTTTTGGGACTGCCCAATTATTCATAAATGCTGGACTGAGAGGAATCAGGCAGTGCCTCTACAACCAACTGTCTTCACAACACACATTCCATTTGACTTCTTTTTTTTTTAATGTCCAAGTGATAAAACACCAACAATGTACAATTTATGGATAAATGTGGAATGTACTTTGGCTGCTGAAAAAAAGCAATTACAAGGAGCTAGATAACAAGAATGGAGCCGACAGTCAAGTACTGGAATAAAATCACTTTGGATGTGTACAAAATGAAAAAACGTACTAATTATATACATATATATATATATATATATATATATATATATACATACATATACATATACTTAAGGCCATGCATTAATGTGAGGTAACCACTAATAATAAAACAAGTTCTTCCACAAGGGACCAGTAAAAAATGAATGATTGTCTCTACATGTTTTCTAGGATTTTCAGTTGTAAGTTGTTGGTGGAAGGATGAAGGTAATGTGCAGATGACTAATGCATGTGTCAGAGGAGCAGCAAGTGTCCAATGTTTCTCTAATCCTGTGTTTAGTGTCAAAGTGACCTCAGGAGATGGATGGCCCATCACACAGAGCACAGTGTGGTGAAGAAAAGCATGAACCGCGTGTAAAGTCAGCGACACATGGTCTGGCTTGGGTGATAACTCTATGTTGATTCAATGGTGGGAAAAGTAAAGTCATGGTGAATCATTGTTGATTCTTAACAGAAGTTATTGTCTTCTGTTAAGAACTTTTATCCTTTGATGATGGCGTTACCTCAGAAAAGTAAATTGAGTAGATGTTAAAACAGTAGGTGGTGCAAGTATTGTGGAAGCCTTTAGCATGCAGCAACTGTTAGCATTAAAATTTGGGTTGCCGGACCACTTCATTCTACTCTATGTCTGTGTTTCTACATTTGGTACAGTATAGTAGCTCCTAAAATCAGTTTGCCCTCTTCTCTTGTAGTTGTTGAACAGCGGGTGACAGAGCAGCTCTTCCACATTCAAATTATTAAGGCAAGGCAAGTTTATTTGTAGAGCACATTTCATACTCAAGGCAATTCAAAGTGCTTCACACAGCAGGAAAAATGCATTCAAATCACAAAGAAATTACAGAAACAGAAATACAATAAAATTCCAACTGATTGTCTAAACTAATAAAATCACAAACAAAAGAGAAGAGTGCAAAGAAAGATTAGATTGCTTGGTCAGGATTTTACTTATTTGTGTTGATGGGGGAAACCAGAGCACCTGGAGGAATCCCCCCAGACACAGGGAGACACATGCAAACTAAACACAGTCGAACCTGCAATCTTCTTCTTGAGGCAAGAGTGCTAACCACTCTGCCACGTGCCGCCAAGTCATGTTTTAAAATGTATTAAGGTAACATGTGCAACAGGCAATTGGAAATCTAACATCTTGATATATCTATGCACTGGTTGCTGGAGATTGACCTTCTGCCATAGGACAAAGGGTGTTAAGCTTCAAAATGCAGCATATTTTATTACAATCCGACTCATATTCACGCAAAAAAATGTCTAATGAGCAACTGAATTTAGATGCGCTTAAACCCAAAGATGTTGTCTGTCATTCTCAGGCCTCTGCTTTTGAAACGGCTTTAACACCATCTGACGGGGGATTAAACGGATGTTTTTGCTGTTTATCACAAGCAAAATAAGAGAGAGAGGCTGAGTAAAGAGAGGAGAGGCAACGGGTTTGTGCAATCTGTTTTCCTCAGTCTGTCGGTGCTCTCTGCCTCCTCTTTCTCTCCTCGAAAGTTCACAGCGAGTGTTCGTTCTGTCTGAGAAATTGTATTCATATTCCCTGTGAAAAGATAACACCCAGTGCCACTGAAACTAGTCCGGTTTGACAAAAACACAAAAACACAGGGAATGTTGTTCTAAAAGAATCCGCTCCACCCGGATTTAAGTTTGAATCTGAAACACGAGAAAACAAAAATGGTTGAGGTGTTTTTAGAGATCAAAGATTGTCTTTTGGGGGTTTTTATCCTTTGATCCTTTAAAATGGAGCTAAAACAGTCTCCATACATTCCCTTAGTTGTTCCCTGCACTGCCAAAGTTGTATTGATGATTTTCCTGAGATGCTCTGGATCTTCTGATTACAAAGAGTTATGCCCCTGCCTTCTGCTGTTCATACTAAGCAACAGAATAGAAAAGGTAAGTGCTCTATGTGACCTTTGTGGTGAAGGATCTGCCACCTTGGGCATGATATTGCTTTTCCTACACGGAGAGCGTTGCCCAACCTCATACTGTGGAACATTCCAGCAGCAATAACATCTCAATGGAAACAAGCAGGTGGACCCTACAACAAACAAGTTACACAGTGCATATTTAAGGAGTTTTGACATGCTTCAGTCTTAGTATTTGAGAAATTGCTGCCTTAACATTCTCTCAAAAAACATCCACCATCTCTAGCAATAAAACTTGTCCTGAAAGAGCTCATATCTCGAACATGTTCACGTGTCATTTGATCCTCATCCTTGATTCGTGAAAAAAACATTCATTCTCCTTGCTCCTAGATTGACGGGTGGCGAGGCTCCAGGCAGGAACATTAGCATACATCCAACACAAAAGATAGCCTTGTTTAGTCCTTCAGTCTCTGCTGACGAAAAAGAGGCACATTTTGGAGGAAACGCCAAAAGAAAAATCCAACAAAGACTACAGGCACAAATCAATGGAATAAGATTGTCTATCTCAAGTTCTTCAGGCTAAAACGGGGATAAATTAGACTGGAGAGGGTTCTGTAGTATGATACCTTATTTTCTTTTGAATGCATCAGACGATCTAATCACAGCCACTTATTTGTAGTGCATGTAAATAGAGTGTTTATTTTACCATTATAATTATTAGTATTATCTTGTCTTGTCTGGATCCACCTGCGTTGCAACAATTGCAACCATGTGTGGACAATAGAGGAATATCTTATCTTATCTTATGTCTCTCAAATGCAGTTTAATACGTTGCTATTTGATTCTATAGAAATCCTCGCAGTTTATCAGACGTCTTCTCTTTTGTTCATGTAAACCATCATTTGAAAACTGAATATTCTTGGCTGGCGTGGTAAGTAATATGAAGTTGGGTTAATCTAAGTTCCGATTACAATAAGAGACTTTCATCAAGGGAAAAACCCTAATTGAGACCATTTCACACAATCTCAACTCCGACTGAAGAGAGTTACGCTGCAGGAGCAGTGTAGGAAAAAGCTTACTTCCCCCAGTCACACAAGGGTCAGACAAACCAAACACCAGATCGCAGGGGAAATGACCCTCCGCTCTCTCCAGAGAACACAAGTAGGAAGGTGCACTTTTACATCTTAGTATATACATTAATAGCATCCAATGTGAACCCCCAAAGAAGACCATCTAGCTTTGGCATAGAGTTCACAGTGGTGGGTGACGTTTTACAGTTGCACATATTCGCTCATGAAAAAGATATCGACCAAGGATTGGGAATTGTGTGCATAATGGCAGCGAGTGGTGGCATCGTGGGTGCCCCCGGTGCAGGGGTCGGGACGAACCATGACACAGTTCAGCCGAAACCCATGTCTTACTCCAGGAATACACCTGACAAAATGTGCCCAGTGCAGACGCATAAGCTAACCATTGAAAAGTCAAATCTCTGCTGCAGGCAGCCAGCAACTCTACAAAACTCTACAAGCGCGTACACCCCACAAGACGAAGAAAAAACATGAAAGACTCAGGTACTTCCAAGATGTTAAAATAATCTGGGAATTCTCCATCTCAGTAAAAGAAGTCTGATATGTTAGCGAGACCAATTTGAGAACCTACTCAGAAAATGTAGACTTTCTTGCATTGAGTGAAACTTGGATGAATCTCAATATACCTACAAATATGATTGATATTCCATGATAAACCTGTTTCCGTGAAGACAGACAAGTAGGTAAAGCAGGTGGTGTGCTGACACACTTAAATGTTCTGAAATCAAAGTTGATTCCTGTAAGTAAGAATGCCTAGAATTCATTTTAATATTGTAGCTATAAAGAATCTGCCATATTTGAATATATATCTTCATAGTAACTTGGACAAGCTGCTTAAAGTGAAACCATTTTGCTTGGAGATTTGAACACTAATTAGTTGGACAAACATGGTAAACAAAACTGAGAGCTGTAACTTCTAAATATAACGACGACTAGACAAGAACAAGTAAAACATGAATAGACCTTATATTTACAGACAAACGTGTGCGTGTGACAAAAACCTATTGACAACCTTGTGACAGGATTAGCCGATCACAATTTAATATTGGTTCTGAGAAAACTGGCACAAAAGCGATTGCAGAATCTTTTCATGGGAGTAATCCATCAAGTTTAGAAAAAAGGATTTGCTTCAAATTGAAAATGATGTGTCTAATATTGATTAGAATCCAGTCCTACAAATGCAGAACCTAAATTCAGAACTATACAAAGCAAATTAAGACGCCAGTCATTACTTTAGAACAAAGGGATGTTGCATTAAAACATCTGGATCTACTGATAATGTCATCTTCAGTCTGAGGAACAAAGTGGTAGTAAAATGAGATGAGCTCAAACAGAGTACTTCATTCACCTGGAAGAATCAGGGAAGCACATAATGCACTCACCATGCAAGATGGAGGTCCTAAAGTACTAAAGATTGAGGGGCAGATATCTATGGCCCCTCTAAAGATTGCCGTTTCACTTAATAAATACTTTATGACTTCAGTAGAACATTTGAATCTCCCAAAAGAGTCAAACAGAAACTGCATTCTCTGAAGAACGAACAAATGAATGGATTTGGTTTGGACTCCAACCCCTCTGGTTAATTTGTCCATCTCTAATGGGGAATTTCCTCAATATTTAAAATAAATATGGTCTCATTAGCCAATTTTCAAATTTAAATCTGGAGATAATGACCAGGCCTGTAATTATCGACCAATTTCACTTGATCCTTTAATCTCAAAGGTATTCGAAACGAATTTGACATGTATTTTTTCACCCAGACATTTGTGGGCTTGAAGGCTAAAACCTCTATAATGTTTCTTTGTTACAAATATAAAATATGAATTTATGTGTATTGCCTCCTTCAAACTCAGTGTTTGCAGCTCGGAAACGGGACGATTATTCAGCACTTATCTCACACGGACACACGCTCAGCCATCTCCTCCTCCACTGGAACACTCCTTTGTACTTCATCATGTATAAGCTAGTGCTTAAGTAACAAAACACAGCACTTTTATGCATATATTTGCGTATCAGCAGCGTGCAGTGTCCTTCACACGCGCTGCAGCCACGCTCCGCACTGTTCTTTATGTTTATATGATCTTAACTTGCTTTCTGCCCATTATGCTGCACATTCATGTGTCAGAACAACCGCGCCAGTAAAAAGCTGAATTCTGGAGGCGCCTGGAGGAACGTTTTAGTTCAGTTCCCAAGAAAACATTAGTAAAAGCTGAAATTCAGCACTTTGTATTTGAAGTGTGTTCAATATATTGCCATTGTGTCAAATTAAAGGAAGTAAATAATGTCTAAAATAAATAAATAAAAGTGATGGAGAATTCTCTGTTTAATGTAACTTCTGCCATATCCTCATGTCAGTTAGGTCCAAACACGTGTGTAGCTCCTTCACAGCCTCGCTGGTCTAAGAAGAAGTCCTCACAACAGGTCTGAGAGCTTCAACGTTACTCTCCACTTAAATGGTTCGATTAGGGAATAAATGTTGAAACATTCAGTTTCATTTGGTGCAGTTCACGTTCTCAAACAAACGGAACCCAAACCCAGTCTCCCCCTGGTCTGAGGTGGTGCTGCAAATATGCAACAAACTGTGTCTGGCAATTGGCCAGAGGAAAGTCTCCACCTGATTTGGAATGTTTAACTTTGCTTTTAGCTCTATGATGGTGTCAGCCTTGAGCGCTGTCAAAGAATCGGAGATGGGGTGAGGAGCTCAGTCACACAGGGGGAGCTCGGAGTAGAGCTGCTGCTCCTCCACATCGAGAGGAGCCAGCTGAGGTGGCTGGAGGGACTATGTCTCTCGGCTGGCCTGGGAACGCCTCGAGATCCCCCTGGAGGAGATGGAAGTAGTTTCTGGGGAGAGGTCACAGAAATATAAAAATGAAAATAAACCATGTGCTTTCCGAAAAGTTTTGACAATTAGCAAAAGACTGAATTGATAAATAATAAATGGGACACTGGCATAATGCCCCCATTACCATAAAAGTGATTCTGATTTGATTGATTAGAAGAATTTGGAGGAGAACATTAATGCTCAGTGTGAAAAACATGGCTGGAAAGTGAAAGCACCATCTGCCTCGTTCATCCTCTGATCTCGCCCATAAGAGCATTTCTTTCTATCGGGTTGAAAGCAACTTATTTTCTAACTAATGTAACTACTTGCATACTAATACTCAAATATATGTATATGTAAGTACAAGCAACTTCTATTGATGTCAACATTTGAACATGAATTATTACCGTATTTTCCGGACTATAAGTCACATCTTTTTTCATAGTTTTGGCCGGAGTGCGACTTATACTTATACTTATACACCGGAGCGACTTATATGTGATATTATTGGTTGTTTTCACACTCTTGACCGCACTTCATACTCCAGTGCAACTTTCATATGTTTTTTTCTTCTCTATTACGCATTTTTTGGCTGGTGCGACTTAAAAACGGAAGTCAAGTTAAAGTTCCTATAACAGATTTTGGACCATGAGTGAGAAACATGCTTCAGTTTGCTAGCGAGCTCATCTCGGTCCGCTTAATCCTTCTGCCGTGTCCCGAGGAGTTGTTCCCTCATGGTTCTTATCCAACAACATGGCTTATTAGGTTGGATACATTTGGGTGTTGTTACTTTATGGCTCTCATCCAATGAAATGACAATAAAAAGCACAATGACATCATACCCAGCCTCTTCTCCATGGAGATGTCGATGCTTTGCCTGGAATGTTCCACTGTATGGCATTAAACCTATCTGTCTTCATGGAGACAGTCGGGTTGCGTGACCTTGCCAAGTTATGGGTCAGATCTGTGGAGAGGCGACGCACTCATGGTAAGAACGCCTGCAATAAAACAGCTGTCGTTGAATAAATTAAATAAGTTAGTGGTAATAAAGCTATCGTATTAAACTGATGGTTCAATATGTTTTTTTGGGGGCGTTTGACGTGTCTGTTGTCTCCCCCTGCTGTCTCTGGGCGGAATAACCTGCCTTGTAGCATTGCCGACATCGACCAGGCAAACACTGGCTCTTTTTTGTGTGATTATACCGCCTTATTTCAATGAATAGAAGAAAAAAGATATAATTATATTGGCGTCTGTTCTCTGACGGTGTATTTTTACAAGGGAGCTGCAGGGGGAGCTCTACCGCTAAAGTGACTGGCAAGCAATAACATCTCCATGGAGACGATCATATTACCAGACAAATTACTCAGTACACCTTTTAAAATCATTTCAAATACATAAATAAAAGTAATAACTAAGTTGAGACAATATTTGTTAGTTTCGATCACATTGTCAGTGACTTCAGAGCGCTCTCATAAACCGTGGCCAGATTACACATCATCTACAGTACGTAAACATGCTACCAACCATTTTCCAGATTACCTTTTGCTGAAGCTGACTCAAAACCTTTTGGTAATTATCACGACCGATAAACAGCAGACATATTGATCGATATGCCCGTCCAACTTCTCATTCCCCAAAGAAACCCAGTTGGTTTTCTGATGTTTCTGACCCTCGCGCGCTGTGGAGATCGATGCGCGGCGGAGGATAAACGATGGCGCCATCACAAAGGCGTCGGTTGTGCAACAGTTCTTTTATTCGAGGTGCAGGCGACGCAGGCCGTTGCTTCCTCCGCCTGCAGCAATGGCTCCGATGGGATAGAATTGTCGGTTTCCTTCAGCCGCCTCCTCGTGATTCTTGAAGATAAATATTGGCTGATTAAAAAAGCTCAACGTCTGAAAATAATGCACGGAATTCATCGGCGGCGATAGAGCTCAACAGTCGACCGGAGAAGATTTTGAGGCGTTTGATTCCTCGCTGCGTCTGTTTATGCTGTTTAAGCCAGTCGTGCAGAAAGGGTCAAATTGAAAACCGCTCGTTCATTTGCCTCCGAAACGATCCGTTTTGTGCAAACTTCAGTTAAGTTTCCAAAGCTCTTTGAATGTGTCAGAGAAGCATGACTCATCGCCAACTCCAAATGTGGAGAGAGGAGAGCAAACAACATGTGCTAACAACTAAATATGGTCAGCTCAACCAGCTCTTCAGCCCGGTCAGTTTACGCACGCCGTCTCTACTTAGAGCGCCATCTGCTGTGCATATGTCAAAGCTTAAAGGACACATAATGCCTTCTATGTCTTGTTATTGGCCTTTAGACATGCTCATGGGTATTAGAACTTAAAATATTGTATACGTTTATAAGTACACTTCATCAGGATTTGGTGTTTGCACTCCATCTACTAGCAGCAGGGGGAATCACCATGGGAAAGCAGACAAAAGCTAGCTTGTCCCGACAATTATGTCAGTATTTTTTAGAGCTGCAGAGAATTGGGCCGAAGCAGAAAGAGCCCTCGTTAGAACGGCTAAAGGTTCTTTATTAGATTTACAGAGGTCTTTACAGGAGTATATTCTAAAGGGCCATGCCATGTAGGGATGTACAAAACAATAATAACATTTTAAAAATTAATCCGTTGTTTGACAGGCAGCCGGTGAAGTGAGAATAAATGGTGTAATGTGGTCAAACTGGTCTCGCAGCAGTATTTTTGATTACTGATATTGATTGCTCAGTGATGTGACGGCAGAAACGCTCGGAACCAAAAGAAACAGCACAGACTAGATTTCTGTACCTTTCACGTCACAAATATGGGAAAGTTGAGGGTTTTGTGAGACGGGCGTGCGTGAATGAAGCGAAATACAACTCCAGTTATGTTTTTGACGAGGGAA
>NW_027315801.1:726669-826669 GCF_026437365.1 Eucyclogobius newberryi
GGTGTTTTTTTAGGTATTAGCGCCATCTTGTGTTTGATAAAAGAACTGCAATGGTACGACCAAGAATTTGCATGTGCTTTAAACCAATAAAGATTGTTGTCGCTATTCAATTCCATAATCATCAAGTGCGTTAATGTTGTTCAGGTTTAATGTGACAAAATCATTTAAAAGACTAATTTGTTAGAGGTGAACAATGGTAATACATAAAGCTTTAAGTAGTATTCTGGGAAAAAGAGTCTTTATCACACAATGAAATGTCCAAACTTTTTTTTTAATTTTACACAATCCTTTGTTCAGTCATCGATGTTGTCCTGCCAACTCATCCAGCAATTTTATCATGTTATTTTGTCTATTTCCCCCTCAAAATATGTTAAAAATCTGCCACTTTTCATGTGTGAGATGCGTGATTTTTAATGCTAATTCCTGTTAAATTAAGTACTTCATGTGAGACGGACATATTTGCATTGAATTTACAGGAATTAAATGCTACAGGCCGAACTGTCACGCACCATATTTTTTATTTTCTATTACTGCACAAAAAAGAACGCTCGGTTGTTTAATTCCGAGACTTTCTGCCACTGTTTTGTTCAGCGCTTGTGAACTCTGGACCGGGCCAAAGGCCGGGCACTCCCCGAGGACCTCTGCTCCGACAGAGGGATTAGATGTCCCCACACGGCTGTCAATCAAATCAATACCGGGAAAATGTCACCGTTGGGAGACAGTATTAAACCTGTTGATCCATAAGTAGAAATCAATGTTGGACAAACATCAGCTGAATCATGTTTCCATCGAGCCTGAGCAACTCAACAGCATTCGGGCGTTGCATGTTTAATGACTACACTTTTAACAGCCTGAATAAAGCATGATCAAAGACATAACTCATAAAGAACAGATCATTTATCAGGAATGATTCAGGCCCTGACAGTTACAAGTCTAAATCATTCTTATTAAACCATTTGCTCTTAATGAATCAAGTCTTAGTCCATGTTTCTGGTCATTTCCTGCCAATAAATCCGCACAAGTTTATAATAACTACACATTATCTATAATAAAACATGGACTAGGACTTGATTGATTATGAGCAAATTGTCTAATAAGAATGATTTAGGCTTGTAACTGTCAGGGAAAAGAGCCACTAAGCCTGAATCATTCCTAATTAATGATCTGTTCTTAATGAATTATGTTTTTTCATGCTTTATTCAGGCTGTTAAAAGTGTAGTCTTTGTAGTAGTTATTAAAAAGTTGTGCTGGTTTTACTGGTGGAAAATGACCAGATAAGAAGTGGTTGTTACAAGGTAGAGGACAAGTTAAGGATATTTTATGATGCACAAATGAATTCAAGACTTTTGACAAAGAAATGCGGAGAAAAACGGTTTTATTCTAAATTGGAAGGAGCTCTCAATGTCACTCAGTCATTTGTGTTAAAACAGACTTCATTTGATGTATCCTTTTCCCAACCTCTTCATCTCTCCCTTACACACACCATCACTGCCAGATTACATTCATCTGTGGTTATCCATGCAGCTCCTCTGTGTTTCTAAAGTCCACGCACCCCAACATTTCTGGGCTCAAACTGTCATTAATTGGTCACTTCAGTGCGACATTCATTGTTTTAGCTTTTTTCTATGCCAACATTATTTCTACTTGATTGTGTGCAGTGGATAATGAAAATCACAATCAATTTACAAATGAACGAGGATCATCATAGGACCAAACTTGGCACTAAATTATGTGTTTTATGTTTCGATTAAAGGATAAATAGCCAGTCATGTTCTTAACTTCTTCAGCATTTGCTTTACTTCCTCCACCTGTGATTTGATTTCCCGCCACTCGTAGCAAAGGCCTAGAATATACCAATGTTTGTGTTCTGTTTTTACAGACAATGGGACATGAGGGCTATGTAAAATAATCTTCACTTTGTGTCATGTGCATATGTCTCCCTCTAGTGTTTGAAGGGGGGAATGCAATGAACCGCGTGTTGTACAGATTTGTAAATGTGATTATTTCAACGTGGCAAATGTGTTCACTGATATAATCCAGAATCATCTAAAAAAAAGTGATGTTTTTGCACACAATTGTACATGAAGCACTGCATAATTCTTGCTTGCACTGTGTTTATGTTTAATATGAAAAAAGAGGTGAGCAGTGTTTTATCGTCTTATTTTTTGGTTGGAAAGTGTATTTTTCTCTCAATGGAGATTGCTCTATCTGGAATGTTCCACAGTATTGCATTCAACTCAACTTCTTGCTTTTTTCTTTTTCCGTTTTAACATGGATTGTTTTTTTTTTTGCTTTTGCTGCTGATTTAGTTTGTTGAATTACAGTTGTTTTTGTTGCTCAAATGTGCATTGAAAAGTGTGCGTTCTTCCTGTGAGCGGGGTCGCCTCTCCACAGATCTGACCAGCTCGTCTGCGAGGAGATACACTTTAAAGCCATGCTGCGGAACCTTCCAGACAAGACGTGGGGAAACTCTCATTTGTGCTTTGGCCCGAGCACAATTACTTGTAAAAGTTGTACATTTGTAATTTGTTAAACCAAAATACAGAATAACTCTATGTAGCAGTTTTTTTCATTTCAGATGTATTAAGTACCTTCACCAGCAGGGGGCGCAACGACAAAAAGAAAACACATCACAGAGACTAGAGACAAATTTAATTGCTTCTAAATATTATGTATCTTTAGTAAATTAATTATCTATATATTGTTGCTGCCTTAACTAAATAATGTGCCAGTCATTATTAGGATTATACAGACAATTAAAACAAGGGATTATCTTTTTAATGCATTTTAAACAAGAATCACACACTTTTATTTGGCTTTTCTGTTGCCATCTTCAAGACTAAAAGTTGTCTAGGACTAAATCAGAACTAGGACTGAACTATGAATGTCAAAAAAATGTTTAGAAAGTACTTAAGTATGTTAACTTTGTACTAAGTAAAGATTAAATCAGGACTGAACTGAACCCAAACGACCGGTGAAAGACCACGACCCGCTTCAGAGACTCACTGGGGAATTACTGCATCTTGACTAATAATACACAGTTGCACCTTTAGATTTCAATATAGCTATTAACCTACTGTATGTAAATTACCGAGCTTGTAAATAAAAAAACATTTATTTGTGTACAGAGAAGTCTTTTTCTGTTTCTTTCCCCCCGCTGGTATTGTCGAAACCAAGCTTACAGTTTATATTGTTTACTCTACAGCCTCGAACACTTATGTTTGTCATTGTTTGCTTTGCTCGGTTATGCACGGATGCAATATGTTACTGGACAAACAGACTGTACAATATATAGAAAGGCATCAGATGGATTTGTTCCCTTTAGAGTTCATGTTTACATAGGAGTACACTGAACATACAATTACTGTCTGTATTTGTATTTGTTTATTACAGTAGCATTTCCTTAGTAGAATAGTTATCTTTATTGTTAAATGAATCAAAAGTGGCCTTTCTTTTGTTCTCTCTTTCCCATACTCTCCCTGTTTTCTGGACATTTTATTTTGAAATAATAGAAGAGAAAAGGTAAGCTTAATAATCCTTAGATAGAAAAATGGAGTGTTATCACATTTGTCACATTTGTGTTAATATCTGTACGACTCACATCATGGAGACCTGCCTCACTCATGTGGACAAAGCTGTGGTGTCTTATTTGTACTATAGGGTCAATTGTTTGCAGACCTCAAACTGACATGCACCCACTATAAAGACAGACATAATGATTCAGATTAATTGATGAAGTACCCCGAGTGAGCTTGTTTACGAGGACAATAGCTACTGGGAAGAAACTGTCTCTATATATTTTGGTCCAGCATTTTGGCACGACCAGTCTTTGCTTCCATGGCAGGTACTGAAACAGAGCGTTCAGGGCCTGAAACAAAGCGTTCAGGGCCTGAAACAAAGCGTTCAGGGCCTGAAACAGGGCGTTCAGGGCCTGAAACAGAGCGTTCTGGGCCTGAAACAGGGCGTTCGAAACAGAGCGTTCAGGGGGGGCTCCGGTCCTGCATTATAATGGAGTCTCTGCAGCTGGCTGGTATAAATAGACTCAATACTTCTTTGTGGGCGTCCAATCAGATTGCCAGCCAATTTCTGAGTCTGAGAAAGTGCATTTTTGTTCTTCGCTGACACATTTCCAAACCAAGATGGCATGCAGAAGGCTACGATGGACTCAATGAAAGCAGAATAAAACAAAGATATAAGAACTGACATCATATGATCTGATGTTGCCAGTTTCCTGAGGAAGGTTAAAATAAGTCTAGAGTTTATTGAAAAGAATTTGAAGCTGAGGGCCACAGAACACCTCTGGTTTGGTTAAGTTTATGTTGTGATTATGGTTATTCTTCTTAAATGATAAAAATACTTAATGACACATTTTCTATTTTAGTTAAGACAGTTATCATAGCTTTATTTCTCAAGTCGATTCCCTTATTCTACCATTTTTCTACATTTTGTTCACCTTTTACAAGGCCAAAACGTGTGAATATAAAGATAACCACCACAATTTCCCTTTTTTGCACACGACAGAATCACCCCAAATCATGATTAATTTTAAATATACAATCAGGACTTGCAATTGATTTTATTATGTCTTAATCCAATGTTGATTTGCAGTTTAAAGTAATTATTTCCCCCCAAATAGAATGTGTCGTCCCGATAGTATAACACATCCATGGTGTCGTCAAATAGTCGTCCACCAGAGGGCGACACCACTTATTATTTCTACTTCCGGGTCTGCTCCTCCCCCTTTCCTGTCTGCCATTTCTCGTACACGGTCGGTATCTACAACGTTCTCATGAAAAAATACCTTTAAATCACGCTTTAAATCATATACAATTCTCTTTTTCCATGACTTTATGCTTAGTTAAAGATGTTGGGCACTTGTATCTGTTTGTTACGGCCTTGACCGAGCCACTATAAGCCGGGATTGTTGACGTTTTCGTGGGTCCGTGCGCTCCGTTGTCACATGCGGTCGGAATGTTAGCTGCGGATGCTAAAGGCTAACGCGATACTTGTTATTGAATATTTCTCATCATAACCCGGTTTTTAAGGCCTACTTATAGATAGACGTTTACGTGTATGCGGCATATGACACGCGGCGTAATCACGGATACATTTAAATACAGTTCTGTGGTCTCGTTGTAATGCAGAGCTCCTAAATATGCATTAATAACAGTTTAAAAATGGTCTTTGTGCTTTCGTAGACGAGCCTGTGATCTTCAGACATGCAGAACGACGCTGG
The DNA here is from genome assembly GCF_026437365.1 of Eucyclogobius newberryi. Classification (NCBI taxonomy): domain Eukaryota; kingdom Metazoa; phylum Chordata; class Actinopteri; order Gobiiformes; family Gobiidae; genus Eucyclogobius; species Eucyclogobius newberryi. Next base: position 731,906 of record NW_027315801.1, read on the forward strand.
GGAATTCGTGGACTTGTACGTCCCGCGTAAATGGTACGTGATGTGACGAGTGTAAACTACATTTATGCTTCTAAATGTTCTAACTGTTCAAAAACGAGCGATATGAAAAGATTTGCCTTAAGTTGTGAATGTATTTCAAGTTTATATTTGTAGTATTTCCGTAGGGATGACCGTTAACTGCCCGCAGTTCATGCTTTATTAACCTGTTACCGTCCACCTATTTTCGCCCTGTGCACAATGGTTGGACCCAAATGGCATTGCTTATTAAAAGAGGATCTTATGTTCCACATGTGAGTGTGATGCATCATTAGAAAGCTTAGACCTTCTAGTTTCTGCAGATGTGCACATGTCACACTGTCAGGGCTTCAGAACTTACACTACAGAGGCCCAAACAAACAAAACATCCTTTTTTAGTCTCGCCTGAATATTGTTAATTTGTAATGGTCCTGAGCATGACATACTTCATTGTGTGCATATGCTGTTCACTGCACATGATGTTTATCTTGTTGACAACAACTGTGTAAAGTTTCAGATCTCTAGGAACAGAAGCATTTTGGTGCTGTTGACCTTTTTGTATCAAAAAGTATATTCGGAACATCCAAAGTGATCCAAATATGTGCCAAACTGTTTTATTACAATTTTAGCTCCTCTATGATCATAAAATATACATTTTGATGTTTTGTAGGCCACTAATAGCAATTATAACTGCTAAAAACAATATATGTGAAAATGTGTAAATATGAGTTTACCCATGAATTTCCCATATAGAGGTTAAAAAAAACAAACAAAATTATAATATTTTGATTTTATTTTTGTATTGGTATAATAATACATATATCTAACAAAATGCACGTCCAAAAGGCTAATAAAATCAGAAAACGTTATGAGCAAAATCCTGCCGAGAAATCTGGCTCTTTACAGCCTTCACGGAGCCTTACGCACGAAAATACAGAACCAAATGTGTCAATAAGCCCTTTGTCCCGCCTATCAGGACAAAGCTCTCCTTAAAAATAAATTGATTTGATTTGATCCTTATTGGCTAGAATAATATGTCACTCAAAGTCTCCTGCGTGCCTGTTAGCAGAAGCTAAGGGCTAAAAACAAAGATGGAAGCGCGCTTCGGAAGCGCCGCATTTTTTTCCTCCGGAGGCTGTAGCAAACAAACCCGGTGACCGAAAAATGTGTGGATGGTCTCATTCTGTAGGAAACAGTCTGAAGAAAAGAAGGATATCCAACATTATCTTATAGGTCAAACAGGTCATTTGTTATGGACGGAGAAATGCGCCGGACAAGCGCATTCTCGTCCGGCGAGAAACGAAAAGTTTGTTTACTTGACAATATCTCGAAATCAGAAAACTTCAGGAAAAATACAAGTGGATATTGTTTTTCAATGATTCCTTACGGACAGACTGAATACAAGGATGTACAGAATTAAAGCCATTTTGTCCGTCATAAACAGCAAACAGGACATGTGTTTGTAAAAGTTGAGACTTTCTCACAAACTATTGGCAATTGCTTCTTGGTGCATATTATTCAATATAAATCAATGACATATTCCTTTTGTTGAGAAAATAAGCTTTAAAATGATGTATAACTTGCTGGTATTGACCACGGAAATAAAAGTGATGATGTAAGAGAATATTTGAGATATAGAAAATGCTCGCTGGCGGACAGGTGGGTGGTAACAGGTTAATGCTCATTTGTATCTAAACCATAGTCTGTTTATCAAAAGCAAATTGGATAAAGATGAGCCATATTGACAAAAAATATGTAGATTATTTCTGCATTCTTAAAAGAATTCTGATGTGAATGGACCATTAAATTAAGTATAAAATGTACATTTGTATTCATTTGGAAAAATATTCTAGATGTTTGTCTCGTGGGTTAGATTTAATTGTAGAGTATATACTTTATGTTCATTTTACATAGTAGAAAAAAAAGCTTCAGTTGTTTCATCTGGACTCAGTTTGAAAAATAGACGTTTCGACTTCATCCAAGAGTCATTGTCAATAACAGAATTTAGGTCGAGAACTCCGATATTAATACTGTTCTGTGGTAAGACCCGCCCATTGGGAGGAGCCTTCCTGAAGTAGAAAGAGTTGTTTGTTTCAACAGAAACTCCCCCTTGTATCTACCGAGCCTATTCAGAATCTTAATGGGCTATTAGAATCCTCTTTGTCTTTGTGAGACCCTGGCTCAACCACCCTGAGTACCTGATTAACATCTGAATGTCCTCTACCTTTCCAGGGGTTCAGTAACCCATTATAAATAACAGGAAGATTAAACCTAAGCCCTCCATTTCTGTTTAAAGAAGGTCTTTCTTTTTTAACAAAAATAGCTTCCTTGACTCCTCTTTCAAACCATCTTTTCTCCTGCTTAAAACCTTCACCTCACCGTCTTCAAACGAGTGATTAGAGGCTTCAAGATGGAGATGCACGGCACTCTGAGGTCCTGAACTAGTATTTCTTCTGTGCTGATAAAGCCTCTTGTGTAGAGGCTGTTTTGTCTCACCTATGTACCGTTCTTTACAGCTTTCTTCACTGCATTGGATCGAATAAACTACATTGCTCTGTTTTTGAGTCGGCAACTTGTCCTTAGGGTGAACCAGTTTTTGTCTTAAAGTGTTTCCTGGTTTAAAATAAACAGGGACTTCGTGTTTTTCCGACAGGCCAGACACATAAGGGATAGAAACACCCTTCCTTCTCTGTTCAGTTTCCCTTTTGTCCTGCTTCTTGGTTCTCTTCACTCTGTTGAGAGCCCAAGCGGGGTAACCACAGGCTGAGAGGGCATTTCGGACATGTTTTTCCTCTTTCTTCTTGCCCTCTGAGCTGGTGGACACACCTTGAGCTCTGTGTTGTAAGGTTCTGATCACCCCCAGCTTGTGCTGTAGTGGGTGGTTGGAACCAAAGAGCAGATACTGGTCCGTGTGTGTAGGTTTCCTATATACTTCTATTTGGAGTTTCCCGTCCTCTCCTCTGATCGTGGAACAATCAAGAAAGGCCAAGCGATTCTCCTTAGCGTCTTCTCTTGTAAACCTGATATGTGGGTCCACCGCATTGATGTGATCAGAGAAGGTTTCCAGTCATTTCCACAATGACTCTTGGATGAGAGTCAAAACGTCTATTTTTTCAAACTGAGTCCAGATGACTACAACTGAAGCTTTTTCTACTATGGAACACGCCTGGACGAATGAGGGATTACACCCACATATTTCATTTTACATGTGTCAAAAAATTAAATCTGTAAATCTCCCACTTGTTACTCAAATGACAAGGAGGAAAAAATACAAGGGATAAGAAATGTGCACCAAGTCATTCAACAACTTAAGAGTTATAAATATTGTGCCTTTTTATTACATTGCAATATATTTTAGGTTCATATTGTGGGTGAAATGCCCTTGTTCGACCTCATGTCCAGATATGCAAGTGTCAAACAAATGTGCTTTGTTTTGTGCAGCTCTGCAAGCAACCGGATCATTGGAGCTAAAGACCACGCCTCTGTCCAGATCAACATCGCTGAGGTAAAACACACTTACAGCAGACAAATAATCCTTTTCTTTGTTTTACGGGTTTAGTGGAAAGTGCTTTTCCTGTTGGTGAAATTGAGCTTTGCCAGGACATTATTTCCCTGGATAACAGTAGTTTGTTTCAGGTGGATAAGGTGACTGGACGCTTCAATGGTCAGTTCAAGACCTACGCCATCTGTGGAGCCATCCGCAGAATGGTAAGAACTGCAGCGTTTACATGGACGAGGAGACTACGCCTGTGGTGTAGTGGTCAAAGGTGGTGCAAAGAGGCCTCATGTACACATTAATTATGCATTAAATAGTGTACATTATGTGGCCTGAAAAGCAGTGATGATGGATCCAAACACAAAATTATAGAATTGAGTGACTACAACTGAACCTGGAATGGTCACATGTTCCAAAAATGTGATTATGATTATGTATTGTTTCAAATGTTTCATTTACTCTTAACATTTGACATAATTAATTCACTCAACACTTGGTGGTAGTAAACTCCTGCAGCCGCAGCTGACCTGTGGCAGGCTGAACGTGATGCTGCTAATCTGACCTCTGACCTCCACAAATCATACACCAGATTTATACATGGCTAAGTGTGTCGTCTTGTCTAAGGCTCTGATGTGCCGTGTTTGATCTGTGCAGTCTTTTCTGTTATAGGAGTCCGTTCAAACCTGTAACAATTCAAACATTGTCTTGTTTTGTACTCGAGCGTTACATTTGGACTCCACTATATTCAATTAATAATCATGTTACTGCTGCTTTAGCTACAACTAGATGTACTTCAATAATTATATATATAAAAGATTGAAAAGACAATTCATTAAATGTTTCAGTGTCACTTTGGATATAGTTGCTATTCATTTTGGTGTTGTTTCTTTTAGACAGTTTGTATTCAGACTTCTTGTCAGCAAAAATACTTGACTAAACACTTGAGTGTTAGTTTTATCTGAACATCTCATAGCGTTTGCTGTGTTTGAAGACGTATAATTTGAGCTAATTGGATGTGTTTGACAGGGAGAGTCCGATGACTCCATCCTGAGGCTGTCCAAAAATGACGGCGTCATTGCCAAGTAAGTCACGTACAATTTATGTTTAACTAGAAGAACCAAGCTCGGCTAAACCAGTCAAAAGTAACTACTCGGGAAGCCTCAAAAAACAAATGTTAAGATTTCAAACCCGTGTTCCTGGATAAATAAAACCTTGTGTCCGCTATCGACTCTGTTCTAATTGAACTCTGTTTTGTCTTTACAGGAATTACTGAAAATGTTCCTGGAGCTGTGGAAATTTGTAAAATAAAAATGGAAAAACATGTTCTGCCTTTAGTAGTTTTCTTTAAGAGAGATGACCAGAAATGTGTGAAAAGAGCCGACTCATTTCAGCCAAATTCAAAGGTGGTTCCTGTTCTCAAACTGAATGCTTTAGAAGTTGGTCCTCTTGCTGCACATATATCTGCTATAAATTAGTATTCAGGGGCAAATATGCATAATATATAAAACTCCAGCAGGTGGCAGTGTGACCTGAAATGTCACATCGCACTGGCCTCAGAGGAGCAGACTCAGTCTGAGATATGGAACTATTCCAATGGTTTAAAATGAACTTAAGGAATCTTTAAACGCATAATATAAATCCACGCTATAGGCCCACGAGGACGTCCTGGCTTAAAAACATAAAACCTAGTTGTTCTTAGTGTCTCTGAATATTTAAAGCTCTTGCAAATTTTGTTCAAGTATAAAAAACAACTTGTATCTTAAGACTCTGGAATATGACTTATTCTTACCAAAGTCATAAAGGCATTTAAAATTAAAACTGATCATCTCTACTGTCCGTTTGCCTCTGGGAAACATTGCACATGTTTTAAAATAAGTCCTGTATGTTATTAATGCTATCGTGAGCATCTGTCACCTGCTGTGGCCTGAACCTGTCCAGGGGAGAATGACAGGGCCGGTCTGTGGCAGAGCTTTTCGGGATAACCTCACAAATCCCCGTCACCAGAAGGTTTTAAGGCCGTTTTCCCACACGCTGCCGTCAGTCACTGGCTCCAGGACAAACGTGCACGGCCACAATTACAGGCTTTACCCTACAACATGTCCTTTAACACTTAGGAATGTCCTGCTTATGACCTCATTCTAGTATTTGTCATGTTTCCATCATTTCATATGTAGTGCCAAAGTGTAACGTTTAGAGTTTTAATATTTGTTTTATTAAGTGAAACTCAAATGTGCTTCATATTAGCGATGCTTTCAGGCTGTCCAGAGGCCTCTCCATAGATCTCACCGGTAACTTGGCCCGATAACGGCATCGCCTGCTCGTCTCGATGAAGCGAAGTACATTTAATGCCTCGCTGTGGAACATTCTGGGGGAAGTCAGTCAGTTTTTAAGCCACTGGTGTCTAAATAGTTGCACAAACAAAACTGACAAAATACAAGAATAAACAACAAAACGGCAGGTGACTGTGTTTTTGATTGATTTTGAGTTTATAGTCATAATAGTAAGAGATATTCTTCAAAAAAAAAAGTTTGTGAAAAGCAGGTCAGATTTGTTACTAATCAGCCGTTTTAGATCGACTTTAAATGTAGTTTAATATTACATTCCCCCCAAAAACCACATGCGTCTCCTTTTAAACCCTAAAACTCAAACCGGTGTGCGACAGGCGTGAATAACACTGCCCCAACATAATGAATTGTAGAGTTCATGTATTTTCAGCAGCTCATACATGTAGTATAATTGTAGTATTATTGTAGTATAATTGTAGTATAATTGTAGTATTGTAGTATGATTGTAGTGTAATTGTAGTGTGATTGTAGTATGATTGTAGTGTGATTGTAGTATAATTGTAGTATGATTGTAGTATAATTGTAGTATAATAGTAGTGTGATTGTAGTGTGATTGTAGTATAATTGTAGTATGATTGTAGTATAATTGTAGTATAATTGTAGTGTGATTGTAGTATAATTGTAGTATGATTGTAGTATAATTGTAGTATGATTGTAGTATAATTGTAGTATAATTGTAGTATTGTAGTATGATTGTAGTGTGATTGTAGTATAATTGTAGTATGATTGTAGTATAATTGTAGTATTGTAGTATGATTGTAGTGTGATTGTAGTATGATTGTAGTATGATTGTAGTATAATTGTAGTATAATAGTAGTGTGATTGTAGTGTGATTGTAGTATAATTGTAGTATGATTGTAGTATAATTGTAGTATAATTGTAGTATGATTGTAGTATAATTGTAGTATAATTGTAGTATTGTAGTATGATTGTAGTGTGATTGTAGTATAATTGTAGTATAATTGTAGTATGATTGTAGTATAATTGTAGTATAATTGTAGTGTGATTGTAGTATAATTGTAGTATGATTGTAGTATAATTGTAGTATAATTGTAGTATGATTGTAGTATAATTGTAGTATAATTGTAGTGTGATTGTAGTATGATTGTAGTATGATTGTAGTATAATAGTAGTGTGATTGTAGTGTGATTGTAGTATGATTGTAGTATAATTGTAGTATAATTGTAGTATGATTGTAGTATAATTGTAGTATAATTGTAGTATAATTGTAGTGTGATTGTAGTATGATTGTAGTGTGATTGTAGTATAATAGTAGTGTGATTGTAGTGTGATTGTAGTATGATTGTAGTATAATTGTAGTATAATTGTAGTATGATTGTAGTATAATTGTAGTATAATTGTAGTGTGATTGTAGTATGATTGTAGTATTATTGTAGTGTGATTGTAGTATGATTCTTGTCCATTGGCGGTGCGCTCGGTGTAGAATGTAAACGTCAGTGATTACAGAGAAGAGCTGAGGTTCTGTTCTCACGACATCACGAGGCCCTTTACCACTGCACTGCTGTTAAACACAGACCTGTGGAGTTTAGTAGTACTACGTAGTACTACGTAGTACTACGTAGTACTACGTAGTACTACTGCGGACACTCCCCCACAGCCCCTGACAGCGGAGCACACTCACTAAACCAGGGCCTGTTATTTAGACTTCTCCATCTAACCTCAGGATGTCATTTAGTACATCCAACATCCTGTGTACTCTGTGTATGTGAAACTTTATTTGTATTTTCAGCATAGTTGTGTACTATGAAAGAAGGGAATACATTTACTGTGAAATGTAATGCCCTGTGTTTGCTGGTGGTGGAGTGGTTGAGGGTGTTGCACATGTGTGGCTTTCACTGTGACGTCAAATAAAGTCAGGGTTAATAAATGTGTACTTTATAATAAATGTGTACTTTATAATAAATGTGTACTTTATAATAAATGTGTACTTTATAATAAATGTGTACTTTATAATAAATGTATACTTTATAATAAATGTATACTTTATAATAAATGTATACTTTATAATAAATGTATACTTTATGATAAATGTATACTTTATGATAAATGTATACTTTAAAATAAATGTATACTTTATGATAAATGTATACTTTATAATAAATGTATACTTTATAATAAATGTGTACTTTATAATAAATGTATACTTTATAATAAATGTATACTTTATAATAAATGTATACTTTATAATAAATGTATATTTTATAATAAATGTATACTTTATGATAAATGTATACTTTATGATAAATGTATACTTTAAAATAAATGTATACTTTATGATAAATGTATACTTTATAATAAATGTATATTTTATAATGAATGTATACTTTATGATAAATGTATATTTTATAATAAATCTATACTTTATGATAAATGTATACTTTATAATAATTGTGTACTTAATAAAGCAGCGTTTCAGGACACTCAAAGCTCTTCACACCAATGAATCGCTCACACATTCACTCCAGTGCAGGCAGACATTGTCTTGCCCAAGGACACAATGACAGTTTTCACCTGAGGCAAACGCACCTCTGACCTGTGGCCAGAAGATTTGACCTGTGGCCAGAGGATCTGACCGCTCCACTGAGGATGTTTATGTCGAGAGCGGGATTCAAAGACCTTCAAGACTTTCAGAGGACGAGCAAATCAATGATCCAAATCAAAGCAAATGATATATAAGTATTCACTTTTCCACATTTGTTAGGTTGCAGCCTTATTCCAAACATACCCCACGTGCACATGTGTGGTTGCCTGACCCGCCAGCCAACACTCTCAGTAGAAGACCTCTTATAAACAAAAACTCCCACAGACAAAACCTCCCATTTCCCAACAAGGGATGGAGGGGAAAATACTAAAGATAAAAATAAATACATAAATACCATTGCATGTGATCACAACAGTAATTGCACATGAATATGTGTGAAGACACTGGAGCGGCTGGTCCTGGACCACCTCCGCTCCACCGTGAGCTCAGCCATGGACCCGCTGCAGTTTGCATATCGGCCTGGCATCGGAGTGGAGGACGCCGTCATCTCCTGCTGCACCGCTCTCTCTCTCACCTGGAGAAGCCTGGCAGCTCTGTGAGGATCCTGTTCTTTCATCTCTCCAGCGCCTTCAACACCATCAGCTCCTGAGGGACAAGCTGGAGACGGCTCCTGAGGGACAAGCTGGAGACGGCTGGTGTGGAGGACGATCTGCAGAGTGGATCCTGGACCACCTCACAGACCGACCCCAGTTTGTGAGAGACTGTGTCTGACACTCTGACCTGCAGTGTGGGGGACCTGCAGTGTGAGGACCTGCAGTGTGGGGGACCTGCAGTGTGGAGGGACCTGCAGTGTGGGGGACCTGCAGTGTGGAGGGACCTGCAGTGTGGAGGGACCTGCAGTGTGGAGGGACCTGCAGTGTGGGGGACCTGCAGTGTGGAGGGACCTGCAGTGTGGAGGGACCTGCAGTGTGGGGGACCTGCAGTGTGGGGGACCTGCAGTGTGGAGGGACCTGCAGTGTGGAGGGACCTGCAGTGTGGAGGGACCTGCAGTGTGGAGGGACCTGCAGTGTGGGGGACCTGCAGTGTGAGGACCTGCAGTGTGGGGGACCTGCAGTGTGGAGGGACCTGCAGTGTGGGGGACCTGCAGTGTGGAGGGACCTGCAGTGTGGAGGGACCTGCAGTGTGGGGGACCTGCAGTGTGGAGGGACCTGTAGTGTGGAGGGACCTGCAGTGTGGAGGGACCTGCAGTGTGGGGGACCTGCAGTGTGGAGGAACCTGCAGTGTGGAGGGACCTGCAGTGTGGAGGGACCTGCAGTGTGGGGGACCTGCAGTGTGGAGGGACCTGCAGTGTGGAGGGACCTGCAGTGTGGGGGACCTGCAGTGTGGAGGGACCTGCAGTGTGGGGGACCTGCAGTGTGGAGGGACCTGCAGTGTGGAGGGACCTGCAGTGTGAGGGACCTGCAGTGTGGAGGGACCTGCAGTGTGGGGGACCTGCAGTGTGAGGACCTGCAGTGTGGGGGACCTGCAGTGTGGAGGGACCTGCAGTGTGGAGGGACCTGCAGTGTGGGGGACCTGCAGTGTGAGGGACCTGCAGTGTGGGGGACCTGCAGTGTGAGGGACCTGCAGTGTGGAGGGACCTGCAGTGTGGGGGACCTGCAGTGTGGAGGGACCTGCAGTGTGGAGGGACCTGCAGTGTGGAGGGACCTGCAGTGTGGGGGACCTGCAGTGTGGAGGGACCTGCAGTGTGGGGGACCTGCAGTGTGAGGACCTGCAGTGTGGGGGACCTGCAGTGTGGAGGGACCTGCAGTGTGGGGGACCTGCAGTGTGGAGGGACCTGCAGTGTGGAGGGACCTGCAGTGTGGAGGGACCTGCAGTGTGGGGGACCTGCAGTGTGGAGGGACCTGCAGTGTGGGGGACCTGCAGTGTGAGGGACCTGCAGTGTGGGGGACCTGCAGTGTGAGGGACCTGCAGTGTGGAGGGACCTGCAGTGTGGAGGGACATGCAGTGTGGAGGGACCTGCAGTGTGGAGGGACCTGCAGTGTGGGGGACCTGCAGTGTGAGGACCTGCAGTGTGGGGGACCTGCAGTGTGGAGGGACCTGCAGTGTGGGGGACCTGCAGTGTGGAGGGACCTGCAGTGTGGAGGGACCTGCAGTGTGGAGGGACCTGCAGTGTGGGGGACCTGCAGTGTGGAGGGACCTGTAGTGTGGAGGGACCTGCAGTGTGGAGGGACCTGCAGTGTGGGGGACCTGCAGTGTGGAGGGACCTGCAGTGTGGAGGGACCTGCAGTGTGGAGGGACCTGCAGTGTGGGGGACCTGCAGTGTGGAGGGACCTGCAGTGTGGAGGGACCTGCAGTGTGGGGGACCTGCAGTGTGGAGGGACCTGCAGTGTGGAGGGACCTGCAGTGTGAGGACCTGCAGTGTGAGGGACCTGCAGTGTGGGGGACCTGCAGTGTGGAGGGACCTGCAGTGTGGGGGACCTGCAGTGTGGAGGGACCTGCAGTGTGGGGGACCTGCAGTGTGGAGGGACCTGCAGTGTGGGGGACCTGCAGTGTGGAGGGACCTGCAGTGTGGAGGGACCTGCAGTGTGGAGGGACCTGCAGTGTGGGGGACCTGCAGTGTGGAGGGACCTGCAGTGTGGGGGACCTGCAGTGTGAGGACCTGCAGTGTGGGGGACCTGCAGTGTGGAGGGACCTGCAGTGTGGGGGACCTGCAGTGTGGAGGGACCTGCAGTGTGGGGGACCTGCAGTGTGGAGGGACATGCAGTGTGGAGGGACCTGCAGTGTGGAGGGACCTGCAGTGTGGGGGACCTGCAGTGTGAGGACCTGCAGTGTGGGGGACCTGCAGTGTGGAGGGACCTGCAGTGTGGGGGACCTGCAGTGTGGAGGGACCTGCAGTGTGGAGGGACCTGCAGTGTGGAGGGACCTGCAGTGTGGGGGACCTGCAGTGTGGAGGGACCTGTAGTGTGGAGGGACCTGCAGTGTGGAGGGACCTGCAGTGTGGGGGACCTGCAGTGTGGAGGGACCTGCAGTGTGGAGGGACCTGCAGTGTGGAGGGACCTGCAGTGTGGGGGACCTGCAGTGTGGAGGGACCTGCAGTGTGGAGGGACCTGCAGTGTGGGGGACCTGCAGTGTGGAGGGACCTGCAGTGTGGAGGGACCTGCAGTGTGAGGACCTGCAGTGTGAGGGACCTGCAGTGTGGGGGACCTGCAGTGTGGAGGGACCTGCAGTGTGGGGGACCTGCAGTGTGGAGGGACCTGCAGTGTGGGGGACCTGCAGTGTGGAGGGACCTGCAGTGTGGGGGACCTGCAGTGTGGAGGGACCTGCAGTGTGGAGGGACCTGCAGTGTGGAGGGACCTGCAGTGTGGGGGACCTGCAGTGTGGAGGGACCTGCAGTGTGGGGGACCTGCAGTGTGAGGACCTGCAGTGTGGGGGACCTGCAGTGTGGAGGGACCTGCAGTGTGGGGGACCTGCAGTGTGGAGGGACCTGCAGTGTGGGGGACCTGCAGTGTGGAGGGACCTGCAGTGTGGAGGGACCTGCAGTGTGGAGGGACCTGCAGTGTGGAGGGACCTGCAGTGTGGGGGCGCCCCAGGGCACTGTCCTCGCGCCCTTTCTCTTCACCCTTTACACTGCAGACTTCAGACATGACACGGACAGCTGTGTCCTGCAGAAGTTCTCTGATGACTCTGCCATCATCGGACTCATCACGGACGACGATGTGGAGGACAGAGGACTGGAGCAGGACTTTGTGGACTGGTGTCAGCGGAACCACCTCCTCATCAACGCGGGGAAGACCAAGGAGATGGTGGTTCACTGCCCCCTCACCAGTGAACATCCAGGGACGGGACATTGAGAGAGTGACTCATACAAGGACCTGGTGTTCATCTGAACCACAAACTGGACTGGACTCATAACACAGACTGTACAGGAAGAGCCAGAGTCGGCTCTACCTCCTGAGGAGACTCAGGTCTTCTGGAGTGACAGGGCCACTCCTGACAGGGCCACTCCTGAAGACCTTCTATGACTCTGTGGTGGCATCAGCTCCTGTAGGTGCTCTGAAGAATGCTTTGCACTGATTCACTTCAACATGTTTTACTTCAGTTGGCCTTAAATATAAATATAAATTTTAAAAGATGAATTACTGTAGTTATGAAAGTTTTATCGGTCTCTGGACAAATCCAGTCTAAATACTGGAGTGAGTTCAAATAGGGGAAATAGAGCTACAGTAAATGAGCGATATAGAATTAATGTATGGAATTTGACAGTGCTTATTATTATTATTATTTTATTTTTGTGTGTGTGTGTGTTTTTTTGGTATTGACCAAGATTGTTGAGGCTGGTCATGGACAAGAACATGGAACAATGAGCTTATCACTTATTTTGCTCCTGCTTATGATTTTTGGTTGCAACATGAGCCACTGACATTCATAGTGCTGTTATGTAACGTTAAATGGATTTGTGTGTTTTAGAAACTAAACCTTTTGCTAAATAATTTTTGGAGGTCCCAAAATGTCTGACATAGGGGTTATTTAGATCATGTTGAGACAATGTTTTTGTTTGTTCTTTGTATGCGCAGCGAAACAGACCAGACTGGACTCAGACTGACCTCTGACCTCTGACCTCTGCTCTCACGCAGACTGAAGACAGATAGAGTCGAGTTTACAGCTGTGAAAAGCCTTCATATCTGCAGCGAGGTCAAAGGTCACAGGAGAATCACAGCAGATTAAACAAACTATTGAAATTTAGAGTTTATAAAGCATCAATTATATTTAATAGTAGAACAGCGACTGAAGAACTATGTTTACTGTTTACCTCTTTGACCTGTAGAGGCTCCTGCCTCTGACCTCTGACCTGTACAGGCTCCTGCCTCTGACCTCTGACCTGTACAGGCTGACCTCTGACCTGTACAGGCTCCTGCCTCTGACCTCTGACCTGTACAGGCTGACCTCTGACCTGTACAGGCTCCTGCCTCTGACCTCTGACCTGTACAGGCTCCTGCCTCTGACCTCTGACCTGTACAGGCTGACCTCTGACCTGTACAGGCTCCTGCCTCTGACCTCTGACCTGTACAGGCTGACCTCTGACCTGTACAGGCTCCTGCCTCTGACCTCTGACCTGTACAGGCTCCTGCCTCTGACCTCTGACCTGTACAGGCTGACCTCTGACCTGTACAGGCTCCTGCCTCTGACCTCTGACCTGTACAGGCTGACCTCTGACCTGTACAGGCTCCTGCCTCTGACCTCTGACCTGTACAGGCTCCTGCCTCTGACCTCTGACCTGTACAGGCTGACCTCTGACCTGTACAGGCTCCTGCCTCTGACCTCTGACCTGTACAGGCTGACCTCTGACCTGTACAGGCTCCTGCCTCTGACCTCTGACCTGTACAGGCTCCTGCCTCTGACCTCTGACCTGTACAGGCTGACCTCTGACCTGTACAGGCTCCTGCCTCTGACCTCTGACCTGTACAGGCTCCTGCCTCTGACCTTTGACCTCTACAGGCTTCTGGCTCTGACCTTTGACCTCTACAGGTTCCTGCCTCTGACCCTTGACCTGTACAGGCTCCTGGCTCTGACCTTTGACCTCTACAGGTTCCTGCCTCTGACCCTTGACCTGTACAGGCTCCTGGCTCTGACCTTTGACCTCTACAGGCTCCTGCCTCTGACCCTTGACCTGTACAGGCTCCTGCCTCTGACCTCTGACCTGTACAGGCTGACCTCTGACCTGTACAGGCTCCTGGCTCTGACCTGTGACCTGTACAGGCTCCTGCCTCTGACCTCTGACCTGTACAGGCTGACCTCTGACCTGTACAGGCTCCTGCCTCTGACCTCTGACCTGTACAGGCTCCTGCCTCTGACCTCTGACCTGTACAGGCTGACCTCTGACCTGTACAGGCTCCTGCCTCTGACCTCTGACCTGTACAGGCTGACCTCTGACCTGTACAGGCTCCTGCCTCTGACCTCTGACCTGTACAGGCTCCTGCCTCTGACCTTTGACCTCTACAGGCTTCTGGCTCTGACCTTTGACCTCTACAGGTTCCTGCCTCTGACCCTTGACCTGTACAGGCTCCTGGCTCTGACCTTTGACCTCTACAGGTTCCTGCCTCTGACCCTTGACCTGTACAGGCTCCTGCCTCTGACCTTTGACCTCTACAGGTTCCTGCCTCTGACCCTTGACCTGTACAGGCTCCTGGCTCTGACCTTTGACCTCTACAGGTTCCTGCCTCTGACCCTTGACCTGTACAGGCTCCTGCCTCTGACCTTTGACCTCTACAGGTTCCTGCCTCTGACCCTTGACCTGTACAGGCTCCTGGCTCTGACCTTTGACCTCTACAGGCTTCTGGCTCTGACCTTTGACCTCTACAGGCTCCTGCCTCTGACCCTGGCTTGCTTTGATCCTTGACCTCTCACCCTCGTCCTGCCACCGCTCTGACCCTGGGAACAGCTGAGGCCACAACGGGAAGTATTGAATATATTTTGAAACCATTAGTCAGGAAGTTAGTGGCACTTTTAAATTCTAATAAATAACGAATACGTAATAATTTGGAAATATGCTCTTTTCTTTGATTGTTCGGGGTCATTGACTGATGATATGATTTATAATAAACAGTAGTTTAAGATAATCAGAAGAGGGGAGTGTTATGGTAAAATAATCATATCGATGTGAATATAAGAATATGATGTGTATCAGGCCGTCTGGTGCGTCAGGACTTGATCATGTGTGAAAACATCTGAATGAGAAGCTCCAATCGTCACATGATGTTTTGGTTGATCTCTTTTTGAGCTGATTTGTTGATGATGATGTCGCATGTGTCAGTTTATGTCACTGCCTTTAAAAGCATGTGTGTTATTAGTTGTTCTGGGGTTAGGGACAGATTCCTTTATTAGGGAAAGTGATTATTTGCTGTGCTCGAGTGAATAAAGATCCACCTGCTTCATCTTTTCTCGGTAACGCTCCTCAGTTACGTCGCCTCCACACAGACTTGTACTGACTTCACTTGATTTACTCCTGGTCTGTTTGCGACCATCAGGGACCGACCGGCTCCATTGATGGGACACTTTAGCGTTACTACAATGACCTATCCCGTGCCTTCCCCTGCAGATCTCCGTGGGAACCAGGAAGTAGATTAGTTCTGGCCTGGAGGACAATGAAAGGCAGGATTAGTGAGGTGAAACCACTCCTTTCCCTTCATTCACGCTGCTCCTTTTAGAGACACTACAGCTGTAGTCTACCTGAGGGGTTGTCCCAGCTCTGAGGACGCTGTGGACGTGTCCTTGAGCAACACACTTCATCCACCTTGCTCAAGTATGACTGTGGTAGTGATGTTTAGTCAGAGAGCTGCAGAAGTAACCAAGTGTGGAGAGTAAAGGAATAAGTGCAATATGAATAAATAGTGAGCTATACAATATTGATACATCCTAAAACTGAATTTGTATCAATATTGTAATCTGATGTATTGATATAATTGCACTATTATAAAAAAAACACTTTTGGAATGACTGTTTACAGTGATATATGTATTGATATATCACCATGAGTCATTTTTGGTTCATTTTTGATCATTATATTGTGACAGCGGTACAATTTAGTTGCTAGTTTAGAGAAAGGAAGTTTGCTTATGCCAAACATTTAGCATATTAATTGTTTTGAAAAACACTGATCCATCACAGAATATCATGTGCATATTGATATTATAAATATCACAAAATGGTGATTTCATCATACTGTGTCTGTATCATGTATTTGACCAAATCGCGAAGGACTCTGTGATTCCTCGACCTAAAACATTTACACAATGTCTGCTGTGATTTTTGTTCACTGAAGATGGCAATAAAACTTGTTCTGATTTAGTGTCTGTTATTTGGAACCACCAGAACATATTTTCTCTGTGAAATTACATTAACTACATAAATCATAGTTTTTTTTAATCAATTCCAATAGGAACAGCAGGAGAATACAAAATATACAATAATTTCTCCTCCTCCTCCCCTCCCCTCTTCTCTCCTCTCCTCTCCTCCTCTTCTCTCCTCCCCTCTTCTCTCCTCCTCTTCTCTCCTCCTCTTCCCTCCTCTTCATCTAAAGATGGAATCAATGTGAAGTATTATAAATTGTAAACAGTCTTTCCAAAAGTGTTTTTTATAATAGTGCAATTCCCAAAAAGATGACTTCATTGTTTCAGGATCATCTTTGACACAACGTGCAGCGAAGGCACTGCCGTCATTACGTCACGACGCGCCCTCGTTACGCATGACGTCAGCGCGCCGCTCCTTCCGCTGCCGGTGACTGATCGTGGAGTGCCAACAAGAGAAGACGCGAAAAAAAGCAGAAGTGTCAAAAGCACCGACAGCGTTCCGTGGCCTCTCGCACAACACTTGAAGCCGCGATAAAACAGGACGCCGAGGCAAAACCGCAAGTCGCGCGATCCATCAAACCCCGGGTAAGTTCACTGCGCTAACCTGGCTCTGTACCCGGCATGGGGCAGTGCGGCGGCGGCTAGCTAGCCTAGCACCGTCCCGTTAGCTAGCTGCTCCATTTAGCGCACTTGGAAGTAAGAGTGTGTCGATAACTGCGCCGATTGTGAATAAAACGAGGTGTTTAGTCGGTGCGTTTGACTGACAGCAGTATACAAACCGATTAAACGTCACTCTGTCCGACTTGACGTGTTTTTAAAAGTTTTCAGGCCGCGGAAGCTAATGAGCTAACCTGAGCTAGCTCGAGAGAAGTGTTCGGAGTTCAGGGCGGGGAGAGTCCGCATTCCCCGAGAGACTAACGGATTACAACGAGCGCTACGGGAGTGATCCATGTGGGATTTGAGCCTTTATGTACACTAAATATGAGCTCTTAAAAGGACTCATTTGAACTGGAATATGCGGCGCGTACGTGGGGCCTTGTGGTTTGCTGTTTTAGTATTTGCATTGACGTATACACATGATATACCGTTTAAAAATGTGTAAACAAAGCACTTTAACTTCTTATGGAGGTGGTTTTAATGGAGAAACCTGGATTAGAGCCTCAGAATATCACAAAATATGAAATGAAAGTGATGTCAGCCTGGTTAGACAAATTTACCATTGTATTTGACATTATTAGTTTATTTAATTTTAGAGTTTATGATAAATATAGGGCAGTTTTTAGGCTAATTCCTGATTTTAAGTTTTACTGGACAAATACTTGCAGTAAAGTTGAGCCCTCAATAGTTTTTATCAACAGATCAGAAAAAGGTTTATTGCCATTAGTGAATACAAAGAAGATTCACAAACTAGGCACTTCTGTGATAAGAGCCACACAAAACAACAATATAATGGCAAAATATAAAAAAAATAAGGCATGAGTATTTTTTTTTTGAAATTGGTAAGATCAAAATAAACTGAATGTATACACACAATTTACATACTTGACCACAAATTATACTTTTGAGGCTGTCACATTAGAAACTCAAACTAACTGGCTAGTAACTACTAATTTTTCGCAGCAAATTCATAACTGTATCTTATTTCTTGTCATGAAGATGTGCGTTTGGATTCTGAGGACTTAGTGTTTAAAAAGGCTTGTTAAGGATCATACTTGTTGTCGAATGAGTTTGTTGAGCGATTTGAATATCCATAATGAATCCGTCGATGGTGTGCACGATCGTATTTCAATTGAATTCGCTTCTCCAAACACTACCGTTTAATACCGCTTTTGTATTTCTGTCTTTTTGAGCTCGCCACAAAAACAATGCTCTGCTAAACCGTGTCTATCGCCTCAACAAGAATGCGATTGTGTCATACGTGGTCAAGAGTCTGCTTCCCCACGGGGCGTGCAAGTGTGACGTCATCGCAGCTCGTTTGGCCCCTGAACAATTAAAGACTCATCGAACAGTAATCCTGGTACAACCCAGAGTAAACAACTTCATTATTAAATAGAATCGTGTGTTTACTTGCTTTTCCCCTGTTGTTCTTCTGTTTGATTTATGGTTTATATTCATGTTCTGCTTTCCCTTCATAATGTTGAATAGTATTTCTTTTTACATAATACTTTGTCATAGTGATGTACCGTAGTAAAAAAAAAAAACAGTACATGTACTATTTAGCCTCTTAACTACCGTTTTTATTTTGAAGCCTAGAATTATAATGTTAAAGTATTTGTTCATTAATCTCTGAAAACAAGATTACATATATTGTTTTTTTGAATATCACATTTTTTTGTGTGTGACTTTTTTTTTAATTATTATTTTTACAAAATCCCGGCGCATGTTCAAAGCTGTGAGGCTGGGGTTCACATTTAGAGTCCAGAATAGGATTGCGTTCTATGTAACTGTAACTGTTTTTGAACGAAAACTCCGAAATATAAATCCACAAATGTTGAACCGTGTCATTATTATTTAAAAATGCAGCTCCACAAATGTATCATATTTATCTTTTGGGTTAAAGTCCTTTTCAACTGACGACAATCAAGTCTTTGATGTTTGAATAATGGGACCACTTTCTGAGGCTATTGTGAAAGAAAAAGATAAAAATCCCTTTCTTTATATTATATTGACAAAGAAGACACTGAACTTTGTGCCAGTTTTGTATTTTATTTCATGTGGACAGGTTCAGTAACGACAGCGATATGAACCAAAAACCAGGTCAACGAATCTGACTTCTGACATTCACACTTGATCTCCAGCTCGGTTTGAAACTATTGGAGTTACAGAATGTTGCGATTAACTCCACCTATACATTTGTGTGGCATCATCCATTAAAAGTCATTGTTTTTGATTTTCTAAAGAAATATCTGTAGGAAATTCAACCCTAAATTGGTGTGTACAAACTGTTCTCTCCGTTAAAAATCGTTGCCCTATAGCGAGTTTTGTCACAATTAAAACCAATATTTGAAACCCAGCAATGACTTTTCTCACAACATTTCCACAGATCCATAAAGATGAATAAAATAATGACTTAATAATAATGACTGTCTGCTTTACTTGCACACAAAAAACGTTTCATTAGACGCTGCCTGCGTTGATGCTTTCACGAAAGAAAATGAGTTGAATTTCTAGTCATTTTCTCGAATCTCTTTTGTAGATTAGCATCGTTGGCGTTTTTTGTGATTGTGATTCCAAGCGACGGTGACAAAACGTTTGTATTCAGTTCCGTCAGTACTTCTAATGACTCTGCAATGGACTTGGAGCTTAGTTCAGTTTGCCAAACGCAGCTGAAACAACGACACTTCTTATGTGCTGATTCTACCACTCGATTCTTGACGTTGTTTCCAGCTGTAAAAATCCCAAAAGGACAGACAGGCCCCGGTTTCACGTCTTAAACTCGTCACCAGAGCATAAAATAAGCCAGAATTGCGCATATTTGGACATACAAGCCCTGGTTTCACCTCTTATGACCTCTTATATTATTAAGTCATATGTTGTGGACCTTTTTGTCTGGTTCCAGTGACGCCGTAAAGTTCACGAACGAGCCGGTGAACCTGGCGTGACCCGAGCGAGCAGAGTACACAGCGATGCAGTACTTTATTTATATGAGACTTATCGTGGCTTCTTTGCTCACATGATGCTTGTTCTGCTCTCGCTGCTCAGAGCTGAGAAATGTTTAGAGAACGACCGATATTACCGTACTTTCATTGTGGCTTCTGAAGATACTTTGTCATTTTAATAATAGTGACATCTCTACAGATAAAACAAACTAAATTCCGCAATTATTTGTTGGACACTGCAGGGAAATGGGAAAAATTACATATAAAGATGTCAATTTGAAACTTCTCCTGTTCTATAACAAAGACATTAAACTAAGCAATGACCACAATAACCCTCTAACTGCTTATAAATGAGAATTGATGAATAAATTGGGGGACTAATACATACATTTTCTATAACTGCATTGCTAATCTGGACAACTACTCTACCAAATATATAAATAATAAACGGGAAAGAGAGGATGACTTTGTTTTGACGGATAAAGAATGGGAACATATGCGTCCATCTCAGAGGCGGATCACAAAATCACATGTTCGTAGGGAATTTTGCTTGAAAAACAGTGTGAAAGTGCCCATTATTCACAGGGAAATGCAGACTTGTTGGAGAAACCGTGGCAACAGGAGGCAAACCACGATCACATGTTCTGGGACTGTCCTGCTTGGGAATATTGCACTGAAATAAACGATGTGCTCCAGACTGTTTTTGACATCGCCCTCCCATTCAATTTTAGAACTATGTATTTTGGCCTCAACTCCTGCCACGAACACAATAAATAGATACATATTTGGAGCGTACCTTTTGCGTCAGGAAAAAAGGCCATCACATAGAAAATGGATGACAAAAACCTTCACAAATGACCGAAAACTGGACTGACATCGTATTTCCATTCGTCTAATATCTGTTCTTGACTTTCAGACTTGATTTGGACAAATTTGATAAACTGTGGACTAAATGGGACTTGACCAATTTGCACTGTAGCTTTTTGTCGGATATCTTTTTTTGTTTGTATGAATTGATTAAATTGTATAAGAAAATTGCGCATGTTTGACATTTCAAGCTGAAAAATTGACTGTCTTGGTCTAGGTTTGAATCTCTTCATTTTGTCAACACATTGGTTACAAAAAATTTAGCGACAGGATTTTAGCTACGTAATTGTTAGTCTTTATAATATCCAAATCAGATCTAAAAAGTCTAAAGTCCTTCTCTATGATCTGTCAAAATCTTGTTCCGACAGATAAAAAGTGCAAATATCTGTCTTATCTCTGGTGTCGTAGCTTATCGTTACATCTCCTTCACTTTTTGAAAGTCTATAAACCTTTGCCAAACTCTGCATTTCTGCACACGCACAGTCTTCACCACAACCGCACCGACTTCGTTAGCTTGCCGGTCGTTGAGGTTGCAGAACGCCAAACGCCAAGGAGCTCACGGGCTGGTTCAAAGGCCACGGTAAAGCGGAACACTTAACAAAACGGCTTCCCCTTTGTGTCCGCGCAGGTGACCGAAAATGGCTGTGAACGTGTACTCCACTTCGGTGACCAGCGACAACCTGAGCCGCCACGACATGCTGGTGTGGATCAACCAGTCTCTGCAGATGAGCTTCACCAAGATAGAACAGCTGTGCTCAGGTAGACTTCATTCAGCTACTATTACGCTCGCGGTCTCTTTTTACTGTAGAGCGTAAAACACATACTTTGCAGACGTTCAACTGCAGTAGATGGAGATAATGTAACAATTTATGGATACCAACCGCCATAAAACAAAGAAGAGTTCAAAAAGGGCGGAGTAATACTGAAGGGACAGTACTGACCGAGGGATTCCGTGGTCCGTTCCTTTCATGAGAAATGTCTTTGTCATAACCATTGTCATCCACACAAAAGCAAGGGCGGGATATGAACAGGGATCTGGCGCGTGAGGGGTTCTGACCATTAAAGGGCCTCAGACGGGTTGGACCACTCGTTGAACTAAAATGAAGTTAACATGCGCATGACCGGTTTTCATGATTTTTCTGATCTTTATTTGGTGCATTTATTCTTGTTGTACATATACATTACTGTTTTATACCAATCCAGTTGTATCCAGAGTATTTGTGGAGAACGTTTGAAAAATCTCTCTAAAATGACAAGAAGTGACGTCACTCTAGGGACACTTATTCCAGTTTATGAATACATAAGTTTATGTATATAATTTACACAAAGAAACAGCTTTTTTGACTCTAAACATTAATTCAACAAAATAAAGTCACACTCATATTTTTATTTGTCAAATAAAAAATTATGACATTAAATGAGTTTTTGCTCAGTGTTTACTGGGTAATTTCCTATTATGATGTCATCAATTACAAACGGGAAGTGAAATCATAAACCTAAAAAATTGCTATTCTGTGATTATTTTTATATTTTTTAGCAAATTTCAAAATATATTTATCTTGACTGCATTTTAGTTCAATGAGTCGTCCAACCTGTAGGGGGCACTTTAAGATGCATATACTTTTGATGTATTTTGTTAACTTTTATCACAGAATAGCACATGTATTCATGTTTGGCATTGCTAACAACCACATAATAAACATTTAAATCTAACTTTATTCAGGACAATCATGTACCAGAAACCACAGTTTGACGTTTCACCGAGCGTTCTACATTTAACTAGTCCTTCCTCTAGTTGTAGTAATGTTCTCTTTTGTTGTCCAAATAAGTATTCACATTTTGTGTTATGATTAAAAATACAACCCATTAAGACTAATAATATAACCATGGATAATAATGCAATAAATGATTGGAATATAATATAAGGATCACTATATCAAGGGGTTTAAGATTGTAATTAATATTTTCATCAATTTAGTGGTTATATTATTAGTATTGGCATCTTTTTAAATGTAAATTATTTGTGTATAGCAAAGAAAACTATCAAATTTGTTTTTCTGCCTGGCAGTAAACTGCATTAAAAAGGATCTTAAAAGTTCTTAGATTTCTCTTGACCAGACCTGAAACTCCTCTGATCTCTAACATTTTCTGTTTTGCATTTCCAACTTTTTCCATAATATGTCGTTGTGTTTAATGCTCAGACCGTTGCTAACTTGTGGTGCGTTTCCAGGCGAACTTAGGCTAACTTGTGGTGCGTTTCCAGGCTAACTTAGGCTAACTTGTGGTGCGTTTCCAGGCTAACTTAGGCTAACTTGTGGTGCGTTTCCAGGCTAACTCAGGCTAACTTGTGGTGCGTTTCCAGGCTAACTCAGGCTAACTTGTGGTGCGTTTCCAGGCTAACTCAGGCTAACTTGTGGTGCGTTTCCAGGCTAACTCAGGCTAACTTGTGGTGCGTTTCCAGGCTAACTCAGGCTAACTTGTGGTGCGTTTCCAGGCTAACTCAGGCTAACTTGTGGTGTGTTTCCAGGCTAACTCAGGCTAACTTGTGGTGCGTTTCCAGGCTAACTCAGGCTAACTTGTGGTGCGTTTCCAGGCTAACTCAGGCTAACTTGTGGTGCGTTTCCAGGCTAACTCAGGCTAACTTGTGGTGCGTTTCCAGGCTAACTCAGGCTAACTTGTGGTGCGTTTCCAGGCTAACTCAGGCGAACTTGTGGTGCGTTTCCAGGCTAACTCAGGCTAACTTGTGGTGCGTTTCCAGGCTAACTTGTGGTGCGTTTCCAGGTGCTGCCTACTGCCAGTTCATGGACATGCTGTTCCCCAACTCTTTGCCTTTGAAGAAAGTCAAGTTCGCTGCCAAGCTGGAGCACGAGTTCATCCAGAACTTTAAGCTTTTGCAAGTTGCCTTTAAAAAGATCGGGGTCGATAAGGTAAGCACGCCGCAGCCCAGGGACCTGTGAACGTGTGATGAGGAAAGGTCTCCATAACCAAATGTTAGTGTTGCGTTTATTGTGAGGAAAAAAAACATCAGGATTTAACGATTATTCACGATTATTGAGGCTGTGACTAAACAACGGTGAAAGCGTTAATTTTCTTTCATTGCGATTGTCTAGCATGTTACAATTCCTCAAGTTTGTGAGCGGCGTTGCAAAATTGAACTTCCTGAAAAAACAATTAAAGTTGAACTTGACAAAAACAGCCAGATAAGATAATATATCGAACAAATTTTGCTTCTAAATCGTCACTTATTATTTTTGGTTAATATTGACGATCCACCCCATAATCTTAACGCAACTCTAGAATAAAGCCCTTTTATTCATAGTTGGGTCAAGACACTATCCTTAGCGGCTAACATTAGCTTGTGCAGGTAAAAGATCGATAGTTTTCCATCTGATGCAAAAATGAAATAATCCAGTTTGTTTTGTTCATTAACATGAACTCTGTTGAATAAACCATGTGTGATTAAGTCCATAAATACTGCAGCGTCAGGTTAACTCAGACTTGGAGATAAAGCCATTATTTCAGAGTTTCAGCTCGTGAGGGCTCGTGAGTACCATCTGGTTGTGCATTTGTGATCATTACAAGTAGAAAACGATGCTTCAGTTGGTTAAGCACTTAGTGACAGTTAATCTATTGATAATCTATATGAGCATCAAGTATTCAGTCAGTACAGGCATCATTCTGGCCAGACTTGGAGCTCTTCAAAGGCTAAATGTGCATTGTAGACACAAACTACACTCGCACACAGATCAGTTATTCCCTGTTCATCTTTTCTCAGAACATCCCAGTGGACAAACTGGTGAAGGGCAAGTTCCAGGACAACTTTGAGTTCGTGCAGTGGTTCAAGAAGTTTTTCGATGCCAATTACGATAGCGTCGACTACGACCCAGTGGCAGCACGCCAAGGCCAGGAGCCCGTCTCCTCCACGACCCCCGCAATCGGACAGAGCAAACCCGTCAAAAAGGCCCTGGGTCAAGGTACGGCCTTCACCTTTAACTATCAAGTCTGCGCTTTTACCACTCAGAGCTTTGATGTCACTTTTATGTCTTAGGTCCTCCGAGACCGCCCGTTGCCAAAGTAGCCCCTAAAATGGTGTCCCCCGGTTCAAGGAAGCCAATGGCAGGAGATGACGATCGGGATATGCTTCAAAACAAGGTCAGTACAAGCAGGAGGTGGACGTAAAGGCGTGGCCCTGACGCTCTTCAGGCACAGAGCCTCACCAGGGGAATTCCACAGGGCTCAATTTTAGGTCTTATCTTTTTTCCACGTGTTTCTTCTTGGTTTGACCTTCAGAAAACAGGACTCGTCCTTCCATTATGCAGAACATGTACAAGTGTATCTGCCTGTTAAATCACAAGAAGGCAACAAAAGTTAAATGGAGCAGGTTTAAACATGTTTTACACTATATGTAACCCGACCCTTAGGGCTGTCACATTTGAAAGCGTTTCCCTTGTGGTAACTGCCTCAGCGTCAAGGGGCAGTTTGTGTGTTGTAGAATAGCCATGGATGAGACGGACTGATGCACCTGTCCGAAAAAACACTTCAAATCAATGTGCAAACAAACAACCCAGACTCAAAGCTGCTTCTTTACACAAAGCTGCGCTCCTACGTTTGCGTTATGTGTTTACCTGGGCCAAGGAGCAGATGATTCCAGGAGGACGCTGCAGACTGTGACTGAAGAGTTACTGAAACTCAACACGACGCAGACTTTAGACTCTGTAAAGGCCCCGCACTGGGCACTGTTCCTGGATGGACCTTCAGACCGTTCTAATCGTTGTAAACCTTTAAACGCTGGACACAAACACATGCTCGGTCTTTAGCCCCTTATGTGTCTGTGGCTCCTGGACCACACGCTGATGGAGGTGAGGATGGACTCATCATGCTGTGTAGAATGCCATCTGCCCGGGCAGCTTGGGTTTCCTCAGCTGCTGCAGGAAGTACATGCTCCACTGGGCCTAAAATGGAATGGCTTCTCCAGAGTTTGTGCTCTGCTGACCTGCTCCGCCTGGATGTCCAGGACAGTGTAAACCCAGAGACCAATGGAACCACTTGTCCCTCAGCTGCCCCAGCGCATGACGCTTGTAGATGTTGTAAATGTGCTTTATAAATAAGTGTTTTTCCGTACATTTCTAATGTGAAGCAGGGCTTTATACAAACAATAGAGTCCTTTTAATCTGGGGGAAGTTATCTAAATTTAAGTTATTAAAATGCGTGCTTTTTGCTGGTAGGTTCAAGAACTGCAGGCGACCATCGTAGACATGGAGAAGGAGAGAGACTTTTACTTTAATAAGCTGAGGAACATTGAGCTGCTGTGTCAGGAGCAAGGAGAGGACGACCCCACACTGAGGAAGATCATCGACATCCTCTACGCCACAGACGTAAGTTCCACTTATGCCGCTTATTAAATGTACCAGCTTGAATGTAGTTACATTTTGGATTTTATTAGTTTTAGTCTTTATTAAAAAGAAATTAGCTCTCAAAACCTCAAAAACAAGCAATACACAACAACACTCTGAACACTCTGACACCGGGTCAAATACATTTATTATAAACACCGTCGCCTCGTTTTTCAGCATCTTTTGGCCCCCAGCGCCACCTGCTGGTGGTGATATATTATTGTATTAAATAAAGTATTGTCCTGGATATAATTCATCATTAACCATTTTAGAAGTGTTCCATAACATCTCACGCACTACACTAACACTACTACACTTCTGAACACAAACAATATACTTTTAACTGCAATTTAACACACAAATTAGGCTAAAATTAGACTTCCTTATTAAAGAGACCAACTGATCAATGACCATTAGAGATGAATGAAATAATCAAAGTCTGTCAACACACAGAGCTAATAAACCAGCGCCAGTTTATAATCCCACATGAACTGAACACAAACCTGTGGCACTCTTAATCTGTCATTTACATTTTCATCTGGCCTTTAACTACTGTTTGACTTCCTTTTGTCCTGTTTGGACTCGGGTGAAGTCACAGACTGTTAACTGTCAGTGTCTTGTTAAATTCCTGCCCAGAACGACCTGGGAGCGGTCAGAGCGTGTCCTTCAGCATTTGCATTGCAAAGTCTTGTCTACTTTCTGAATACACACTAGTGTTCCAGAGCTGCTGACCGCGTGGGACCCAGCAGTTTAACATTCAATATGTTGTACAGAGAACCCATTCATCTGATTTACACATTACAGATGTTGAAGTTCTAAATATATATTGTAGTTCTATATCAAAATCTCTTTTTCCTGTTCTGATCTGTGATTCTCGGCTTGTCCCGCCCCTAAAGTGAGAGAAATATGTATCTAACTTGTCGTTAATTGTATTTTTTAGTTGATTGGCTTGTTTTGTGTATTAAAAACAAACTTGGATCGATTTTTATTGACCTTAGTGAAGAGATGTATTTATGACTTTAACACCCGTGACTCATTGTCTGTTAGATCATCTTTAGATATTGATTAAATGCGAGTAGTGCAAGTGTTTGATCGTATTCTAATCACTCAGCTAAAACTAGCCTATCAAATGGCTCATTCTACCACAAACGTTCCTGTTTTTAATACGTCTCGTTTGACCCCAGGAGGGCTTCGTCATACCAGGAGCCGACGAGCAGGAAGCGGAAGAGCAAGAGGAGTTTTAATCCCAAGCAATTTTTCCCTCCGCCCTGTTTGTTTTTTACACACCTCAAGTTCTCTTCTCAAGCGAAGACTGTCCCAACGCAATTCAACGCTCCGCCCCCCGACTAGTGGCCTCAAGCGTCCGCCTCGACAGACTCCACCTCCCACCCCCGACTTTATTTTGAAGGGACACCGCACAATACGACACAATTCTTTTTTTTGACGTCTGGTTCTTCCCACATCGCAAACGTCGATGTCTCTCACAGACGGGGGAGGGGTCTGCCTAGTGTTGGAGACGGACTCCGGTGTGACGACGTGTTGCTAACGCTCTGTCTGTGTGTGTGATCGAGTGTGTGCGACTGTGTGTGCGACTGCGTGTGCGACTGTGTGTGTGTGTGTGACTGGATTTGTCCCAAGAAAAACACAATCTTTCCCAACAAAATGTTATCATCTGGAGCTTGTGCACGTGCTCGCGACACGTTCCCAACAACACGTAGCATTAGCATGATGTTTAGCGTTAGTATGGCCAATTGGGTTTAATATTTACCATACATAGCAGCCCTTCAATTTAGTTTTTTTTCCATTTTTTTGCATCCAAATTCATCCTTTTTACAAACCCCTCATTGGCGTCAAACCTCCGTTGTACCTGGACACGCCCGTCTCTTTCCCCCTCTTTGCCTCCCTTAAAGGTGCACTGTGTCACTTTTCTGACGGGGGGGGGAAGACGGTCAACCGGCTGCTCGTCTCCATGGAGATGTCATTGCTCGGTCTGGAAGGGTGCGTAGTGCGGCGGTAACCTGTACTATCCATAAGGTGCATGGTCCATGAGGTGGCGCCACTGGGCCAGGTTACGCGTCGGCTCATCGAGGAGGCGATTTACGAAAGTGTTTTTAGCGATTTGAAATGTAGTAAATTGAAAATGGCTGTGTTTAATTGCACGCAGTGTAGGGCCGGAGCAACGTCCAGTTATAAAATGATACAAACGCAGATATCAAAACTTATTTGAACAAGATTCTAGAAAAAGAAAAGGACAAGAGGACATTTGACACATTTAGAACGCTCTGGAGCTTGATCGGATGCAAGAACAGATTTTTGATAAAGTAACAAAAGTGTTGAAACTGTCAGTCAAGCGTCTCAAAGTGCGACCTTAAATAAAAGCACATTTTTGTTTTGCGTGTGTTCCCTCAGCGTCGAGTTTCAGCTCTGAATTTTAGCAGCATGCCGACAAATAGTGACTTTTAGACTTTAAAAAAATATTCATAGTTGTAATTTTTGATGACTAATTGTAAACTGAGTTCGCACAAGTACCGTATTTTCCGCACTATAAGGCGCATTAAGCGAAACAAAACGTGTACCACACAAAATTGCTTCAATCGGAGAGCACAACCAGAATGAATCCATATGTAAGGTGCAGTGTCGTTTTTGAGACAATTTTAACGCTATTAAGTCCGCTTTATAGTGCGAAAAATACTGTAAATGTGTTTCAAACCGGATTCTAGAGCAATAAAGTCTACATTGTTTTTTCGAAGTGTTCAAATAAAGCGTTAAAAACTAAATACTGGCCTCTATTGGTAGGAATTGACGTCAAAGTACAAATTTCTGCCTGATGTATATAGTTTCGTCTTCAATCTGGACTAAAAAGACTAAAATGATTATTATTCAATCCAAACCTTCATTGCTAATCAAACATAATCTCTATCCAGAAGCCTTCAGTCAATTTCCATCCTTCTATTTGGTTGATTAATATTTAAAAATGTTACTGAAATGGTTAGTTGTGATTCACATTTTCCGGCAAAGCGTTGGCATCTCCGAGCAGACGACAAAGACCCAAACAGAACGGGTAGAGCGCACGCCTCATGCTTGCTCCAGTTGCTAGCCGCGCACATTTACCTTCACCAGGCCTCATCTTCTGTCACGCGAGCACTGAAATGGAAGGAAATGTGTCCAAAGCGGCTCTCCCGTGACCGTCGGCCAAAGGTAAGTG
This sequence comes from Eucyclogobius newberryi, assembly GCF_026437365.1. Lineage (NCBI taxonomy): Eukaryota > Metazoa > Chordata > Actinopteri > Gobiiformes > Gobiidae > Eucyclogobius > Eucyclogobius newberryi. Next base: position 761,176 of record NW_027315801.1, read on the forward strand.
GTCTATGTTGAGGCACTGTCTACGCCGGCGGTCCTCGATACGGGCTCCTCAGACTCCGCGGTACAAACACTGTGATTTATTTTTTTTGCCTTGTCGATAACCTATTGATGTCAAGGCTGGTGTCCAACGCTCAGCCGTTTACTCGCTGCCTTTGAACGATTTGAAAACTTTTGTGTATTCCTTTTATAAACCTGGACTTCTGGATTCAAAGCCAAATGTGCTCAACGTCACGTGTACACGGCTCTTCTGTAATGGCCTTATTCAGAACTCTTCTCTTTTTATTCTATTTCATATTTTGGGCAAATGTTTGTATTGTAACATTTAATGTGTTAAATAAACTAAGTATTTGGACAAAAGTTTTGCACGTGGTCTTATTTTTATTTGTTTTAAATCATTGTAGAAATTGACAAGTGAAAAGGCACAGTGTAAAACGAAGCGATGGCAAGTCCACGTTTGAACACCAGAGGGCGTCTTTTTGCACTTTTCGACATCACCATTAGGGGCAGCTTTTCTCGTCTCCCATGTATGATGAAGATCCATTGGCTCCGGTCCAGACGCGCATTCACTATCGATATTTGCCTTTTAAATATATCCATTTCACCCACGTAACCCGAAGAAACGAGGAGCAAGAGATGAGTAGACAAGGAAAAGACGAGGCAGATGATTTTTCGAGCGCTGATGGTCCATAGCTTTGGTGGAAGACGGACCGCCACATGACCAGCGAGGGCTCAAGCTCGTCGAACGGGGCAGGGATATATAACTTTACAACAGGTGGCCCCGATAGTGACTTTTCTTAACCATCACGTGAAGGAGCGCGTTAAAAGTGGCCTCACGTGTGTTCTTTGTGTATCTCATGTGAAAGTCGACTACGAGAAAAGTTTCACCACGTCTGGGACTCGAGAGGCGGTAACTGAGGCGTGTCTTATTTCCGGCAACTCTTCTGGTGACTTCCGAAGGTTTGTATCCAATAAAAAATGCTCGAAACACCAGCAGAGGCAGAAGTGCTCCTCAGAAAAATCCAAAACGCAGAACTGAACTGCAGCGAGATATGGACCCACTGATGTGAATTCAAGTAGTCACATAAGACATTTCTGTTGTTTGGAAGAGTGATTATTGTTACCAGGCGCGCCCCCTTGTGTTAGGTATCGTTCTTGCATCTGTTTTCAGAAAAATTCCAAACCAATTAAGGACTTGAGTCAGGTTTTACCATGAATAACCCAAAGGGAAAGGTTATACAATAATAATGATAATGTGAGAGTGCTCTAACACGTTACTTTTAGAACACAGTAGCGCAGTAACCTGATTGTTTTCCAATCAGTAACGAGGTAATGTAACGAGTCACTTTTAAAAGTAACGCTACGCAACACTGATAATGGGCAATATACAGCGATGCACATTTCTGAATCTCTGGCCAGTAGTGTCGAGTTGCCATAAAAAAGTGTTGAGAAAGTTGATACAAAAATGAGAAAAGGCTTTTTATTTATTTATTATAGCTTTTTGATAAAAAATGTAATACTTTTTGTCACGTGGAAACCGCACATTTCCATCCATCCATTTTCTTCCACTTTATCCGGGGCCGGGTCGCGGGGGCAGCAGTCTAACCAGGGACTCCCAGACTTCCTTCTCCCCAGACACCAGACACTTCCTCTAACTCCTCCGGGGGGATGCCAAGGCGTTCCCAGGCCAGCCGAGAGACATAGTCTCTCCAGCGTGTCCTGGGTCTTCCCCGGAGCCTCTTCCCGGTGGGACATGCCTGAATAGGGTTGCCAACTATCTCAACCCCAAATGAGGGACACTTTCTTCCAGGCGCTCACAGCTGACCAACAATAATGGAAATTGCAAGGTTTCAATACCATAAACCTACTAATTTCAGTGTAATTTTGGCAAACCACTACTGTATTTGCTTGGATGTATTGTTCATGGGAAAAGTGAAGATAATTATTACAAGTTTCTCTCAAATGTCATGTTAGCATTAGACTATAACCATTTGCTGCAGACACTGAAAAGCTTTAGACCTAAACCAACCATTACATTTATGTAAGTTATATATAATTTTTTTATTACAACGCTGACATTTAAGCTTTTAAAACATGTCATATGACGGGGGTAGAACTTTTTGTTCCAGTCACGTGACCAAAAACAAAGGTGAAGCTTTGCTTTTGTCGGTCACGTGTTTTTAAGCAAACTGACTCAAGCCTCGGAGCCGGGCTTCATTTGACCTCCTCTGACCCTGCAGTAAATGACAGAAACAAATCACTCTTAGTTTGAGAAATACTGCCCCTAATCTATGAGGTTATGTGTGGGGCATAAATAAGAATTTTAAATTAACAAAGTTAAAAGAAGACTCACCATCTAAGTTACTTCTTCCATGGATATTTCTTGCTTCTCCTACTCAACCCTCCTCTCAGCAACATCAGCATCATCCACAAGAATGATGCTCGTTCAACATCAGCTCATGTTCTCCGCACCTGTCTGTGTACCTGTCCGTGCGCCTGTCCGTGCACCTGTCCGTGCACCTGTCCGTGCACCTGTCCGTGCACCTGTCCGTGTACCTGTCCGTGCGCCTGTCCGTGCACCTGTCCGTGCACCTGTCCGTGCACCTGTCCGTGTGCCTGTCCGTGCGCCTGTCCGTGCACCTGTCCGTGCGCAGTAGCAGCTGGGTTTTTCTCCTCACGCTAAACTCAAAAACCCGTGCTCCTCGGTTCAAATGCGCTTTACCTTCTGTTTCCCTCTGGATATGAATAATACTTAATCTTGAGCTGGCGGTGGCATCAGAGAGCGAGGACAGGCCAGGGATTTCAGTTCAATCTGACCTCGGATCAGCGCGGCAGCCGCTGTTCAGTTGCTGCGCGCTGATTGGCTGAGACGCGCTTCTGTCACGGTAATTCCAGGAAGTGGAGCTTCGAGAAGCGCGTGGTAAAAGTATGCGTAGCGCGTTTGCAGTAGCCAATTATTGGCCGGCGAGGCTGTGATTGGAAGACAGGACTGGAGCTGTCCCGGACGGGACAAATCAAAATCACCCATAATTCGGGACATTCCGGGCAATTCAGGACGGTTGGCAACCCTATGCCTGAAACACCTCCCCAGGGAGGCGCCCAGGAGGCATCCGGAACAGATGCCCGAGCCACCTCAGCTGGCTCCTCTCGACGTGGAGGAGCAGCGGCTCTAATCCGGCACCAGAGACCTTGCGACCGCAACTCCGAGCAGCCGCATCAACAATGGAGGCGGACAACATGGTCCACTCGGACTCAATGTCCCCAGCCTCCCCCGGGACATGGGAGAAGCTCTCCCGGAGGTGCGAGTTGAATACCCTACTGACAGAGGGCTCCACTAGACGTTCCCAACAGACCCTCACAATGCGCTTGGGTCTGCCAAGTCTGTCCGGCTTCCTCCTCCGCCAGCGGATCTAACTCACCACCAGGTGGTGATCGGTTGACAACTCCGACCCTCTCTTCATCCGAGTGTCCAAGACACGCGGCCGGAGGTCAGATGACACGACAACAAAGTCGATCATTGACCTCCGGCCTAGGGTGTCCTGGTGCCATGTGCACTGATGGACACCCTTGTGCTTGAACATGGTGTTCGTTATGGACAATCCGTGGCTAGCACAGAAGTCCAATAACTGAACACCGCTCGGGTTCAGATCGGGGAAGCCGTTCTTCCCGATCACCCCTCTCCAGGTGTCACTGTCATTGCCCACGTGGGCGTTGAAGTCCCCCAGTAGAACAACGGAGTCCCCGGTCGGTGCCCTGTCCAGTACCCCTCCCAAGGACTCCAAGAAGGCCGGGTACTCTGCACTGCTGTTCGGCCCGTAGGCCGCCACAACAGTGAGAGACCTGTCCCCCACCCGAAGGCGGAGGGATGCGACCGGGGTAAACTCCAACACGTGGCGGCTGAGCTGAGGGGCTATAAGCAAGCCCACACCAGCCCCGCCCACACCAGCCCGCCGCCTCTCCCCGCGGGCAACACCAGAGAAGTGGAGCGTCCAGCCCCTCTCGAGGAGATGGGTTCCAGAGCCCAAACTGTGCGTGGAGGTGAGGCCGACTATATCTAGTCGATATCGCTCAACCTCCCGCACGAGCTCAGGCTCTTTCCCCCCCAGCGAGGGGACGTTCCATGTCCCCAGAGTTAGTCTCTGTGTCTGGAGATCTGGTCGCCAAGGCCCCTGCCGTCGACTGCCGCCCAGATCTCTCTGCACCGGCCCCTTATGGATCCTCCTGCGGGTGGTGGGCCCACGGGAGGGCGACCCCACGTCGCCCCTTGGGGTAAGACCCGGCCACCAGGCGCTCGCCATCGTGCACGCATCACAGGACCGCACATTTAAAGCTCTATTTTAATTATGTATGATTTTTATATTCTCAACTGTTACAAGTATGATACATTTTATTTTAAATGTGTTAATATCAAACATTTTACTGCTGAACCAGAATTTTTTTGGAGATTATTACTGGAATTATTTTTCTGCATTTAGCCCATTTAAGTGTTTTATATTTTTATATTATGTTTTATATTTGTAATTCAAGTATGCACATTTTTATAGTTTATTGTAAATCATAATAAAATGATGTTATTAAAAAACTTTATGATGACGTCACTTCCTGTCGGGACATAAACAAACCTGAAGTTTAAGCGAGATCTTTATTGTAGATTTCACACTTTTTTGAGCAGCATGAGGCTGTGACACAAAATTGGACATTGAGTTAGGGATCATCTCAAAATGGGTTGAAAAGAGGGGGGGTTGAACCTACATTTCGTCTTTTTGTTGCTTTGAAGCATCAATACATCGTTGTGGCAGTCATTGTTTTGAAATGCTAAAAAACTATCAGCAACGAGCATTAGGCCAATGTTAGTAACATCGCTGTGTGAAGGAGACGTTTCACAGCTCTTTCCTTCTGCTGCTGTTAGACTTTATAACAAAAACTGTTAGTCCTGAACATGTGCAATACTGACTTAACCATGTGCAATAATGCCACATTCATGTGTATATAACTGATGAAAATAGTGTTTGTTTTACCATTATTATTAGTATTATCTTGTCTTATGCAAGCTGCTTTTATTTTATTTTATCTTTATTTTTCCCCTCCATTCCTTATTAAGAATGCAGCAGAGCCCCGTGGGGGAGGGGCAGCTCACACAGCAGTGCAGCAGAGCCCCGTGGGGGAGGGGCAGCTCACACAGCAGTGCAGCAGAGCCCCGTGGGGGAGGGGCGGCTACCGGCGGCATTGTGGAACGCGTAGTTTTAGCGATAAAAACGTTTACGGATGTAACTACGGTTCTATGAATCGGTTTAAAAATATATATATATATAATTTTGTATTTTTATTTTTTTTAAATATGAATTTGAAATGTTCGGCCGGCCAGATTAAAACGTCTGGCTGGCCAGATTTGGCCCGCGGGCCAGAGTTTGACACCTATGCATTACACTATACGTTTCTGTCTTATTTTTTAGGTAGTTTTGAAGTGTTTTTGAACTAGACTATATACTTGATACTCAAGTAACAAGTATCAAGTTGTAATTTTGCATACATCTAAAACAATGCGATAGATTTCTCAATATATCCCCTACTTTTACGTGAGATGCTTTGCCAGCTTGATCAATGGATATCACAGTCTGATTTGTGTACTTGCCCAGCCTTGAGCTCGGACTGTTTTGAATTGCTTTTGCCTTCAACATTCAAATACAGCACAATTTGAATCAGCTTGGACTGAGCAGTGACATATGTTCCAGTGATTTATCCCTGACAATGATGAGAATCTATTTTGAAAACAATTTATAGCCTTTTGAGGAAATGCATAAAGCCATCTGACATACATTAGGTCAAGCGGGCATGGGGGGAGGAGTTTTAGAATACAGACACTGACTATTTCAATTGGAAGGCTAACTTTGAAATGCCCAAAATCACAACAGTAGTGGCCTCGAAGGGCGACAGTGAAGAACAGATTAAACAATGTTCATACGGACTTGTCATAAGGCAATGTCCCAGCATCTCGTGTCCTTAGACAAATGTCCCAGCATCCCCCTGTCCTTAGACCCTCCTTCTCAGCCAGGAACAACTACCAAACCTCTTTGGGAAAAAGTATAAACCTGGAGGGGTTCCACAGTGAAGGAGAGAGGAGAACCAGTTCTTCAGGAGGAGAACCAGTTCTTACAGGCAGATGAGCCATTTATATGGAATAGAAACCGCTTTTCCAGGGACTCGAGGAGCATCTGGGTCCACAGGTCATCGATGCCTGTCCTACTCCCGGCGGGAAGTGGGAAAAGAAGATGAAAAGGCAATGAACAGATTACAAGTGAAATTAAATATTAAATATTGTTTGACAGGAAAAGTAGTCAGAAGCAGAGGACAGTGCTCAAGCTGCCATACTTCCCCCAGCATAGTTATCGCAATTTAAAAGAAGTTTTAAGCCTGGTCTTAAATGAAGAGACTGTGTCGGCCTCTTTAACATGGACAGGAGCTGATTCCATAACACAGGCGCTCTACCTCCTACTGTGCTTTTAGAGACTCTTGGGACCACCAGAAGGCTCTACCTCCTACTGTGCTTTTAGAGACTCTTGGGACCACCAGAAGGCTCTACCTCCTACTGTGCTTTTAGAGACTCTTGGGACCACCAGAAGGCTCTACCTCCTACTGTGCTTTTAGAGACTCTTGGGACCACCAGAAGGCTCTACCTCCTACAGTACTTTTAGAGACTCTTGGGACCACCAGAAGGCCGGCATTCTGAGAGCGAAGAGCTCTGTTTGGATGATATGGTTCTATAGCATCTTTGAGGTAGGATGGGGCCATGTCATTTATGGCTCTGTAGGTCAAGAGTAGAATTTTGAATTTGATTCTGGACTCGACGGGGAGCCAGTGAAGAGACTTCAGCACTGGCGTAATGTGCTCTCTTCTTTTTGTTCCTGTTAGTAATCTTGCTGCTGCATTTTGAACCAGTTGAAAGCTTTTTATGGAGCTTTTAGGACACGCTGCAAGCAGGGAGTTACAGTAGTCTAATCTAGTCGTTACAAATGCATGGATAAGTTTTTCAGCTTCACTTTTAGGCAGGATTCTTCTGATTTTGGCTCTTGTTGCGCTGACGGAAATAGTCTGTTTTACAAGCTTGATTTATATGAGCTTTAAATGAGAGCTCCTGGTCAAATAAGACTCCAAGGTTTCTTACAGTAGAACTGGAGGCTACACTGACATTGTCCAGTGTGACTATCTGCTCAGATAGAGCGTCTCGTAGACGTTTAGGGCCTAAAGAGTAAACAGAATTGGACCGAGTACTGAACCCTGCGGCACACCATAGGTTACTTTAGAGCAGGGGTGGGCAAACTACGGCCCGCGGGCCAAATCCAGCCCGCCAAACTTGTCCAAGTAATAATAATTTTTAAAAAATCTTTTTTTTTTTTTTCTTTTTTCCTTTTTTTCCCTCAGGCATCTGTCTGCACTTGTATCCTTAATAAATATGACGTGAAATGAATTAAATAATAGATTAATTAGCCTATATTTGACAGAAAAGTGATATTTTATTTGATATTTAATTTTTGGGATTTTTTCCCCCACACCAATGATCGCGGGCCGGCCTCCGCTACTTGCCTGGATTCGAATATGGCCCTCGGAGGAAAATAATTGCCCAGCCTTGCTTTAGAGCAAGAGGAGGAGCTCTGGTTTACAATAACAAACTGTTATCTATCAGATAAATAGGATTTAAACCAGCTGAGGGCGGGGCCTCTGAGGGCGGGGCCTCCGACACCGACATCACATTCTAACCTCTGCAGTAGAATGTTGTGGTCGATGGTGTCAAACGCTGCGCTGAGGTCCAACAGAACCAGGATTGAGACCAGTCCATCGTCAGCGGCTAATAACAAATCATTTGTGACTTTAACTAGTGCAGTTTCAGTGCTGTGGTGGGCTCTGAACCCTGCTGTGGTGGGCTCTGGACCCTGCTGTGGTGGGCTCTGAACCCTGCTGTGGTGGGCTCTGGACCCTGCTGTGGTGGGCTCTGAACCCTGCTGTGGTGAGCTCTGAACCCTGCTGTGGTGGGCTCTGGACCCTGCTGTGGTGGGCTCTGAACCCTGCTGTGGTGGGCTCTGAACCCTGCTGTGGTGGGCTCTGAACTCTGACTAGAAAACTTAAAATAAGTGATTTTTCCCGCAGGTGGCGACAAAGCTTTTTAGCAACAATTCTTTCAAGGATTTTAGAGTCAAAGGGAAGATTATAAATAGGTCTGTAGTTTACCAATAGGTCGGGATCTAGGATAGACTTTTTCAGAAGCGGTTTAATGACGTCATGTTTGAAGGACGTGGAACATAAGCACTTTCAAGTGAAGTATTTATAATATTAACAATAGGGGAATGCTTGGAATGGGGTCTAGGACACAAGTTGAGCTTTTAGAGGACATAATGGCTGAAGTTATCTCTGCTTGATCAACAGCTGTGAACCTTTCTAAATTTACTGATGGATTTTTATGGGACACTAGTTTTACAGCTTGGGCTAGTTCAGAGCTAATAGTGGGAGTAATTTCATCTAATTTATCTCTGATTGTTTTTTTATCCATCCATCCATCTTCTAGCAGTCTAAGCAGGGACTCCCTGACTTCCTTCTTCCCAGACATTTCTTCCAACTCCTCTGGGTGGATCCCGAGGCGTTCCCATGTCAGCCGACCTGGGAACAGGTTTCCGATTGAGAACCATGGCCTCGGATTTGGAGCTGATTCTCATCCCAGCCGCTTCACACTCGGCTGCAAACCGTCCCAGTGCATGTTGCAGGTCCGGGTTTGATGGAGCCATCAGGACAACATCGTCTGCAAACAGCAGAGATGAGATCCTGTGGTCCCCAAACCGGACACCCTCCAACCCCTGACCACACCCTCCGACCCCTGACCACACCCTCCGACCCCTGACCACACCCTCCGACCCTTGACCACACCCTCCGACCCCTGACTGCGCCTAGAAATTCTGTCCATAAAAACTATGAACAGAACCGGTGACAAAGGGCAGCCCTGAGGAGTCCAACATGCACTGGGAACAGGTCTGACTTACTGCCGGCAATGAACACAGCTCCTGCTCCGATCATACAGGGACCGGACAGCCCTGAGCAAAGGGCCCCAGACCCCGTACTCCCGGAGCACCCCCCAAAGGACACCCCGAGGGACACGGTCGAAAGCCTTCTCCAGATCCACAAAGCACATGTGGACTGGTTGGGCAAACTCCCATGAGCCCTCGAGCACCCGATGGAGAGTCTAGAGCTGGTCCAGTGTTCCACGACCGGGACGAAAACCACTCTGCTCCTCCTGAATCAGAGGTTCGACTATCGGTCGGATTCTCCTCTCCAGTACCTTGGAATAGACCTTATGGGAGGCTGAGGAGTGTGATCCCTCTGTAGTTGGAACACACCCTCCGGTCCCCCTTCTTGAACAGAGGGACCACCACCCCGGTCTGCCAGTCCAGAGGCACGGTCCCCGACCGCCACGCGATGTTGCAGAGACGTGTCAACCAAGACAGTCCTACAACATCCAGAGACTTTAGGTACCGTTTGCTGGTTTATTAAAGTTGAGAACGCATGAGAACGCATGAGAACGCATATTGAGAAACGGCCCATAAATGTGTCTCGCTTATGTACTGAATCCTCTGTCTGTGTCATTTGAATCTGGCTGTGGAAACCCTCTTCAGAGATTGGTGGCCTGCTTCAGAACTGGCCCCTCCTTCCGCTGTCTTGATTGGTGTGGCGCAAGAGTCTGCCCTTGCCCTAGTTTTCCACCGGCAGCTGCCACACCTTAAAAGGACTCTCCTCCTGCCACTCCCCAGATGATGGATCTGTGAGTGAAAAGCATGCCCTATGAGCACTGTGTCACTCCAGTTTAGTGGTAATGTTGTATTTGGGAGACATTCATAGTTTGTGACTTTGTTTGGAGATTTTGGTTTTGTTTGAAGCAATTTCTTTAATTTTGGTGGTGTCTAGTTTTGGTTACATTTCTTACAACTCTGTTAAGATCCTCTTTTTGTTCAGCATTTGTAAACATTTGTTAAATTTATCTTTGGATTCCTTTTAAATAAATTAAAACTCTAGTTTTTCAATTCTTCATCTACATCAGTGCATTTGAATGTCCTGGGAGCAGCCTGAAAGTTCTGTGACACCAGTTTGATCACAATTCAGGAGCCAAGAGCCGTTTTCAATGTGAGTATTTATTTGTTTATGCTTTTGATATTCTTAACACCAATTACTTTACATTGTAGATACAATGTTGAATTATTCGTACAGTATGTGTTTATTTTACTAGAGGTTATCCTGACAGAATACAACAATATTGGATTTCTTTAAATCCAGAATTATGTTTTTTTTTATTGTTTTCTATTTGTGTCTTTTTGCAGAACATTACCACCTATGAGCACTGGGGAAAAGAAATTGTCATGTATTTTATGATGTATTTAATGTATTCCTTCCTCTACGGTAAGATGGAAATTACTTTTATTAGACATTTTACATTTTGTATCCGTTATTCACATTTTAAATGAATCTGCAGCATTTAGAGTGGTCTTTGGCTTTCATGACTACTATATGGAATACTACTTTGTCAACACAGAGATGACCTGGTTTGATGCCCGGCAGTACTGTAGAGCGCATTACACTGATCTGGCCACTTTTTCAACTATAGAGGATATGAGCAGACTGAAGACACCCAGCACTTACACGGCTCAGCCTGGATCGGATTGTTCGATGATCCTGCTTCATGGAGAGGGGTTATGGGTAACGACTCCAACTCGTGGAGATGGTCTGTCACTGGGACCACCAGCCCTGGAGGGTACCAGAACTGGAAAGATGGAGAACCAAACAACTATGGTTCTCATAATTATTGTGTATGTATCACTAATGGCCTGTGGCTGGACGTTAGCTGTGGACATGCTTTCCCTTCTGTGTGCTTTACAGGTGAGAGGCCATTTCAAGAGCATAATACAGTCAAAACGACTCATTATTCTCTTTTAATCACATGATAATCATCAGAATCAGAATCAGAAGAGACTTATTGCCATTGTCAATGAACCGAATTCACAAACAGAGGAACTTGCTTTGGTGATTCAGTGCAATATAAAACAATAAATCTGCGATTGGATAAAAGATAAAAATAGGCTATAAGATAAAAAATAAAAAAATGACTATGTATACACACTAGTGCAGTAACTGAACAGTGCAGTAGGTGATTAAATTCTGATTAAAGTGACAGGTGTTTAAGGCAGTGGGAGTGACACCGTCCCAGCAGATTTTCGGGGACATTGGACATGTGTTTATTTTAGAAAATGAACAGATTTCAGATGCCACACATGGGCAGAAAGATGGTCAAATCCAAACTGCATCTTTATTTTGATCCACTTTGTAAATCCAACCCCTTGTCTATTGAAACTTGAGGTCTAAATCTTGAACTTTTCAGGTTCACTTCAGCCGGGGTAAAAAAATTACACCCTTGTCACTACTTTAATGACCTGGGAGAACGCTCGGAGCTACTGCAGACAGCACTACACAGACCTGGCCATGATCGAAGATGAGACTGAGAACACAGTGGCAGTGGCTTCTCTCAATCCAGGAGTCAACACATGGATCGGCCTGTACAGAGAGCCCTGGAGGTGGTCCGACGGCAGCACCAGCACATTTACAAACTGGAGGAGGGGCCAACCAAATAACTACAAATTCAACCAACACTGTGTTGCAGTAAACAATTACCAGAAATGGGACGACATAAAATGACCTGTCCTGTTTCCATTCCACTGTGAAAAAGGTGGGGATCAATACTTTGCATGTTAAATTACAAAATTACAGTTTTTGTTTCTTTGTGGCAGCTACGCCAAGGAAACACATACATGTATTTAAGCTAAAACTCCAGTCTGCTCTTGACCTTTCCGACTCCTCCAGCTCCACATTAAACCAGTTACTACCAGAGACAAACATCTATTTATTCTCTCAAGAAAAATGTTCTCACCTCGTTCATGCTTTTCAGATCCATGAATACCTTCTGAGCATGGGACTAACTGATTTTAACCTCAAGTGGAAAGTACCACCCAAGAAACTTAAGAAAAAGTAAAGCATCAATCAACGTACATCAGGGGTGCATCCGGGAGATCTCACACACTGTAGTTGATCTTGTCCTTTTAGAAACAGACGTTGAGCCTTAATCAAACTGATCCGGCTGCCACTTTCTGTGCTAATCTGTCCTCAACAGTAAATTACGAAAGCCTCTCGAGCATGTTCTAGAATAGTTTGTAGTTTTGAAAGAACTTCTTGGATGCTCTTGACCAGAATGGATTGATCCATCCATACATATATCCATCTTCTCCCGATTAACCGGGGCCGAGTCGCGGGGGCAGCAGTCTAAGCAGGGACTCCCAGACTTCCTCTCCCCAGACACTTCCTCCAACTCCTCCGGGGGATCCCGAGGCATTCCCAGGCCAGCCGAGAGACATAGTCCCTGGGTCTTCTACGGCGCCTCTTCTTGGTGGGACATGCTTGAAACATCTCCCTAGGGAAGCGCCCAGGAGGCATCCGGAGCAGATGCCTCAGCTGGCTCCTCTCGACGAGGAGCAGCGACTCTACTCTGAGCTCCCCCCGTGTGGCCGAGCTCCTCACCCTATCTCTAAGGGAGCGCCCAGCCACACGGCGAAGGAAACTCATTTCGACCGCTTGCATCCACGATCTTGTTCTTTCGGTCACTACCCAAAGCTCATGACCATAGGTGAGGTCAGAACGTAGACCGACCGGTAAATTGAGAGCTTTGCCTTTCGGCTCAGCTCCCTCTTCACCACAACGGTCGATGCAGCGACTGCATCACTGCAGCCGCTGCACCGATCCAACTGTCGATCTCACGCTCCATCCTTCCCTCACTCGTGAACAAGACCCCGAGATACTTGAACTCCTCCACCTGGGGAGCGCAGAATTAACTGATGTATAAGTATAACTGAATGACCAGATTAAAGGACCCATAACATGCAAAATCGACTTTTCAGAGCTTTTAACCTTCTTACATTGCTATTTGTGCTTCATATATGTACCCAGAGTGTTTTTTTGATTGATTCCCGCAATTTTTAGTTATATTACAGACTCCTTTCCGCGAATCTCCAAACTGACGGGCGGTGGGGCAAGACCGCGTCATAACCCCAGGCATCACCATATACACTTAGGATAGACTACGAAACGTGAAAAAAGCATGTTATGGCACCTTTAAGTTTGAATAGAGGATTTTACTGACCAATCTGCGTCTCATTTCCTCGTGGCGTGGACAGCTGAGTAGTTCTCCCACATGTCAATCATTCCCTGCGTGCTACTGCCCACCTGCAGGCTCGTTCTTGCTCGTTCCAGGATATCAGCACGTTTCTCTGGCTGCGCATGCGTGGTTGATATGCCGGTGTGTGTTTAGCAAAGCTAGCAGCGAGTTCCTTCAGTGTAGCTCCACGCTTCGGACTGCCAAGTACAAAAGGGAGGGACGACAGAGAAAGACTGTGTTCGAGCTCAGAAGAGATAAAAATCTGTGAAGACAAGAGATGCGATGCCATCAGGGCTCGCTAATAAACAAACTAACGTGTAGCAGTGGAGCTATAGCGTGCTCATGCACGAGGTTTGATGGTAGGCGGCCTCTCGGAAAGAACAGGAGGGTGGGGAATGAGTGTGCGCATTTTAAAAAATTGCTGATTTCTCAAATCGCCGAAAAAGCCTCTATTCAACCTCCAATAGTAGAAAAGGGAAAAAAGATGCATATATATTTATATTTTCAATGACTGTACTAATTTTTGTGACTATGATTTTAATATGAGACGTCCATGTTAAAATAGTCAGTTGTAACACCCAATAATTTGGCCTCATTCAACAGCTTAATGTCAGCACCATGCACAGACTTAGAATGTGGACAGCACTTTTGGAACACAATACCACACATTTAGTTTAAAAAAATGATGAAGTATGAATCACATCTAGATTTTGTTGATGAATGTGATTCAAATTATCACTTATTTTTGCTGATACATAGAATGTAAATTAGTACAAGACAATGTCCACATGATAGTTTGAAGAAATTACACCGCTCACCACTTCATGAAGCTAATTTGCAAAAAATAGTTGAACTTTGTCGTCACCTTCACGTGGATAGGCCAAGTAATGACAGAGATCTGAACCTGGTCAACAATCAAAGAATGTTATGTTATTCATGGAAATATCTCTTTGTGTAGTCTTTTGTGTAACATTTACTCTTGAAGAAATTGTACTACATTTCTATAGGCCTAGTAGTGTGTAAAGTCTATACTTGAGTCCAGTTTTGCTTCACTTTCCACAATAAGTTAATCAATGGTAACAGTTCTTCTGATGTGTTTCTTGTTCAATAATTTGTTGGAATGGTTTGTTTGTGTGATTTAATAAACTAAAACTAATCTTTAATCCGTCTAATTTTTATTTAAAAACTTTTTACTCTTTCTTTTTTATATCACTTCTCTAACTTCTTCTGTTAGTGAGAAGTATTGGTGAGTAATATCCACTTGAAGTAACAGTCCTCTTTACTTGGGTCAACTTTTTTCACATCTCACATCCTCTTTTGACAGTATAACTTAGACCTATATAACTGTCTGTACATGTGCAGATTGTATTTTATTATAATATTGGTCTCCATGCACAGCGGCACAATAAACTCCTCCGTTCGGCCTTCTCAGTTTGAGCCTGAGCTTGGCCAGAGTCACGACGTTCTCGAGTTTATTGACAGTAAAGTATCTCATTTCATCGTCCAGAGAACGTCAGTGGTCTCTGGTGCCAGGCGGCTGAGGAACTTCAACATGTCTGGCTCTGAAGGTGTTGTCATTGCTGCTCGCACTTGGATTCACTGACTCGCCCCATCTTGACAAACAGCTGGTTCCAAAAACATGAAAGTTAATTTGATAAAGATCATCACAGTGAAAATGTGAAAACGAGGGCGTGGAAACAGTCGCACTTTGAGTATTTTAGCATGCAATTGAAATGGTATTAATACAAATATGATCAGATCTTTCTTCTGAAGAAGTTCTGCGATGTTTCTTAGAGACCCTCCTAGTTTTCCAATATAATTCAAACTACCAGTAGATGTTCTGAACCACAAACAAGCAAATCATGGAAGGAAAATGTTGTTTACATCGCTTTAAATGTCTAAAAAATATAATACATAAAAAAACAAAAAACAGGTTGCAGTATATTTTTATTGTTTCTAATTCAAAGTTTGAACTAACTAATCACGTAATCACAGTAGTATTTATGGGTAGATGACACAGTCTGGTTTGATGGTTAACACACCTGCTCCTTTTTCCTATAGTTGTTCTGAATCAGAGCCATAATGTGTTGTCATTTCAGACACATGGAGTCATGTGCCTGTAGAAATACCAAGGTGATAACACATTTCATAGTATGTCTTTATTAAATCCATGGCTCTTCATCGTGGGGCCCATGAGCACACTGGTGGTAAGGCCTGTATGATGCTCCTGCTGCTGAAGCGGCCGCCTTCCTCCGCTGCTTCAGAGGTTTGTGTCGGTGCGGATGTATCTGTCGATCATAGTAACAGTGAACACTCACGAATGTCCTGCTGTTGCCCGGAGCATCGTTAGCTGTTACTGTAGAAGCAAACAGTGTGTCCAGAGTGTCCCGGTACAAGTCCAGCGCCTCCATTTTGTACTCAACACTCGCAGGGGTTTAGGCACTTTATGTTGAGAAAATTGTAGACTTTTAGCCTCCATGTAGCTTCATCAGAAAAGTGTCTGATTTTGTGCATCAATATAAAATAAGTAAACAGAGTTCATGTATATCATAGTATATTGTATATTGAGTATGAGTATATTGAACAAATGAATCATTGAAGTGATAAAATATGTAAGTAAAAAAGCACAACTGACAGCACAAAACACACACTGGAAAAATGCACAAAGTTTAATACTTGGGTTAACAAATTAATGGAGATCAAGGTCACGTCTGATAAAATCTTCAAGCATTCTGGAACTGACATGAATCACAATGAACCCTGTTCACAGCTGATCTCACATTCATACTGCTTGTATTTGTTGAGCATGATGTTCCTAACCTCTCCTTTCCACCAACTAGAACTGCTATCCTTCTCCAATAAGTGGGAGAAAGTAAGGCCAACTAAGGTCTTTGGATCACATGCCAGATCATAGAGATCAGATACATCACTGGGAATGTCATCTTTAATAAATCCAACATGTGCTTTTTAAGGTTTTCCACACATGAATTGCCAAATACTCATCACTAATCCACAAACCTCCATGACCATACACGGTTTCAAGCCAATCCTCATATTTGTCCCCGCCCTTATCAGCTTCTGCACGGAGTAGCTTTCTGCTTTCCCTCAATCTTTCTTCAATACTTTTTGTAATTGCCTCCTGGTTCTCCTTTTCTTCCCCCCTGAACCTCACGTGCTTGCTTGATACACATCCTCTCTCAACTCAGCAAACCATAACACTGTTTTTTAGGGTTTTTTGGACCATCACCACTCTCAACATGGGAGGTTTTATCATTTCTAGCTCGTAAAGCTTGGACAGCCAGTATTAGATGGGTCCCAAAACACATCTTCTGGAAGCTGATCTGCCAATTGCCTCTCCATTACCCGGACACAGGATTTGCAGAGCTCTTGAAGCAGATGGACTGTGGTATCCTCTGTTTCTGATGGCAGGACTAAACTCACTAGCACTGGTACAGCATCAAAAGCAGAGGGTGGTTGCTCTGACGACAAAAGTGGCCTGGCATCACTTGACCATTGCTTTAACGTGTAAAGAGCTTTCTGGTAAAGATTATTCATGTCCATGAATCCAGTTGCAGCACCAAGCACACGCAAAGAGGCCCCCTGCTCGCAATGAATCCTGCAGCACAGAAATCCAGAGTCCATTTGCAATTGCATGACGTACAGTTTTCTGTGGTTTACGAGTATTTCTGAAGAATTCTGTTACGTGAAACCCATAGTGAGAAAGCAAACCGCAACTGAGCGTGTAAATATGGAACCTATTCCGCACAAAACGATAGTATACACTCCTTTCATTTTCAGAACATGTGTGAGATGCAGCATGCATGAGTATTGTGTGGAATGAAAAGGTTTGGCTGTTAATCTGACTAAAGCTTGAGCGTTGCTTTCACCATGATGCACATGTGGAAGTGGCCCGTAGGTTTCAAAATGATGTAGCTTCATATTCCTGAAGGACTTTATCAGCCTCTTTGGCAATGGTATCATGCTGCATTTAAATTGATTCCGTTTTGTACCCTTTTCCATGTGAAGCAGGTCATCCATAGCTGTGTTGGTCATAGTATCAGTTACACGGTCTAATAAATTCCAGCGGTTTTCTGTGTCTGACTCTGGTGTTTATGTGTTTTCTATGGATTTGAAACAACTTGTACATAATCAGTTGCCTTTATCAGGGATGTATTAGTCTTGGCTTGGGGGTACCGGTACCTTTTCAGTCAGGTTACATTTGTCCCTTAGGGAATCTTTAATCTGTTGCCTTGACATTACTTTCAGCTCTGTTACAAATGCATCTTGGGTAGATCACCAGCTACATCTTCACCAATAAGACAACTGACCACTGCTTCAGTTGCAGCTGATACATTTGCTTGGGACACTCCAAACATCTGCAATGCATAACTTTCCTCCTGCACCTGGTGAGAGTAAGTTGCTTGTCTTGTTTCTAATGCAAAATGTCTATCTGATGCTCCATGTGACACAAGCCTTTGTTGAGCTGCTTAAGTTCCTTGGTTTTCTCCTCTAAAGCTGGCCCAATTGTCAGTTGTAAGTTAATATCCTTTTGTCATTTCTGTTGGTGTTAATGCAGCTTAACCCTGCTGTCGTGCTTTGATTTGGTCCATTGCAATTGCCTTTTTTCCACTTTCAGACATTGTACCTTCCCCTTAAGCACATAAGCTGTTGAATTTGAATTGCATCCTCCTTGATCCCTCCAGGTTTGCTTTCTTTCCACTTGTCAAGTGACTTGTCAAGTCAGAATCAGAATCAGAAAAGCTTTATTGTCATTGCCAATGAACAAAATTCATAAACAAAGGAGCTTGCTTTGTTG
Source organism: Eucyclogobius newberryi (assembly GCF_026437365.1). NCBI lineage: Eukaryota > Metazoa > Chordata > Actinopteri > Gobiiformes > Gobiidae > Eucyclogobius > Eucyclogobius newberryi. The sequence continues at coordinate 779,222 of NW_027315801.1, forward strand.
ATTTGGTGCAACATAAAACAATGAACAATGATAAATCAACCTGTATTAAATCAAAAAGATAAACAATTTAATCCTGCTGTAGAATAAAAATAGTTTTAATATGTACACATAATTTACAGTTGAATTTACATATGTAGTGCTGAAAGTGAACAGTGCAGTGAGTGATTACATTATGGTTAAGAAGTGTTTCTGGCTCTACAGTCTCTATTTACCAGTGGATGTGTGGCTGTCCGTGGGCGTAGGATCTCTCTCTTCACTGTGGTTCTCCTCGAGGGTTCTACCTTTTCCCACTGGGTTCCGGGAAGTTCTGGGACTGGTTTCAATTGGCTTAAATCCTGTGAAAGGTAATCTGCCTATTACTGTTTCTTTCTTTCTTTCTTTTCTTTTTTTAATTAAATAAACAGAAAACACAGAACAACATGACCAGAGAGCAAAAATAAATATACAAGTATCCAGTCTGAGGGAGTCGGATCTCTCCTTCACTGTGGAACTCCTCCAGGTTTATACTTTTTCCCAAGAAGGTTTGATAGTTTTTCCTGGCCAAGAAGGAGGGTCTAAGGACACGGGACCCTGGGACATTTGTCTAAGGACACGGGACCCTGGGTCATTTGTCTAAGGACACGGGACCCTGGGTCATTTGTCTAAGGACACGGGACCCTGGGTCATTTGTCTAAGGACACGGGACCCTGGGTCATTTGTCTAAGGACACGGGACCCTGGGTCATTTGTCTAAGGACACGGGACCCTGGGACATTTGTCTAAGGACACGGGACCCTGGGTCATTTGTCTAAGGACACGGGACCCTGGGTCATTTGTCTAAGGACACGGGACCCTGGGTCATTTGTCTAAGGACACGGGACCCTGGGTCATTTGTCTAAGGACACGGGACCCTGGGTCATTTGTCTAAGGACACGGGACCCTGGGTCATTTGTCTAAGAACACGGGACCCTGGGACATTTGTCTAAGGACACGGGACCCTGGGTCATTTGTCTAAGAACACGGGACCCTGGGTCATTTGTCTAAGGACACGGGGCCCTGGGTCATTTGTCTAAGGACACGGGACCCTGGGTCATTTGTCTAAGGACACGGGACCCTGGGTCATTTGTCTAAGGACACGGGACCCTGGGTCATTTGTCTAAGGACACGGGACCCTGGGTCATTTGTCTAAGGACACGGGACCCTGGGTCATTTGTCTAAGGACACGGGACCCTGGGACATTTGTCTAAGGACACGGGACCCTGGGTCATTTGTCTAAGGACACGGGACCCTGGGTCATTTGTCTAAGGACACGGGACCCTGGGTCATTTGTCTAAGGACACGGGACCCTGGGTCATTTGTCTAAGGACACGGGACCCTGGGTCATTTGTCTAAGGACACGGGACCCTGGGTCATTTGTCTAAGAACACGGGACCCTGGGACATTTGTCTAAGGACACGGGACCCTGGGTCATTTGTCTAAGAACACGGGACCCTGGGTCATTTGTCTAAGGACACGGGGCCCTGGGTCATTTGTCTAAGGACACGGGACCCTGGGTCATTTGTCTAAGGACACGGGACCCTGGGTCATTTGTCTAAGGACACGGGACCCTGGGACATTTGTCTAAGGACAGAGGACTCTGGGACATTTGTCTAAGGACACGGGACCCTGGGTCATTTGTCTAAGGACACGGGACCCTGGGTCATTTGTCTAAGGACACGGGACCCTGGGTCATTTGTCTAAGGACACGGGACCCTGGGTCATTTGTCTAAGGACACGGGACCCTGGGTCATTTGTCTAAGGACACGGGACCCTGGGTCATTTGTCTAAGGACACGGGACCCTGGGTCATTTGTCTAAGGACACGGGACCCTGGGACATTTGTCTAAGGACACGGGACCCTGGGTCATTTGTCTAAGGACACGGGACCCTGGGTCATTTGTCTAAGGACACGGGACCCTGGGTCATTTGTCTAAGGACACGGGACCCTGGGTCATTTGTCTAAGGACACGGGACCCTGGGTCATTTGTCTAAGGACACGGGACCCTGGGTCATTTGTCTAAGGACACGGGACCCTGGGTCATTTGTCTAAGAACACGGGACCCTGGGACATTTGTCTAAGGACACGGGACCCTGGGTCATTTGTCTAAGAACACGGGACCCTGGGTCATTTGTCTAAGGACACGGGGCCCTGGGTCATTTGTCTAAGGACACGGGACCCTGGGTCATTTGTCTAAGGACACGGGACCCTGGGTCATTTGTCTAAGGACACGGGACCCTGGGACATTTGTCTAAGGACAGAGGACTCTGGGACATTTGTCTAAGGACACGGGACCCTGGGTCATTTGTCTAAGAACACGGGACCCTGGGTCATTTGTCTAAGGACACGGGGCCCTGGGTCATTTGTCTAAGGACACGGGACCCTGGGTCATTTGTCTAAGGACACGGGACCCTGGGTCATTTGTCTAAGGACACGGGACCCTGGGTCATTTGTCTAAGGACAGAGGACTCTGGGACATTTGTCTAAGGACACGGGACCCTGGGTCATTTGTCTAAGGACACGGGACCCTGGGTCATTTGTCTAAGGACACGGGACCCTGGGTCATTTGTCTAAGGACACGGGACCCTGGGTCATTTGTCTAAGGACACGGGACCCTGGGACATTTGTCTAAGGACACGGGACCCTGGGTCATTTGTCTAAGGACACGGGACCCTGGGTCATTTGTCTAAGGACACGGGACCCTGGGTCATTTGTCTAAGGACACGGGACCCTGGGTCATTTGTCTAAGGACACGGGACCCTGGGACATTTGTCTAAGGACACGGGACCCTGGGTCATTTGTCTAAGGACACGGGACCCTGGGACATTTGTCTAAGGACACGGGACCCTGGGACATTTGTCTAAGGACACGGGACCCTGGGACATTTGTCTAAGGACACGGGACCCTGGGACATTTGTCTAAGGACACGGGACCCTGGGTCATTTGTCTAAGGACACGGGACCCTGGGACATTTGTCTAAGGACACGAATGCTGGGCCAAGGCCCTATGAACATTGTCTAATCTGTTTTTCACTGTCGCTCCTCGAGGAAACTATTGTTGAGATTTTGGCGTTACAAAATAAACTGAATTGAAATAGTAAGATTTGTGTCATTCATTTCTTTGTGATGGCCTCTATCTCTCTCTCTCTGTCTTTCTCTCTCTCTCGCTCTCTCTCAACTGGATCTCCTTCATGTCCATAAAGCAAGACTAAAGTGGTACTATTTTAAGCTAGTTATTATTTTTAACAAATAATAACTTTTTCTTTTGGCCATTTACCATTAAATTGACCACCAATTTGACAACAAAGGGGGTCATTTCTCGCCCCCTAATTGAAATAAAAGTTAGTTTTTTATAATAATATTACTGCTCCGTGCGTGGAGCTTTGCTTTCGCTTCGCTGCAAAGTCTTCTGGGACACGGACAGTGTCAGACTCGGAAGAGGAGGCTTGTCGAGAACAACATCTTGGGATTTCACCATTCTGTGTCTGATGCGTACTTTGAACTGGAACAGTACTTTGTCCACCATGATGTTTCAGGAACACACAAGAACACACAAAAAGTCTGATTTGTGTACTTGCCCAGCCTTGTTTTGAATGGCTTTTGCCTTCAACATTCAAATACAGCACAATTTGAATGTGAGCTGACCTCTACTGAACTGTGAATCCATTTTCACTGGACAAACTTAAAATAACAAAGTAACAGAACTTGTATAACTAAAGCACATTTAAACATAACATAACATTTGAACTGAACAAAGTGACTCTGTCAATAATGAACCATGTCCTTTAGTTGATAGTTCAATTTTAGACCTGGGGCTTTCCCAGGTGGCGTTGTTGGTCTTTTTAATACATCTTCTAACCCAAACTATGAATCTAATAGCCGTAAACGCTCCTCTTGCCACACATAGTAAATATAAAGCCACCTGACATACATTAGGCCGAGAGGGCATGGGGGGAGGAGTTTTAGAATATAGACTATTTCAATTGGCTGGATAACTTTGAAACTAATTGTAAAGTCGGTGTTGGAAACTTGTCACCTGCTGACAAGTGTAAATGTAAATGTGCTGCACTGACCCACTCGACTACACCTCGCTCTTTAGGCTTGAATTTCTTTTCAGTTTTTCTTTTCTCCAGTATCAGTGCTTACACCAGCCGTTTATGGTCATATATGAGTCTCAACTCATTTGATTAGTCAAATGTACATTTTTGAATGTGCTTGAGACGCCTGAGCTTACTGGGATTCCATAACAGATAAATCCCTGATGCCAGACGGATCAACACACTGTGAACAATATCATTTTCTCAAATATTTATTTTCACAGGGGAAATTAATGGATACCTTGATGCTCATATTCCTGCTTTCTGGTGAGAAATTGAATTTGTGTTGAGCTTTGTAATCCATTTGTAACTTTCTTTGCTATGTGCTCTTAGATTTAAAGATAGTGTTGTCCTTCCACACCGTAATCTACGAGTACCACGCCATCGACATAGCAATGACCTGGTCTAACGCTCAGCAATACTGCAGAACGCACTACACCGACCTGGCCACGTTCAGAAACATGGACGAGATCAACAGTTTTCAAAGGCCCAGTTCATTCTCCTCCGGGGCCTGGATCGGACTGTTTGATGACCCCGCATCGTGGAAGAGTCTCAAGAGTAATGAGTCCAACTCCTGGAGATGGTCTTCCACTGGGACCACCAGCCCCGGAGGGTACGAGAAGTGGTTGACTAACGAGCCAGACTACAATTCAGCGACAAACCTCTGTGGATTAATACGTAATGGACTTTGGGGTGACGGCTCCTGTGGTTCTGTGCTTCCATTTGTTTGTTTCAAAGGTAAGACATTTTACTGTGGATGTTTCTGACGTCTGTAGAGGAAAGTCAATAGAATTTGGAGCTACACCTATTCAGTTCTCTCTTGTATTGTGTACTTTTTGTTGTTAGTCGACAATCAATTTACTTTAAAGGTGAAGTAGAGCTTTTTACTTTCAATAGTCTGTTAACCGATTACATAAACACGGTGCTTCTGTGGATAATGCAGCCTCATGACAGCAGAAGAGTTTATTTACAATGTTCTAATGGTTTTCTGTCATCTTTACTCGGAGTGGGAGGAGCCTCTTTTGAGTGAGTCATGCATGTTGGAGTTACCTTGTATTGTCTTGCTTGCGACCTTGTAGGCGACCCAAATATCCGTCTCCCACCGGGATGCTACTGTATAATATAAGGAGGATTTATACTATAATGTTGGTTCATATTTGGCTTTATTCAGGATGGATTTGATGGTATTTGGTGGGAAAGGTGGAAAGGCACGTATATTCTTGTGAGAGGTCACATCATACATCCTGGAGGGGTGTGTCACATATTCTGAAGGGGTGTGTCACACATATTCTGGAGGGGTGTGTCACATATATTCTGGGGGGGTGTGTCACATATTCTGGAGGGGTGTGTCACACATATTCTGGAGGGGTGTGTCACATATATCCTGGAGGGGTGTGTCACATATTCTGGAGGGGTGTGTCACATTTATTCTGGGGGGGTGTGTCACATATTCTGGGGGGGTGTGTCACATATTCTGGAGGGGTGTGTCACATATTCTGGAGGGGTGTGTCACATATTCTGGAGGGGTGTGTCACATATATCCTGGAGGGGTGTGTCACATATTCTGGAGGGGTGTGTCACATATTCTGGGGGGGGTGTGTCACATATTCTGGAGGGGTGTGTCACATATTCTTGAGGGGTGTGTCACATATATTCTGGAGGGGTGTGTCACATATTCTGGGGGGGTGTGTCACATATTCTGGAGGGGTGTGTCACATATTCTGGAGGGGTGTGTCACATATTCTGGGGGGGGTGTGTCACATATTCTGGAGGGGTGTGTCACATATTCTTGAGGGGTGTGTCACATATATTCTGGGGGGGTGTGTCACATATTCTGGGGGGGTGTGTCACATATTCTGGGGGGGTGTGTCACATATTCTGGAGGGGTGTGTCACATATTCTGGAGGGGTGTGTCACATTTTTTCTGGGGGGGTGTGTCACATATTCTGGAGGGGTGTGTCACATTTATTCTGGGGGGGTGTGTCACATATTCTGGGGGGGGTGTGTCACATATATTCTGGAGGGGTGTGTCACATATTCTGGAGGGGTGTGTCACATATATTCTGGAGGGGTGTGTCACATATTCTGGAGGGGTGTGTCACATATTCTGGAGGGGTGTGTCACATATATTCTGGAGGGGTGTGTCACATATATTCTGGAGGGGTGTGTCACATATTCTGGAGGGGTGTGTCACATATATTCTGGAGGGGTGTGTCACATATATTCTGGAGGGGTGTGTCACATATATTCTGGAGGGGTGTGTCACATATATTCTGGAGGGGTGTGTCACATATATTCTGGAGGGGTGTGTCACATATATTCTGGAGGGGTGTGTCACATATATTCTGGAGGGGTGTGTCACTGTGCAATTGTAGAAAAAGCTTCAATTGTTTCATCTGGACTCAGTTAGAAAAATTAGACCTTTCGACTTCATCCAAGAGTCATTGTCAATAACAGAATTTAGGTCGAGAACTCCGATATTAATACTGTTCTGTGGTAAGCCCCGCCCATTGGGAGGAGCCTTCCTGAAGTGGAAAGAGTTGTTTGTTTCAACAGAAACTCCCCCTTTGTATCTACCGAGCCTATTCAACCCTTTAATGATGATCACATTAGTCCTGTTCTCAGGTCTCTGCACTGCCCCCTGTGGCTCAGAGAATAGACTTTAAAGCAGGTCTGCTTGTGTACAAGTCTCTCCATGGCCTAGCACCAAAGTACATCTCAGACATGTTAGTGCCATATGAACCATCTCGGACTCTGAGGACCTCAGGGACCGGCCTCTTGCTGGTGCCCAGAGTCAGGACAAAACATGGGGAATCTGCGTTTCAGTTTTATGCAGCTAAAATCTGGAACAGTCTTCCTGAAGATGTGAGACAGGCTTCTACTCTGACAATGTTCAAATCTAAGCTAAAAACTGTTTTGTTTAGCTGCGCATATGACTGAAAGGATTTTTTCTGAAAGGATTTTTTCTTTGCACTCTTCTCTTTTGTTTGTGATTTTATTAGTTTAGAAAATCAGTTGGATTGATAATTTTTAATTTAGTTAATTTTATTGTATTTCTGTTTCTGTAATTTCTTTGTGATTTGAATGCATTTTTCCTGCTGTGAAGCACTTTGAATTGCCTTGTGTATGAAATGTGCTCTACAAATAAACTTGCCTTGCCTTGCCTTAATGGGCTTTTAGTCTCCCCTTTGTCTTTTTGAGACCCTGGCTCACCCTGAGGACCTGATTAGCATCTAAATGTCCTGGTCCTGGTCCTCTACCTCTCCAGGGGTTCAGGATCCCATTGTAGACTACAGGAAGATTGAATCTTAGCCCTCCATTCCTGTTTAAAGAAGGTTTTAGGTTGAGGTTGAGGCCCGCTTGGGCCCTCAACAGAGTGAAGAGAACCAAGAAGCAGGACAAAAGGGAAACTGAACAGAGAAGGAAGGGTGTCTCTATCCCTTATGTCTCTGGCCTGTCGGAAAAACTGCAGAGAATTTTTAGACAACACGAAGTCCCTGTTTATTTTAAACCAGGAAACACTTTAAGACAAAAACTGGTTCACCCAAAGGACAAGTTGCCGACTCAAAAACAGAGCAATGTAGTTTATTCGATCCAATGCAGTGAAGAAAGTTGTAAAGAACGTTACATAGGTGAGACGAAACAGCCTCTACACAAGAGGCTTTATCAGCACAGAAGAAATACTAGTTCAGGACCTCAGAGTGCCGTGCATCTCCATCTTGAAGCCTCTAATCACTCGTTTGAAGACGGTGATGTGAAGGTTTTAAGCAGGAGAAAAGATGGTTTGAAAGAGGAGTCAAGGAAGCTATTTTTGTTAAAAAAGAAAGACCTTCTTTAAACAGAAACGGAGGGCTAAGATTCAATCTTCCTGTAGTGTACAATGGTATATTGAACCCCTGGAGAGGTAGAGGACCAGGACCAGGACATTTAGATGCTAATCAGGTCCTCAGGGTGAGCCAGGGTCTCAAAAAGACAAAGGGGAGACTAAAAGCCCATTAAAGGGTTGAATAGGCTCTGTAGATACAAGGGGGAGTTTCTGTTGAAACAAACAACTCTTTCCACTTCAGGAAGGCTCCTCCCAATGGGCTGGACTTACCACAGAATAGTATAAATATCGGAGTTCTCGACCTAAATTCTTTTATTGACCAGTCCAGATGAAACAACTGAAGCTTTTTCTACAATGGAACACGCCTGGACGAATGAGGGATTACACCCACATACTCTCTGTGTAATCTAAAAAAAGATGATCTGAACAGACACCGGGATTAATCTGCCTCAGTTCATGATTTGCATAACTTTTCTATGATTGATCGGATAAATCCCGTTTTTTTTGCGAGGAATAATTATGGTATTCTGCTTTCTATGTAAATATTCTTTGCCATTCATGTCGGACATTCTCTGAATAAGTGGGATGGCGACAGGGCCGTAAATGGCTGTGCCCGGCAAACAAAGAGTGTCATCGGTTTGAATAACAAATCAATTTTGGTTGGGCCCTACTGATTCCAAAAATAAAGCATGTAATTAATGTCTTGAGAAAGTCCTTTAACTTAATCGCTTGTTTCTCCGGCCCTAAAACGCACACACTTAACTCCAAGTGACATCTAAATGTAAGCGTCCCGATATACTGTAGATCAATTTGTTTTGGGATCAATTTGAACAACAACAGAATGACTTTGATCGCCGCTCGGATGAAATGTGCTTCTCCGTCTTCTGCTCTTTCACAGTTCATGCGTTGACAGCAGTGTTCAGGTATTTTTCTGCTCCGCTCAAACCATGATCCATTCATGTGTTCACAGCTTCGCCAGGGGGTTCCAAACAGTTCACCTTGAGTCCCACCTCCATGAGCTGGGAGGACGCACGGAGCTACTGCAGAACGCACTACACGGACCTGGCCATGATCCAAGATGAGGCCGAGAATACTAGAGCGGCTTCTGTTCTTGTGCCGAACCGGTGGACGTGGTCTGGCCTGTACAGAGAGCCCTGGAGGTGGTCCGATGGCAGCGACAGCCAATTCAAAAACTGGAGGTCCGGAGAACCAAATAATCTCTATGGAATGGAACACTGTGTTGAGGAACAAGACACTCTAGTCTGGAACGATAAACCTTGTTCAGCGATGCAGCCATTTGTCTGTGCAAAAGGTGACACGGATAAACACATTTATTAAGAACTTTTTAAAAACTTTCCTCTAGGTCTAAAACTCTTTTTGCCAATTCCAGCTTTAAAGACCAAGACAAACCACATTGGCCTTAAACTTCAGTCTGATGTAGACCTTTCTGATCCGACCTATTCTACACAGATAATAAGACAGGTACATTCTTTTTATTCCTTTCCTTTTTCCAAATGTTTTCCATTCCTTATGTTTTTATTGTTGTTCTCTTCTTGTAGATCACCTTAATACTACAGGATATGGGACTCACCGACTTCAAGGTCAAATGGAATGTTCTACCTCGGAAAGTCGATAAACAGACATAGCAAAGTTTAACGTTTAAAGTTTAAAGATGAAGCTTTCATTCAGAGTTGGATAAGCGTTTCTTTCAAGTTGCACATGAACAGCTTTCAAAGTTGTTTGACATGTGGAATAAATTGTGTAAATTGTATAAGCAAAACAAATGATCTTGACCTGACCTACCAAATACGCATTTGAACACTTAAATGATTTGCATGAGCCATAAAATGGCAAGAGCCATTGCTATGGTTTATTCTTCTTCTTATCCTTTTTTTCTCGTTTTGTAATCGCGTTTTTGACCCTCTGAACGTCGACAAAAAGTCCCACTTGGGGTAGATACGCGATTGGCTCTGCGAAAAATGCAATCATTTGAAGATCACAAGACTCTACAACGCCCCCTAGAGCAAAAATTAGAAGCTTCAAATTTGGCCGAGGCACATGAAATTTGGAGCAGTGACAGAGCTCCTGTGACGACTAAAAGACACTTGGCAGCATTGCTGTATGACGGACCAAAAGTCCCAGGGTTTTAGTCTGATTGAGCTCAAAACAACACTCTCCGCATCCAGACACATGGAAATGTAATAATCAGCCAAGTTTTTTCTTAACTCTTTACGGTCTCCGCGTGGCACCTACTGACCTACTGAGCTCAAATTTCACTCACTGATGCGTTTTTATGGCCTGATTGTAAATAATTAATACCCATATAACAAAATGAAAAAAAGTGCATTACAGATATGTATTTTTCACTATTGGCCAGCAGGGGCGCAATAAATGCTCACAAACACATTCAAATCATTCTGGAGCGATAACGCTTTATCTGATTGGGTTGAAATTGTAATCATTTGTATATATATATGGGCCTAATGTTTAAACATGCAAAGAAACCAATTCTGATTAATAAACTCACTTAAATGCACATATATTTTGATTTAGACATAGTATTTGGATGAGATGAACTATAACCTCTTGGGCTTAAGGATAGAATATTTTATCCTTGGTGCGTGCTCTTTTTATTAGATCATTTGCTTGACCTTAGCATTAGCATTAGCATTAGGGTTAGGAACGGGAAGGAAGGAGGGGGTCTCCCACAATGCACTGCGCAGCGCTAGCATTAGCATGACACCCTGACAGTGACCGACAAAAAATCCTCTGCTATTTATGAGAGTTTCACCTGAAATAAAAAAGTCTAAAGAATAAAGTCTAAAGTCTAAAGTCTAAGACGCACAACTACTGTGGGTGGCAGTAATGAAACATTTCCTTTTTTACAAAATAAAGGCTGCTGTGTTTTACAGATATAGGAGCAGTTTTATTTTGACATGGCCTGACAGTGACATCTGTTACAAACTTGTATATAATATGTACGTAAAATAGATTTATAACACAACTCCTTTGGATCATTTACATTATTAAACTATGAGAATCTATCCAATCCAACTTTAATTGCATAGCACATTTTACCAACACAAAGTCTCCAAAGTGCTGCACAGAGTACAAAACAAGCACAAGAAAATAGAAACCAAATAAAATCAACATAAAAATATACAAAATGATAAAAGACTCATGCCGGGTTAAATGTTCGTGAATAAAAGTGCATTTTTAGACAAGATTTAAAAGCATCAACTGAAGGTGCAGTCTTTATGTGGGAGGAAGAGCGTTCCAAAGTGTGGGACCGCACAAGAGCGTTCCAAAGTGTGGGGCCGCACAAGAGCGTTCCAAAGTGTGGGGCCCACTACAGGAAAGGCCACGGATCGCCCGCTCCGGGTCAATAAAAGATAAAAAAACGATTTGAGTCTACATAAAAGCCAGAGGTGATAAAAGCTAGATTTACCAACGGCATTATCTGCTTGGCAAACTTAAAATCTACATCAATGATGGTGCGCTCGGCTCCCAGCCCTCGGCTCCCGGGGCGCTCGGCTCCCGGCAAGGCACGTCGAGGTTGTCAGCTTTCGATGGAGGACGCTTGTGGCGAGAGCCACCATTGCCGCTTGCGCCTCTAATTATTATTATTTTTTTTATAATGAGTAGCTAAATGTGTTTTGTTTTTCCAGCTAATCTAGTTATATATCACAGACCTGTCGACTTTTGCTGCTCAAACTCTATTTGAGCTCACTATTTTATGTAGTTTAAGTTTGGCAAGAATAAACTATTGAACCTCAGAGACCAGCCTCCTGCTGGTGCCAGAGTCAGGACTAAACATGGACCGGCCTCCTGCTGGTGCCAGAGTCAGGACTAAACATGGAGCGGCCTCCTGCTGGTGCCAGAGTCAGGACTAAACATGGACCGGCCTCCTGCTGGTGCCAGAGTCAGGAGTAAACATGGAGCGGCCTCCTGCTGGTGCCAGAGTCAGGACTAAACATGGACTGGCCTCCTGCTGGTGCCAGAGTCAGGACTAAACATGGACTGGCCTCCTGCTGGTGCCAGAGTCAGGAGTAAACATGGACCGGCCTCCTGCTGGTGCCAGAGTCAGGACTAAACATGGACCGGCCTCCTGCTGGTGCCAGAGTCAGGACTAAACATGGAGCGGCCTCCTGCTGGTGCCAGAGTCAGGACTAAACATGGACCGGCCTCCTGCTGGTGCCAGAGTCAGGAGTAAACATGGAGCGGCCTCCTGCTGGTGCCAGAGTCAGGACTAAACATGGACTGGCCTCCTGCTGGTGCCAGAGTCAGGAGTAAACATGGAGCGGCCTCCTGCTGGTGCCAGAGTCAGGACTAAACATGGACCGGCCTCCTGCTGGTGCCAGAGTCAGGAGTAAACATGGAGCGGCCTCCTGCTGGTGCCAGAGTCAGGACTAAACATGGACTGGCCTCCTGCTGGTGCCAGAGTCAGGACTAAACATGGACTGGCCTCCTGCTGGTGCCAGAGTCTCTTGTTTAAACAGTTTTAGCTGTGTTTGACTGAAAGGATTTTCTTTGCACTCTTCTTTTTTAGGTCTTAAACTGTTTTGTGATTTTTGTCATGTCTGTGTGATTTAAATGTATTTATTTCCTGTCGTGTGAAGCACTTTGAATTGCCTTGTGTATCAAATCTGCTCTAGAAATAAACTTGCCATTAATCAACCTCACGAGTTTTGGTGGTTTGTTGTAAATAGTAGAAATAATGTAGAAATAAAAATACCACAAATAATACAAACACTAATGCCATTAACACAAGACATTTCTGCGATGACAACACCAGGCAGAGATGAGCCGACTAGAAAGCTCCTGGGGTCAAAACAAAAGTCACATTTCGACTGGTTCACTTTGGAGCAGATTGGGACAGTCCACCACCAGTGAACGTCCTGAGAAGAGACATTGAGACAGTGAACTCAAACATCTGGGGATTCATTTGAACCACAAACTGGACTGGACTCACAGCACAGATGCATCGTACAGAAAGGGCCAAAGTCGGTTCTTCCTCCTGAGGAGACTCAGTCCTTTTGAAGCGAGGGGCCTGCTCCTGAGTGTCGCCCCCTGCAGGACGCTCTGGAGAGCAGCAGACTGTTCCACCCTCACTGTGTGAACGAGAGGTTTCACAGGTCTTTTCTTCTGCTGCTGTCAGACTCTACACTGAACACTGCTAACAGTTAAGTGTCATTCATCTCTTGTAATCATGTGCAATACTGTAATATAATTGTAGTAATCTCTGATGCAATCCTCACTGAAGTCATGTATTCTGTAAATAATCATAGCCATAGCCTCTTATTGTACATGATATTATAATACACTTGAAGTCACATTAACATTAACATTAAAGTTATTTATCTTATTTTATTACAGACTTGCAACATTGAAATTTCCCTATTTTGGGAAAAAAAGGTTTTCTTATCTTATCTTAAAAGTGTCTTAAGTGAATCATATTATATACCTGTTGAAGCGATCCAAAGGGGGCAGTATGAGGTCTTGCTTCCAAAAAAGTCTCTTGAATTGATTCGAGAGAGAACTGAGTCTGAGTCTGTCTCAGATGAAAAGTGACAAAAAGCAGTTACCAAATTAAAATCAAATCTTACCAAACTTTGATTTGATCTTGTGATAAACCGCTGTACTTCCAGTGATGATAACTTTATATATTGATCCGACAGTCCTCATGATGAACGACTCTTCACCTTCAGAAGTTTCAAGGGGTTCAGTGCCTGCTGGGTAACTTCATCGTGGTCAGTCAGGGCAGTCCAGCCCTGGCTCAGCATTTCTTGGCATCAGAGAACAAAAGCTGGAACATCAAGAAGAAGAACAAATTCAGTGGCTTGCTCTCTATGTTTTTCTCTACATTGTCCTCCTGAAAGTCTGGCACTGATGGTGGATGTTGAGACAGAACTGAACAAGCAACATTCCACAGACCTATGACTTTTAGATCATGACAAACTACATGAGACTAGTGACAAAAATTGATATTGCAATATTTATTTTAAATGATGTATCTGTAAATGTCTGGGTTAAGGTTCAAGTATTTGCACATTTATAATTTCAGACCCTTTACACTACACGTTTCTGTCTTTTTTACAGCTCACCTTTTTGTTTTTAAGACTCAGGGCTCTTGCTACGTACATATCGGGATGGAGGGGATGTCATATTCCTAACATGATACATGAAAATGGCCCGCCATCCGATTTGACATGGGGGGAAAGTAAACCATCCCTAAAACCGAACTTCCTCACATATTTTAGGCAGCGCCATGATCAAAATACTACTTCAAATAGTAAGGGGCGTTCAGACCGCTGCTTGAAACGTCCAGTTTACATTCAAAGTTATTGTGGACGTGCCTCTCTTCACCTTTGAAGTATCTGTGAGACCCAGACAATCGTTTTTGGACTTTGTAAAGTAATTACACCAAAGCCACTTTCTTCACCTGATTCCTGTGTCTACTGCTGGTAATATTGTTTTGACAAGAAACATTAGTTTCTCACTAGAGCGTCCTCTTGAGACCATCTCAATGTGGTCACCTCTCAATTTCACATTGTGAGAGGGGGTTCTCCACTTTAGGGAGAACCTGATGCTCCTGCAACTGAAGGTCCAAATAACCCCGATGATCCTGACCATGAGGCCTGTGTCCAATGGATGAAAAGGCCAAGAAGAGTTGATGTGTCTAAATGATTTCAGCATTATAATACTGCCTTCCCCCATTAGCTAAACATGTTACAATTTTCATTACATACATAAATTGTGAATATTGTATGAATGATAGTATTATGATACAGTGCTCACTGGTAATACATTTAAATGACATTGTATTTGTGTTTATTTATCATTTCCATGATTCCATTACGTTTTGGGTAGCCTGTATTCCAATGACTTTTTAGGGTGCATGGACCTTTGGAAATAATGAAGGTACATTAAACCATCCTTGAAGGAAAATGGAACCCCACATGAGGCATATTTATCACCCTTTTAAAAGATTCTGGGGAGAGCACTGACACTATATACTTATATTAGATACTAGATATTAGATACATTTCCTGATATATCTCCTACTTCTACGTGAAATGCTTTGCCAGCTTGAATAATGAATGTAATGTACTTGGACGTCAAACTGAGCTCAAACTGGTTTGAATGGCTAAACCTTCCAAATTCAAATACAGCATATTTGACTGAGCTTTGACTGAGCACTGACAATATGTTCCAGTGGTTTATCCCTGACAATAATGAGAATCTCTTTTGAAAACAATTGCCTTTCCAGAAAATACATAGCAAATGTAAAGCCATCTGACATATATTAAGTGAGCGGGCATGAGCTGTGAGGCAGCGGTTAGAACCAGACTGTAGGAAGACACCAGCTACAGGAAAGGACCATTCTGACACTTGAACACATCTGCAAACTACAAGCCAGTTGTCTGAACACCACATACTTTCAATTCTGGGACATTTCTACAAAAAAATTCACAGCTCTGCAATGGTCTCTCCCGTCCCTCCCATCGTGGCCAATTTGTACATGGAGCAGTTTCAGAAGAAAGCATTGGCCTCCTTTTTCAGGCGACATAGATGACACATTAGTGACAATCAAGAAACAAGAGCTGGAAGTCTTCTCAGAGCAAATCATTCCGGTGAAAATCATGTTTATAAGAGAAGACGCAAAGGAAAACTGCTTGGTCTTTCTTGACTGTTATACTATCAGAAATGACGCGAAGCTCGAATTAGAAGTATAAAAAACTTACACACATGGATCAGTACCTTTGACTCTTAGAGTGATCAGAACTTTACAACACAGAGCCCAAGAAGTGACCAGCTCAGAGGGCAAGGGTAAGGAGTAAACAAATCACATCCGGAATGCCCTCTCAACCTGTGCTTTCCCTGCTTGAGCTCTTTACACAGGTAAGAGAACCAAAAAGCAGGACAAAAAGGACAAAGGGGAAACAGAACAAAGAAGACATTTCTTCTCTATCCCTTATGTCTCTGGACTGTCTGAAAAACTACCAAGGATTTTTAGACAGCACAAAACTAGTTTAATTTAAACCAGGCAACAAGTTCACCTTAAGGACGAGATAATGACACAATGTCTGTAATACGCTGCTCAACTTCACCCATGCATGCTCCGGTTACTTTCTGCTTTCAGCTGAGCGGCTACTGCAGCAGATACGCCCCGGCCCATGGCAGCTAACAAAAGAGACTCCATGTCACGCTACACTTCGGACACCTTAAGCCATATCTGGTGATTAGTTATATTCTCTCCTCCTTCTGATTGCAAGAATCTCCGTCTGGGCCGGCAGGAACCCGTTTGTCCAGCGGGGAGGGACCGCGGTTCTCCGAGTCAGGTTTGCGAGCCATGTTAGCCTTGTTAGCTTTGTTAGCTTGTGATGCGGGCTGTTTTCTAATGGGACCGTGGGCCTTCAGCTTTGTTTGTTTTGGTCCCGTCGTGTTACATGATTTGCGTCTTCCGTGTTTACTCATCTCTTGTTCTTGTTCATCTCATGTGATATTCTTTCACAATCCGGTAGCAAATAATATTTGAGAATTGAATTTAATTGAGAAATTAAACTAAATGTATAAATATTATTTATACATTTAGTTTAATTTTCAATTAAATTCAATTTATTATTGTAACGCCCAAAATCACAACAGCAGTTGCCTCGAGGGGCGACAGGGAGAAATGAATCAACAATGTCTGTGGTGGCGAGGGACGATGTCCCAGGGTCCTCTGTCCTTAGACTCTCCTTCTCGGCCAGGAAAAACTACAAAAAAACCTCTTTGGGAAAAAAGCGTAGAAACCTGGAGGAGTTCCAGTGAAGGAGAGATCCGACTCTCACAGACGGACACAAGGAGACTGGAGCTGGAGCCACTCTTCAGGCAGAAGAGGGACCGTCTGAGTCGAGCTGGAGCCACTCTTCAGGCAGAAGAGGGACCGTCTGAGTCGAGCTGGACCCACTTTTCAGGCAGAAGAGGGACCGTCGGAGGCGAGCTGGAGCCACTCTTCAGGCAGATGAGGGACCGTCGGAAGCGAGCTGGAGCCACTCTTCAGGCAGATGAGGGACCGTCCACACAGGGCAGGGACCACTTCACCAGGGGAGGGGCATCTGGGTCCACAGGTCCTCAGGAGTGAGAGAAAGAAAAAGAAGGCGGTGAACAGTTTGCAAGTGGAATCAAAAAATAAATATTGTTTGATAGCATAAGTAGTCAGAAGAAGAAGAGGATAGTGCTCAAGCTGTCATACTTCCCCCAGCATAGTTACTCCTAGGGCAGCGTAGCTGAAGCTGTGGGTTTATCTTTCTGTTCCTAACTACTCTGACCATAAGCGATTTCGAAGAGGAACGTTTTAAGCCTGGACTTAAATGAAGAGACTGTGTCAGCATATTTAACATGGGTCGGGAGCTGATTCCATAACACAGGAGCTTGGTAGCTAAACGCTCTACCTCCTACAGTACTTTTAGAGACTCTTGGCACCACCAGAAGGCCAGCATTCTGAGAGCGAAGAGCTCTGTTTGGATGATATGGTTCTATAGCATCTTTGAGGTAGGATGGGGCCATGTCATTTATGGCTTTGTAGGTCAAGAGTAGAATTTTGAATTTGATTCTGGACTCGACGGGGAGCCAGTGAAGAGACTTCAGCACTGGCGTAATGTGCTCTCTTCTTTTTGTTCCTGTTAGTAATCTTGCTGCTGCATTTTGAACCAGTTGAAAGCTTTTTATGGAGCTTTTAGGACACGCTGCAAGCAGGGAGTTACAGTCTAATCTAGTCGTTACAAATGCATGGATAAGTTTTTCGGCATCACTTTTAGGCAGAATTCTTCTGATTTTGGCTCTTGTTGCGCAAATGGAAATAGGCTGTTTTACAAGCTTGATTTATATGAGCTTTAAATGAGAGCTCCTGGTCAAATAAGACTCCAAGGTTTCTTACAGTAGAACTGGAGGCTACACTGACATTGTCCAGTGTGACTATCTGCTCAGATAGAGCGTCTCGTAGATGCTTAGGGCCAAGCACAATGACCTCGGTTTTTTCAGGGTTAAGAAGCAGGTAGTTTAGTGTCATCCAGGTTTTTATCTCCTTCACACAAGTACTAAGTCTGTCTACTTGATCGCTCTGATCAGGTTCATTGATAAATACAGCTGAGTGTCGTCTGCATAGCAGTGGAAGTTAATGTCATGTGACCTGATAATGTTGCCTAATGGCAGCATATAAAGAGTAAACAGAATTGGACCGAGTACCGAACCCTGTGGCACACCGTAAATTACTTTAGAGCTTGGTGAGGAGCTCTGGTTTACATTAACAAATTGGAACCTATCAGATAAATAGGATTTAAACCAGCTGAGGGCTGTTCCTCCAACACCTACATCACATTCGAACCTCTGCAGTAGAATGTTGTGGTCGATGGTGTCAAACGCTGCGCTGAGGTCCAACAGAACCAGGATTGAGACCAGTCCATCGTCAGCGGCTAATAACAAATCATTTGTTACTTTAACTAGTGCAGTTTCAGTGCTGTGGTGGGCTCTGAACCCTGACTGGAAGACTTCAAATAAGTTATTGTCCTGCAGGTGGCGACAAAGCTGTTTTACTACAACTTTTTCAAGGATTTTAGAGACGAAGGGAAGATTTGAAATAGGTCTGTAGTTTACCAATAGGTCGGGATCTAGATTAGGCTTTTTCAGAAGAGGTTTAATGACTGCATGTTTGAAGGACTGTGGAACATAGCCACTTTCGAGTGAAGTATTTATTATATTAAGAATAGGGTCTATAATTAGGGGAAGAATGTCTTTGAGGAGTCTGCTTAGAATGGGGTCTAGGACACAAGTTGAGCTTTTAGAGGACATAATGGCTGAAGTTATCTCTGCTTGATCAACAGCTGTGAACCTTTCTAGGTTTACAGGTGGATTTATATGGGACGTTAGATTTACAGCTTGGGCTAGTTCAGGGCTAATAGCGGGGGTAATTTCATCTAATTTATCTCTGATTGTTTTTATTTTATTATTAAAAAATAGGAGGAAATCATCAGAGCTAAGTGTAGCTGGGATTGAGGGCTCTACTGCACTGTGACAGTTTGTTAGCCTAGCTACAGTGCTGAAAAGGAATTTAGTGTTACTTTTGTTGACTTCTATTAGATTTGAATAATATCTGGTTTGGGCCTTACGCAGAGCCTGCTTATAGGACAGCAGGCAACTTTTCCTGCTTTTAGGGATTCTTCGGTGTGAGAGCGACGAAATAATCCCTCTAACTTTCTAACTCTTTGTTTATGTGAACGCAGTTCTTGGTTGTACCATGGGGAGGCGCGCTTTGGCCTAATGACCTTCTGTTTTAACGGCGCGACAACGTCAAGAGCAGACTTCAGAGAATTCATGGTCAAGTCGACACATTGATCACTTAAACTGGGACTAAAGCTGTTCTCAGCAGGATCACATGACATGATCACATGACAGGATCACATGACATGATCACATGACATGTCACTGAATATTGGCTCTATTATTTCTTTGAATTTTGAGATAGATTTTTCAGATATTGTCCTTTTCATTATAACTTTATTTTGTGGGACTGGATGATCTTTAAGAATAAACTGAAAGGTAATTAGGAAATGATCTGACAATATAGGGTTTTGAGGGAGGACAATGAGGTCACTAATCTCTGTTCCATACGTTAGGACAAGATCCAGAGTGTTCTTGTGAGTGTGAGTCGCTTTATTTACATTCTGAGTGAAACCAATGCTGTCTAACAAGGCGCTGAAGGCATTACTGAGAGAGTCATCACTCATGTTCACGTGGATATTAAAGTCTCCAACTATAACTATTTTATCCCAGGCTAACACTAAGTTTGATATAAAGTCAGAAAACTCTGTTAAAAACTCTGAGTAGGGACCAGGAGGTCGGTAGATAACTATGAACAAAACTCCTTTTTGGTTTTTCATATTTGGACATGTGATTGACAGCATAAGGCTTTCAAATGAGTGAAATGCATTGTTAGTTTTAGGGCTCATGAGTAGGCTTGAGTGTGAGATCACTGCCACACCACCACCTCGGCCTGTGCTCCTGGCAGTCTGAAAGTTAACATGGCTGGGTGGGGTGGACTCATTTAGTCTGACGTAGTCGTCTTGTTGAAGCCACGTTTCAGTTAGAGCTAGAAGATCTATGTTATAGTCACTAATTAATTCATTAACTAAGAGCGATTTGGAGGAAATTGCTCTAATGTTTAGCAGTCCACATTTTACGTGTTTATTCATTTGTGTATTTGTGATTGTTATTTTCCTTAAGTTATTTGGTCTGACGCCTGAAATATTTTTTCTGAGATGTGACTTTTTGGCATTATTTGTACGAGGGACACGAGGGACACGAGGGACACACACAGTCTCTATCTGTCTTGAATCTGAACACTTCACATGTAACAGAACGGGTGAGAGTTCAGCGACAGAGGAGCGTCTTGAACTGCTGCTCTGCACCTGGGGCTCATCCCTAGATGGTCACTTAACACGACTAAGACTATCGGTCAAATTCCGAACTAATAGGGATGTACCCTCCGAAGTCGGATGGATGCCATCCCTGCGTATGAGCCCGGGCTTTCCCCAAAACGCACTCCAGTTATCAATAAAGACAACGTTGTTTTGAGGGCACCATCTGGATAACCAGCTGTTGAATGCTGAGAGACGGCTGTACAATTCAGCATTGATCCGATTGGGCAGGGGACCAGAAAATATTACAGTGTCCGACATCGACTTCGCTAGGTCACACACCGCGGCTACTTGAACTTTGAGCACCTCTGATTGTCTCCGCCGGGCGTCGTTACCGCCTGCGTGAACCACGACTCGCCGGAAACGGGTCCTGCTCCGCTTTAAGATCCTAAGGTTTCCTTCGATGTCACCCATTCTGGCCCCCGGGTAACACCTAACGCTAGCAGCTGGCAGCTTCACGTCTCTAACAATAGAACTCCCGATTACAAGAGTTTCTCTCGTGTGTTCAGCGGGCGTGTGATCGCTGAGGGGAGAAAACCTATTATAGACGTGAAGCTCACGGCGCTCTGAGGTTCGGCGTTTAGCGCCTTGTCCCCTCCGAACTGTCACAAAATGGTCCCTATTCTGTTCCTGGTCTAGTCCCGGCTGCACGGGAGACGCTGAGGGGCTGAGCTCGGCCTTACTGCTACTGCTAATGCTAATGCTACGCCCTGCAGCGCGGTCCGGTAGCCCTCGCGCTAAAACCGAACTATAACTGGACTTAAGCTCCTCTAAACAGCGGATCCGCGCTTCTAACTCCGTAACCCTGGCAACCAAAACTACCACTACACTGCACTTCACGCACCTGTCATCAGAGAAGGAGCCAGGGTTCTGACTCGACATATGACAGCTCAAACAGGTAAAGGTAGATCCAGCCATGACGCTAGCGGCTAGGCTACGCTAGGCTAGTTCAGGCTGGAGCTAGAGAGTGAGGAGGGCTTTTTAATCCACGAAATAATGAAAAGCGAGCGGCTTGAGGCTCCGGATTGTTTGCGGAGATTAAACAATGTTTCATAGGGACATGGCAATTTCCCAGCATCTCGTGTCCTTTGACCCTCTAAATACCTTTAAATCATAATCAGAAAGGGTTTTATTGCCATTATCTGTTAACATAATTCACAAACTAGGAATGACTTTGGCATTGAGCTGCAACACACAACAATAAATAAGAGTAGTGGCAATATATATCAAAATATATAAAAAAGGACAAGACTTTTTTTAATTTTTTTAATTTTTGGGATTTTACAAATAAAATAAAATAGACTTGGACTGAATATATGCACAATTTACAGTTGATCAGAATAGTACAAAAACATATTCAATAATTGCTGCATAAAGCAAGTTACTTGCTTTATGTCTTTCTTAGTAGGATTCAAGTCAAAACTTTTTATTCTTTATCAAAATGTTTCCATCTGCAGCTGGCTGCACGGGAGGATGTAGTGTGTTTAACTCTGTTAACTCTCTCTGGAGGGAGTCCGGGGTGGTGATGGGGGAGTCTGTGATGGTGAGGGGGGGCTGTTACTTTCCTGAACTCCACGATCATCTCCACTGTCTTCTGGGCGTTGAACTGCACCAGGACACAAGCCGGTCCACCTCCCTCCTGTAGACAGACTCATCCCCGTCCGAGATGAGCCCGATGAGGGTGGTGTCGTCAAACTTGATCAGTTTTACAGAGTCGTTGCTGGAGATGCAGCAGTTTGTGGACAAGGAGAAGAGCAGAGGAGAAAGTACACAGCCCTGTGGAGCTCCTGTGCTGTACGAGTGTCTGAGACATTCTTCCCCAGACGCACACACTGCCTCTGTCAGGAAGTCAGTGCTCCCCCTGCAGGTGGAGTCAGGCACGTTGAGCTGGGAGAGCTTGTCCTGGAGCAGAGCAGGAGGTGCTGTTGATGCAGAGCTGAAGGCCACAAACAGGATCCTGGTGTAGGTTCCCGGGGAGTCCAGGTGCTGCAGGGTTAAGTGGAGGGCCAGGTTGATGGTGTCGTCCACAGGGAGGTGAAGGACTTGAGGTGGGGGACCAGATGCTCAGATGACTTCATGATTACAGACGTCAGCACCACAGGCATGTAGTCATTAAGTCCAGTGATCCCGGGCTTCTTGGGGACAGGGACAATGATGGACTACTTGAAGCTGGGACATGACTCCAGGAAGTGTTAAAGATATCAGTGAAGATGGGGGCCAGCTCTGTAATATTTGATTGTACATCTCATCATGGGTCTTTTATTTCGATAAATCACTTGCTCTCATTTTACATGGGTTTTAATTCGGTATTTATGTTTTTACTCGGTCACTCCACTGTCTTCCATTTACAGTTTTATCCCAGAACCCCCAAACCCCGTCGCACATGTATTTTAAGCAACATGTTATTTTGCCATTCAGTTTGATTTGTTTATTTTTGCAGTGCTTTGTTTGCATTTTGTGTATTTTCTTTTGTTAGTTATTTGCATGAATTCTGTTTAATTTACTACATTTGTGTCCCTTGTAACCTTAACCCTTTACATTAGTCCAACACCTTTAACTTCTGTGATATTTAAATAAAACAAATGCAGTTTGTAGTTAATCCACCTCTCTTTATTGTCCAGACCTAGTGCAGCTTTAATCTGGTTCAGTTGTAGCTTTAATTGTGGGGCCAGGGTCCCATTCCCTGGGTGGCGTTGTTGGTGCTGTTACTTTAGGTCTCATATCCACCGCTCATGTCACATGTCTGCTCAGGTGATAAAGCCCATGTTAGAGGCAAGACAAGTTTATTTGTAGAGCACATTTCATACACAAGGCAATTCAAAGTGCTTCACACAGCAGGAAAAATGCAATAATTTCATCATAAAATGACAAAGAAATGACAGAAACAGAAATACAATAAAATTAACTAAATTAAAAATTATCAATCCAACTGATTGTCTAAACTAATAACTAACTAAATCCTTTCAGTCATATGCACAGCTAAACAAAACTGTTTTTAGCTTAGGTTTGAACATTGTCAGAGTAGAAGCCTGTCTCTGAAATGCAGATTCCCCATGTTTAGTCCTGACTCTGGCACCAGCAGGAGGCCGGTCCATGTTTAGTCCTGACTCTGGCACCAGCAGGAGGACGGTCCATGTTTAGTCCTGACTCTGGCAGCAGCAGGAGGCCGCTCCATGTTTAGTCCTGACTCTGGCACCAGCAGGAGGCCGGTCCATGTTTAGTCCTGACTCTGGGCACCAGCAGGAGGCCGGTCCATGTTTAGTCCTGACTCTGGCACCAGCAGGAGGTCGGTCCATGTTTAGTCCTGACTCTGGCACCAGCAGGAGGCCGGTCCATGTTTAGTCCTGACTCTGGCACCAGCAGGAGGCCGGTCCATGTTTAGTCCTGACTCTGGCACCAGCAGGAGTCCGGTCCATGTTTAGTCCTGACTCTGGCACCAGCAGGAGGTCGGTCCATGTTTAGTCCTGACTCTGGCACCAGCAGGAGGCCGCTCCATGTTTAGTCCTGACTCTGGCACCAGCAGGAGGCCGGTCCATGTTTAGTCCTGACTCTGGCACCAGCAGGAGGCCCGTCCATGTTTAGTCCTGACTCTGGCACCAGCAGGAGGCCGGTCCCTGAGGTCCTCAGAATCCGAGATGGTTCATATGGCACTAACATGTCCAAGATGTACTTTGGTGCTAGGCCATGGAGAGACTTGTACACAAGCAGAGCTGCTTTAAAGTCTCTTCTCTGAGCCACAGGGGGCAGTGCAGAGACCTGAGAACAGGACTAATGTGATCATACTTCCTGGTTCTAGTCAGGACCCGAGCAGCAGCGTTCTGGATGTACTGCAGCTGTTTTACAACTCGTTTGGAGAGGCCAGTGAGCGGCCGTTACAGTAGTCTAATCTACTGGAGACAAACGCATGGATAAGTCTCTCTAAATCTGGTTTTGACACTATATTTTGATTTTGGCAATGTTTTTTATATGGTAAAAAGCTGCTGATGTTATTGATTTGACGTGGCTATTAAAGTTCAAGTCTGAGTCCATTATTACCCACATATTTCTAACTTGGTTTGTAGGTTTTAGAGCGAGACTCTGGAGGTGACCGCTAACACTTTCTCTTTGTTTCTGTGGGCCAAAAACGATTATTTCAGTCTTGTCTGAGTTCAGCTGGAGAAAGTTGTTTTGCCTCCACAAACTGATCTGTTGGATGCAGTGACAGAGTGAATCTACTGGTCCAGATTCACCTGCGACAGTGAAACATAGATCTGAGTGTCGTCTGCATAATTGTGATAGGACACATTTTCACTGCGTATCAACTGACCTAACGGCAGCATGTAGAGGTTGAACAGAAGGGGACCCAGGACTGACCCTTGGGGCACTCCACAGGTCAGGGTCACGTGGTCTGAGACACAGCTACCAATTTCAACAAAGTACTTCCTGTCTTCCAGATAGGACCTTAACCAGTTTAGGGCAGTGCCAGTGATGCCCACCCAGTCCTCTAGTCTCTGTAAGAGGATCCCATGATCGACAGTGTCAAAAGCAGCACTCAGATCTAACAGAATTAAGACTGAGGCTTTGCCCGTGTCAGTGTTCAGGGGGATGTCATTTGTCACCTTGACAAGAGCAGTCTCAGTGCTGTGATGAGGTCTAAAACCTGACTGAAAAACATCAAATGAGTTGTTTATTAAGAGGAAATCTGTGAGCTGTTGTAAACAACATTTTCAAGGACTTTGCCCCAAAATGGCAGATTAGAGATGGACCGGTCATGACTCAGGACTGCAGCATCAAGACTGCTCTTCTTTAGGAGAGGCTTTATGACCTCAGTTTTCAAAGACATTGGGAATGTTCCAGATTGAAGCAACATCTTAACTATGTGAGTGATGGTGCTAACAAACTGTTCAGCACAGACTTTAGAAATCTGGAGGCTCACACATGGAGGCAGCATGTAGATGAACTCAGACTGGTGATGATCTCATGGACAGTTTTGTCAGTTACTGGTGCAAAGTGAGTTAGCTCTAAGTGTCTTGGTGGTTTTAGGGTTATTTTTTGCATTGTGGGATTTATAGCATGTTTAATGCCCTGAACTTTGTCATTAAAGAATAATGCAAACTCATTACACTTGGATGTGGAAATGAGTTCTGGAGCTGGAGGGTTTGTTAATCTGTTTCCTGTGTTGAACAGGACACGCGAGTTGTTACTGCAGCTTCCAATAATTTCAGATAAATATCTTTCCCTAGTTCTACATAAAATGAGGTTGTACATGTTCAGCTTTTCTTTGTAAATCTCTTTTTGAACCTGGAGCTTTGACTTGCGCCATTTCCGTTCGGCCCTGCGGCACTCCCTTTTCTGTGCCCTGACCCAATCATCATGTCTCCATGGCAACTTCTGCTTATTTTTAACCATTTTAGCCTTCATAGGGGCGATGGTGTCCAGAACATTCAAAACACTAGATGTAACAGAGTTCAACAAATCATTTACATTAGAACATGAGACATTTTCAAAGTTTATCATTTCCATAAACAGTGCACCTGTGCCATCACTTATGTGTCTCCTCTGAACAACTGCAGGACCAACCGGAGGTTTGGGAGAAACAGACAGGTCAAAGAAGACACAGAAATGATCAGACAGAGCAACATCGATCACATTAACATTTGAAATATTTACCCCCTTTGTACTTATGAGATCTAGAGTGTGCCCTCTGCTGTGGGTGGGGCCTCTCTGCTGTGGGTGGGGCCTCTCTGCTGTGAGTGGGACCTCTCTGCTGTGGGTGGGGCCTCTCTGCTGTGGGTGGGGCCACTCTGCTGTGGGTGGGGCCACTCTGCTGTGGGTGGGGCCACTCTGCTGTGGGTGGGGCCTCTCACATGCTGAGTAACACTGAAGGTTTCAAGGACAGCATCAAGCTCTTTAGCGTTTCTGTCTCAAATATTATCAACATGCACATTGAAATCACCTGTAATGACCAAACCATCAAAGTCTGTGCATATGACTGAAAGCATCTCAGTAAAATCATCAATACAACTTTGGCAGTGCTGGTGAGGCTTGTATAAAACAATGAAGAGAATGGATGGAGACCGTTTTAGCTCCATTTTAAAAGATACATACTCAAATGATGAAAACACCCCAAAAGACAACCTGCGGGTCATTATTTCATCTCTAAAGACAGCACAGACTCCACCCCCTTTTTTGTTTTCTCGTGTTTCAGATTCAAACTTAAAGTTGGGTGGAGCAGATTCTATCAGAACTACATTTCCTGCGTTTTTGTCAAGCCATGTTTCAGTTAAAAACATAAAATCAAGATTATAAGAAGAAATAAAATTATTAAGAGAGATTTGTTACATAAGGATCTGACATTTAGCACAGCAAGTTTCAGACTAGTTTCAGTCGGACTGGGCTTTATCTTTTCACAGGGAATATGAATCACATTTCTCAGATTGGGCCTGACTCGCATTTTGTTTTTCCATCTGTGTGATGATGTGACTACAGAAATAGCACTAGGGGGGTTCTTTAACATAGGGCCCCGGGTTGGTTTGATTTTTAATATGCCAATAAGTCCCGGCAACGCTGAGACCCAGCGCATCCTAGCTATGGGAGATACCAGGTGAAAGAGGTTGGATGGGTGGTGGGGCTTTTGTAGCCGAGGAGACTTTAGGACCAGGTGAGAGAGCATAACATGAACAGTCCTTTGTTCAAGGTAAGAGAATGTGCAGCGTGGAAATGAACAATCGGCAGTACTGCTCTACAGCTTGTAGAGGCCACTAAAATACACTGTGACTTCCAGACAAGCTTCAGCTGCAGAAGGGAGGGGGAAATGGGCTTATTTGGATATATTTTGTGACTGTTTGAATGAAAATTAAAATCATAGTTCAATAACTTGCTTACTTTTTTATTTTGTACAGGGGAAGATCTCAATGAGAGAAGCTCTGTTTTTCATGGGGACCCTGTGTTCTAAAAGCATACATAAAACAAGTACAGAATATCAAAATACAATGTGAAAAAAACATTCAATAAGTTAAATATAATATCACATGAATACATAACAAGTGCTTTCGTTCATTTGCCACTGGTTTATAGACATGAAAGTACAAGAACATTTGCAAAACAGGCTCGGATGAAAATTTGGTTTGGAAAAATATTTAAATGTCTTGTCTGGGATCAGTCACATGGATATCAGAGGCATCAGACTAACAAGACCATTACATTTGTGGTCACAGAGAAGAGTAAGATAACACGCTTTCTAACATTGGTCATATTTTGTTTTTCTTTCTTGCATTGCCATTGAAATAAAATTGGATGGATATCAATATTTTGACTTTCCTTCTCTACGGTAAGACATTTTACACTTCTATTGTGGGCAGATTGGGATTCAGAAAACATTGCCAAGTGTAAATCACACTTGTGCTAAGTATTATTACTCTTTTCATAGGTGCCAGTTTGGTGTCATCCTACCACACCACTACCAAGTACTACTTCATCAACACTGCATTACAATGGAATGAAGCTCAACAGTACTGCAGACAGCACTACACGGACCTGGCCACCTTTTGGAGCCTGGACGATGTCCATCGAGTGGAGAGACCCAGTGGATATGGAGGGAATGCCTGGATTGGACTGTTTGATGATCCTGCTTCATGGAGAGGAATCATGGGTAACGACTCCAACTCATGGAGATGGTCTGCTACTGGGACCACCAGCCCTGGAGGGTACCAGAACTGGGCATCGGGTCAACCAGACTATAGTAATGGGGGACAACAGTGTGTTAAAATACGAAATGGATATTGGTATGACCGTGGTTGTTCGGATAAGTATCCAGTTGTTTGTTTCACAGGTAAGAGTATAGCATGTTTATATGTGGCTTGTGGACTTTATCATTATAGGAGAAGTTACTCTGAAATAGGAATAAGTTTGAGTTGACTTTTCGGACTATACAGCGCTCCATAAGCCGCGCAAATGAAATTTACAAAGAAATAATAAATTGTACAAATACGGGCCGCACTTGTCAATAACCCGCAGGTGCGCTCGTTGTAACATGAGATATTTACACAGAAAGATTGCTCCATGGTAGTAAGATAAGATGACCTTTATTTTTCCCACAGTGGGTAAATTCCAGTGTTGCAAAACAGATTAGACAGATTAAGAACATAAGTATAGTAATAAAAACAGATAACTTGTATACTCTTAATAATAATAATATCAACAACACTCTCATTTACAGCTGTTTTGTGGACAGAAAATATTGCACCAGGGATGATTGACATTATGTCACAGTATTGCACATGATTATGAAAGCTGAACGACACATGTTCAGGGCTAAAAGTGTTTGTTATAAAGTCTGACAGCAGCAGGAAGGAAAGACCTGTGAAAAGTCTCCTTCACACAGCGAGGGTGGATCAGTCTCTCACTGAAGCTGCTCTCCAGAGCGGACAGAGTGTCCTGCAGGGGGTGACACTCATGGTCCAGCATAGATGTGAATCTAGCCAGGACCCTTCTGTCCCCCACCTCCTGCACCGAGTCCAGAGCACAGCCCAGGACGGAGCTGGACTTCTTGATGACTTTGTCCAGCCTCCTCCTCTCCCTCTCTGTGATGCTGCTGCTCCAGCAGACCACACCTACAGGAGCTGATGCACCACAGAGTCATAGAAGGTCTTCAGGAGTGGCCCTGTCACTCCAGAAGACCTGAGTCTCCTCAGGAGGTAGAGCCGACTCTGGCTCTTCCTGTACAGTCTGTGTTATGAGTCCAGTCCAGTTTGTGGTTCAGATGAACACCCAGGTACTTGTATGAGTCACTCTCTCAATGTCCCGTCCCTGGATGTTCACTGGTGAGGGGGCAGCAGAGTGGTGTCTGCAGAAGTCCACCACAATCTCCTTGGTCTTGGTGTCGACGAGCTGACACCAGTCCACAAAGTCCTGCACTAGTCCTCTGTCCTCCGCATCATTGTCGTCCGTGATGAGTCTGATGATGGCAGAGTCGTCAGAGAACTTTTGCAGGACACAGCTGTCCGTGTCGTGTCTGAGGTCTGCAGTGTAGAGGGTGAAGAGGGTGTCCGAGTGTCAGACACACAGTCCCGGGTTCTTAGAAACTGGGGTCGTTTTGTGAGGTAGTCCAGGTGTTGAAGGCGCTGGAGAGATCAAGAAACAGAATCCTCACAGCCCTGCTGGGCTATTTCAGGTGAGAGAGAGAGCGGTGCAGCAGGGAGATGACGGCGTCCTCCACTCCGATGCCAGACCGATATGCAAACTGCAGCGGGTCCATGGCTGAGCTCACGGTGGAGCGAAGGTGGTCCAGGACTAGCCGCTCCAGTGTCTTCATCAGGTGGGACGTGAGAGCCACTGGCCTGAAGCTGTTGAGGTCTTTGGCGCGTGGTGTCTTGGGCACGGGTACCACACAGGAGGTCTTCAGACCTGTGGTACCACCCTCAGCTTCAGGCACATGTTGAAGACGTGCTCCATAACTCAACACAGTTCATCTGCAGGACTTAAGGAGCCTGGGGCTGATGCCGTTTGGTCCTGCTGCCTTCTTCACTTTAATCCTCTTCAGCTCACTCCTCTGTGTTGCCGTGACAGTCAGTGGTTGGCAGGGGGACTGTGTGCTGGGGGGATGGTTGGGTCCGGGTGGAGTGGTGAGCTGATGGGCTGAAGCAGAGGTGTGAAGAGGGTGTGGTCCATTGTCCAGCTGTGAAAGTGAGAGCATGCAGCTGTGCAGGGGGAGGGGTGGGTGATTGATAAAATCTCAGGAAGTGAGAGTTTAGAATGTTTACCCTCTGTAAGTCCCCCTCCGTCTGGACAGGGGGGACTTTGAAGCCTGAGATGGTTTTCAGCCTTCTCCACGCTCCCTGAATGGTTCTGCTGCAGCTGCTCCTCCATCTTCCTCTTGTAGCTGGCTTCTGCCTGCCTGATCTTCCTCCTCAGCTCCTTCTGCACAGTTCTCAGCTCCTCCTTGTTCCCTGATTTGAAAACTCTCTTCTTCTCCCTCAGCAGAGCTTTCAATTCACGGTTAATTAACGTCTTGTTTGGAAAACACAGCACCGTCCGAGAGGGAACAGTGTAGTAAACAGAAGTTCATGTAGTCTGTGATGCACTCTGTGTTCTTTCTTTATTTCTTCTTTCTTCTGTGGACCAACCCCCCTATTTTCTTTTCTTTTTTACAAAATAAACATAACATAACCTGACCAGAGAGACAGGGGGGGGGAGGGGGTAGCTCGTCTAGGGCACCAAATGTGCTGGCTGGCCGGCTCTGATTGAAGCTTCAAAGCAAAATGGGTTGAAGCTGAAAATACGTAATATTTGTCATCTTGGGGGGTTAAACCTACATTTCGTCTTTTTTTTGCTTTGAAGACGGTGAGGTGAAGGTTTTAAGCAGGGAGAAAAGATGGTTTGAAAGAGGAGTCAAGGAAGCTATTTTTGTTAAAAAAGAAAGACCTTCTTTAAACAGAAATGGAGGGCTTAGGTTTCATCTTCCTGTTATTTATAATGGGTTACTGAACCCCTGGAAAGGTAAAGGACATTCAGATGCCAATCAGGTACTCAGGGTGGTTGAGCCAGGGTCTCACAAAGACAAAGAGGATTCTAATAGCCCATTAAGATTCTGAATAGGCTAGCTCGGTAGATACAAGGGGGAGTTTCTGTTGAAACAAACAACTCTTTCTACTTCAGGAAGGCTCCTCCCAATGGGCGGGTCTTACCACAGAACAGTATTAATATCGGAGTTCTCGACCTAAATTCTGTTATTGACAATGACTCTTGGATGAGAGTCGAAACGTCTATTTTTTCAAACTGAGTCCAGATGACTACAACTGAAGCTTTTTCTACTTTGAAGCTTC
This sequence comes from Eucyclogobius newberryi, assembly GCF_026437365.1. Taxonomy (NCBI): domain Eukaryota; kingdom Metazoa; phylum Chordata; class Actinopteri; order Gobiiformes; family Gobiidae; genus Eucyclogobius; species Eucyclogobius newberryi. The sequence continues at coordinate 810,418 of NW_027315801.1, forward strand.
AATACATCGTTGTGGCAGTCATTGTTTCGAAATGCTAAAAAACTCTCGTGCGTGGGGAGCGGGGTTGGTGCAGAAAAGTTGGAAAAGCGTTTTTGCGGCATGACGCCGCGCAGATAATGATCAAGAGATTTGGCTCTAGTAACGTGCTACGCACTGACCGGAAGAAGGAAACAAAACAAACCCGCATGAGGTTTCAGCCAATCACAGAAGACGTGAGATTCTCACGTCTTCTGCTTCTGTCACTCTGACATGTCTGAGGTCTAAACTCAGGCAATTGACAATTACAGGTTTTGACAAGAAACATTAGTTTCTCACTCTCTCATCCGCTTGAGACTGTCTCAATGTGGTCATCTCACAGTTTGGGTTGAATGGGATGTGCCGTAGGGCCACTAGGGCCCCTAGGGCCCGTGGACCATGTGGATTGAGTAAACAAACATCACAGGTAGTGATGGCCAAATGAAGCCCCATGAACCATTTGAGGCTTTAGCCAATTGTATCGATACATGAGTCGATGCCTCGCAAGGTGTTTCATTTGCTCCACTACGCCATCTTGTGCTCAAAAAAATGTAATGCATGTGAAATAGTACAGCGTCACAAACCAAACAATAACCGATTTTATTGAGAAAATAACACCAATACACAAAAAATACACACACAAAAAATGATCCACCCAACGATGCATATTTATTCCATAACAATAGATTGTGTCATATGATTCAACAATAAGGCTTGATCAGGTCTCAATCTTATATTCCCCTGGTCCCAGGGCAGATGCAACTCTAATCAGCCACACAGACTTCTGAAAACTCAAGGTTTATATTAGTATTTATCTATTTCAACTATCTGAGCTTTCTCAGACCCAGGCACTGCCACGGATTATGAGGCAGTTCATTTGTGCTTGTTCTCCTCCTCCAGACGCTGCTTCAGATCATCCTGATGGAGCTTTAGTTTAAAGTCTGTATCAGAACTTGACTCATTGATCACTGTTGCAAAATGAGGCGATCATCACACATTGACACAATTGGAGAGCGTAAGTGAATCAACGCTTTGGTACTCATTCACCTTAATAAACATTTCTTCTATAATGTGCCATTCAGATATAAAATTATTAAGGCCAAGTATTTCCTGTTTGAATCATTTAGTGAGCATTTGTAATGTAAAGAGGCATTAGGGATGTTATTACTGTAGACATACGTGCTCGGTGCTTGTGCTGTTAGATATAATCAGCACCTTCCTGTGCTTCTGAAATACAAACCTGAGTAATAAACCTGAAATACTAAACTGAACTGTCATTCTAACGCAACCACTAACTGACACTGACTGACCCACGACACCCACAATGCACCGCGAGACATTGCGCGCTTCTATTTGAAAGTGACACGTATCCTGAACCAGTCACGTGACCAGAAACAAAGGTGAAGCCTCGCTTTTGTCGGTCACGTGTTTTTAAGCAAAATGACACAAGCCTCGAAGCCGGGCTTCATTTGACACGCCCCTTTTTACTCGGTACAAGCCTCGAAGCCTCGGCTTCAAATGACCCATCACTAGCGACAGGTGACATTATTTGGAGAGTTCATAACTTCTACAGATAAACTTACCAAAGGATGTTCAGGGATGTTCACAAGAGGTGAGCAGGGTCTTTCAAGCTACTATCATTTAACAACGCGTTAACATTTTATGTGAAGCCAGACAAAGTCTTTTTTGAGACGATCCCTTAGCATGTTCACACAGCACCAACCACATGAGCAACCGCAACCAGGCACCTTTTATAGGCCACTGGGTTAAATGGGCACTCCTACTCCGAGGACCAGGTAAGTTCCTAATCTTTCTAAAACAGCAAAGATAAAAGTGTCAATATACATACTTAAATCTAATACAAAGCATATTCTTTATTTAATTTACTGTGCACAATTTCATCCTTACCATATATTTTAAAACAGTTAACTCCCTAAAACACCCCGCCTATTTTCCCACAATGTTCTGCCCCGGAACCTTCTTAACGTGCTCTAGCTCCCTGGGGACAGCAACACAGGGAAGAAGAACGCAACAACAACAACAACATGCCAAAGGCAAAGAAGAATTATATAAATGCAGGTCGATTAACGCCCGCTGGGATGTTTGGGACATACGCTCCAGGATCCCTGGCCAGCCTGGTGAAGACGAAGGTAAAGAAGAGTGGGTCTGCGCTGTGGGCGGTCTGGAGAGACAGGAGATGGCGGAGGAGAGTGGATCGATGTTCGGTGGCGTTCTGGACGGCGAGGAGGAGCAGCCTTTTCTGGCTGCTGGTGCCCGGAAACGTAAAAAGTCCCTTAGCTCACCCAAGGGTTCTGGAAATGAGCAGCAAGATGAAGCTGTTGATGTTGGGGATGAGAGCAGAGACTGTAAGGTGATCATAAAGCTTGCACAGGATAATGCGTCCTTTAAGGAGTGGAATCCAGTGGAATTGACAAAGAGCCTGCATGTAGCTGTGGGAGTGATCAAGCGTGCGAGTGTCCTTAGGGACGGCTCGCTGCTGGTCGTGTGCAAGGATCAGCAAAGGAAGGCGATCGGAACTAAACGTCTGGGTGGAAAGGACATTCTTGTGTCTGATGCTGAAAGAAACACGGTCAGAGGAGTTATCGTAGGTGTCCCTACGGCGACGTCTGTAGTTGAAGTAAAGGAGAATTTGACTGGAGCTAAGGTGGTGGACGCAAGGTGGTTGAAGGTGACCCGGTCTGGAGTGAGATGTGACAGCCTGTCGGTAATGGTAACACTTGAAGGTAAATGCCTGCCTCGTGAGGTGTTCATTGGGTACATGTGCTATACCGTCATATGTTCCACCACCCTGCGTTGCTTTAAGTGCCGGCGCTTTGGGCATATTGCAGCGGTGGTAAATGTGCTGGAGATCCCGAGTATGGGAAGTGTGACGAAGGAGCAAAACTGAAGTGCTGTAACTGTGAAGAACGTAGCTCTGCCGACGGGGGATGCACGTTTAGCAAAAGAGCTGCTGAGGTTCAGAAAATGAAGGTCTCGCAAGCTATTTCCTATGCGGATGCAGTCAAAGTGTCAAGTAAAGAGGTTAAAGAGAGAGGAGCCTGCGCTGCTCCCAAGAAGTGTGAAGGTTCCAAGTGTGGAGGTTCCAAGTGTGGAGGTTCCAAGTGTGGAGGTTCCAAGTGTGGAGGTTCCAAGTGTGGAGGTTCCAAGTGTGGAGGTTCCAGAATTAATGAGAATACCTTGGTTGTGGATATTAAGGATTTTCTGCTCTTGTTGTTGTTGTTGTTGTTGTTTTATGGCGGTTGGCATCCGAGTGTTGCATTACCGCCAGACTTTATTCTTCAGACGTTTATGGTGGATGTTATAAACTGTGCTGCTCAAACTCAAAGGAGGAATGAAAGGATCAGGATCATTACTAAAGCTGAAGATTCCTTGGAACAAAAGAGCTTGAATGGCCAGAAATAGAAAACCGGCTAAAAGCGCTAAATGGGAGTCGGAGTGATGGGGATCTACTTTTGGGGAATCGGAGTGATCAGAGTGAAGAAATAGAGGTTGGGACGGTCTCCTGTCCTCGCCCAGTCTAATAGATGCACGGCTGCCAAGCAACGACATCAGTGGAAATATCAAAGCCTAAAGAATCAAGCCTAAAGAATAAAGGTGTACAGCGGAAGCGCCGAACATCAAAGAAGGAGAGGAAGATGAAGAAGAGTCAGCCCTGGAATAAAGCCGGTCGAACTCTGACATCAAAGAAGGACACTCTGAAAGATGAAATCGAAGGAATGGAGTCTGGCGGTGCTGCGGCACTTGGATGCAGATCGCCATAGAACAACAACAACAACAACAACACTGGAAGTCAAAGCACTGGAAGAAGAACTTTTAGGACTACGACAAAGTCTAAGGAATAAAGTCTGGCGGTAATGCAACACTGGGATGCCAACCGCCATAAAACAACAACAACAACAACTCTTTTGGCCGGCGCACCTAAAATGGCTGACACATAAGGTAAGTTAACATTTCATTTTGTTAAACTGATCAGTTAGTTCTTTAAAAACAGGCAAAGTCAAAGTCCAAGAGCTGTGGTGAATTTATTGTGCCAAACTCTAAAGTACAAAAACAGTGCAAAAGAGTGAGGAAGACCGATGTCCAAAAAACAAAAACACGTTCCAAGGCAGAGTTCAACTTTATTTCACGACACCTTTAACCTGTCCGCCGGCGAGCATTTTCCAAATTACAAAAGTTCTCTTACATCATAACTTTTATTTCCGTGGTCAATTCCAGCAAGTTATACATCATTTTAAAGCTCATTTTCTCATCAAAACGAATATGTCATTGATTTACATTGAATAATATGCCCCAAGAAGCAATTGCCAATAGTTTGTGAAAAAGTCTCAACTTTTACAAACGCATGTCCTGTTTGCTGTTTATGACGGACGAAACGGCTTTAATTCTGTACATCCTTGTACTCAGTCTGTCCGTAAGGAACCATTAAAAAAAAAAATACACTTATTAGAAGTTTTCCGATTTCGAGATATTGTCAAGTAAATAAAGTTTTCTTCGTTGACGCATTTCTCCGTCCATAACAAATGACCTGTTTGACTTATAAGATGGTGTTTGGCATCGATCTCTTCCTCAGACTTTTACCTACAGAATGAGACCATCCACTGTCACCGGGTTTGTTCTCTACAGCCTCCGGAGGAAAAAATGCGCCGCTTCCGTAGCGCGCGTCCATCTTTGTTCTTTGCCCTTAGCTACTGCTAACAGTCACGTAGGAGACTTTGATTGACGTATTATTCTAGCCAATAAGAATAGCTTTCGAATGGTGGGCAGGACAAAGGCCTTATTCACACATAATTCTCCCTGTTCTCATGCGTAAGGCTGTCAGAGCCTAGATATTTCTTCATTTTGCGACTAGATTTTACGCATCACGTTTTCTGATTTTATTAGCCTTTTGGACGCGCATTTTGTTAGATATATGTATTATTATACCAATACAAAAATAAAATTAAAATATTATGATTTTTTTTTTTTTTTTTTTACCTCAATTCCTGGGTAAACTCATATTTACACATTTTCACATTCATTGTTTTCAGCAGTTATAATAGATATTAGTGGTCTACAAAACATCAAAATGTATATTTTATGATCATAGAGGAGCTAAAATTGTAATAAAACAGTTTGGCACATATTTGGATCACTTTGGATGTTCCGAATATACTTTTTGATACAAAAAGGTCAAAGCACCAAAATGCCTGTTCCTAGAGATCTGAAACTTTACACAGTTGTTGTCAACAAGATAAACATCATGTACAGTGAACAGCATATGCACACAATGAAGTATGTCATGCTCAGGACCATTACAAATTAACAATATTCAGGCGAGACTAAAAAAGGATGTTTTGTTTGTTTGGGCCTCTGTAGTGTAAGTTCTGAAGCCCTGACAGTGTGACATGTGCACATCTGCAGAAACTAGAAGGTCTAAGCTTTCTAATGATGCATCACACTCACATGTGGAACATAAGATCCTCTTTTAATAAGCAATGCCATTTGGGTCCAACCAGTGTGCACAGGGCGAAATAGGTGGATGGAAACAGGTTAACTATCCAGGACTCTCTAAGTACCCCTGTTACCTGCTCTGTGACTGATGACAGACTCACCCCTTTATCCTTCACTTGCCCCTCCCACTGAACCCAACAGGGAGTTGGCCATTGTGGGCGGAACCCAGTATTTTAACACCTCATACTTAATTTTTTCCCACCTTGGCTTTTCAGTCAAAAGGCTTGAAAATGTGTCAAAATGAACTTAACCCATGTGTGATTACAGGTAATTCCTTTGATTTTTAATACAATTCCAAATGTGGGCGTAGCAAGCACATTAACAAAAATGGTTATTTTTTGTGATAAAACTTGTGTTTCTCTGGAATGACATGTTCTATTTCCCGGCATTAAGATACATTTTGTGTAAAATGATGAGCTGAACACAATGATGTATAACATAGCTAGGTTATACAAAAGCTCTACAGCGCCCCCTTGAACATTTAAATGAGGTCAAAAAATTGACTTAGATATAGTCAAATCAAATTTGGCACATTCTTCTTACCATTCTGATTGATAAAGCCAGGGATGGCATACCTCCATCAGCAAGTATGTTACCGTGGAAACCTGACAAATATTGTCATTGATTTATATGTGTTTTTGTTTACAAGCATTTTGAAAGGGATGAAAAAATGTTGCGGGGCATCAAAAGTTATTCATATTTTTATTCTAAGTGTCACGGTCTCTGTGTGGGCGGAGCCGCAAATTTGACCGACAATTGTGTTCATTTGCACTGGTTAGCCCATCATTAGCCACGTACAATGTGTCGCTGTCTTAGTTCTTAAATAACACTCACAATGTTAGCGCCATCTCTGTAAAATGCAGAGAGCAGTCTGAAGGCCGGTGGCCCGCGCCGTTGGATGCCGCTTGCGGCTTTAATTTTAAATGTTCTTGCCTGTTGCTTTCTAAGCTTCCAAGAAAGCAATTTAGAGAATTGTGAACCACTTTCATAATATGATTGTTTGCTGAAGAGTATCTTTCAAATGTCTCTGATCTTTTTTTCTTGTAGCATTTGGAGGTTCTCTTTTTCTGCATGTTTAGCTTCCAAAAGTTAATTTGCTCTGTAAATCATTTAGTTTTTCTTGCTTTTGTTTCTTTTTTGCTGAGGCAAAAGCAGTTACCTTGCCCTTTTAAACGGCCTTTGCTGCATCCTCCCCCCCAAAAAAGTATTGGGTATTATGCCGGGTTGTTCGAGTACAGGCCTTGAGTTATTTAGAGAGTGATGAGAATTCTTGGGTGAAATCTGTGCTTACAACATGGAAAGAATTGATCAAAACATAACCTAAACAAATATGTTAAAATCTTAAACCGGATGGCTTAACCAAGATAATATTTTCTAATGTCTAGATGATACAATCATGCAGTGTTCATTTTACATTACAGGACCCTTGACACCAGGACAGAAAAACTACACCCTGGTCTCCACCTCCATGAGCTGGGAGGATGCTCAGAGCCACTGCAGACAGCACTACACAGACCTGGCCATGATCGAAGATGAGACTGAGAACACTGCAGTGACCTCCCTCTATCCAGACGCAGTTGTGTGGATCGGCCTGAACAGAAAGCCCTGGAGGTGGTCCGACGGGAGTCAAAGCAATTTCAGAAACTGGCAGTCCCGTAGTCCAGACAACTATAATGGGGATCAACACTGGGCTGTGGAAATGTCATCATATTTGTGGAACGATCATCCAATCTCTTCTACATTGCCATTCATCTGCCACAAAGGTGAGAGAACCTGGTCATCTTTTCCATCTGCACATTTACTGTCTGTAAACATGACCTACAAGCTCGTCTTGTCATCTTTAGCCGAGGTGCAACAAAGTCGTATCATGCTGAAGCTCCAGGCTGGTGTTGACCTTTCAGAGCCAGCAATTTACAACCAAATAAAACAGCAAGTAAATAAAGAACAGTTAACTTTCTTTGAGAAGATAAATGTTTCAACTTGTGTGTGAAATGTGTTGTGTTTCGATCAGATTGAAGATGAAATTCATCGCAAGGGAGTGAAAGATTTCAAGCTCAAGTGGACCCGTGCACCTCACAGAGGATAATCATGCTGCCTGTGATCTGCTCTTCAACATGTTTAAAAGTGGGAACATTGTAATCTGGCTGAACACCACTTTCTCCATGATTTCTGAAAAAGAATACGCAGAGCGTGGCCTATGCACCGAGTGTGCAACAAGCTTTCTAAATGAGGCCCCTGTGACGCAGTAACACTCACAGAAAGAATACACGTTTTAAATTTGTAGAAAAATAAAAACACTTGTAACTAAACAAAAGCTAAATTGATAATCCTGCAAAACATTCCAGGTAAAGCAATCACATCTTCATGGACACGAGCAGGATGTGGACCCTCCAGAAATGTTAATTGGGAGTAATTGCTCGTGTCCATCAATCTCCATCTCTAAACTACTTTGTGATTGGCTCATTGGACTGAAGGAGAGCACATGTCTATAATAATCTCTTTTTGTTTAATCCTTTACATTTACCTTGAGTAATTCTAATACTTTTTAATTGTTACACGAGTCCACTTTCCACAATGTGTAAATCTATGGTGACAGTGATTCTTTTAAGTTTTTCTGAATCACCTTTTCACAATCAATAATGACTATCACTGACTGTATTGATTTTTCTGCATTTATTCCTTTTTGTCAACCACCTGAAAAAAGGGAACTTTAAAGATTTTGGACATGGAAAGATTATGGAAGTTTGTTTTAACTTCATTACAAGTCTCGAAATATACTTTTTAGTGATGTTTGCTTCAGCTTTGAAGTGGGGATTGTCCTTCAACAGCAGCTTCACTCCTTTTTATAATTACAAAAGAGATCTTTTGTGCAAAGCGTGTTAAATAGAGAACATCACTCAAAGTATAGCTCAACCTTAAACACTGACACACGTGAGGATCTTCTTTCACCTTCTCTCACTTTTTATGTTCAAATAATGCTAAAACTATTAATTAATAGTGTGGTGAGTGTCATTGGCGGAGTTGAATACTATTTTATAAAAGGACTCCAGTTTAACTTTCTTACAGCTTTACGAGTGGTGAGTAATCATAGTCCTTTTTGCTTTTTCCCGTGTTTGATTCTCTGCGTGTTAGATTAGATTTTGTTTTATTTTACTTAGCAGATGATATAATATTGGCTTTTTGTTTAATAATTTACATTTACCTTGAGTAATTCTAATATTTAAATGTATTACTTGATAAAAGGGAACTTTCAAGCTTTTGGACATGTAAAACATTATGGAAGTTTGTTTTAAGTTAATTACAAGTCTTAAAATATACCTTTTTGTATTGTATGCTTCAGCTTTGAAATGGGAACTGTCTTTTAACAGCAGCTTTACTCCTTTTTGTCCATCCATCCGTCCATCTGCGTCAGCCAAGACAGTCCTACAACATCCAGGACGTATCTCATTCACCCCCAGAGCCCTGTCAATCACCTCAGTGACATCAGCTTTGGTGATGGACGAGTCTTCCTCCGAGTCCTCAGTCTCTGCTACTTCTTCATAAGATGTGACAGTAGGATTGAGGAGGTCCTCAAAGTATTCCTTCCACCATCCAATGACATCCCCAGTCGAGGTCAACACGTTTCCACCCGCACCATAAACGGTGCTAGCGAAGCACTGCTTCCCCCTCCACGAACTCCTCCCAGCCCCGGGATTTTGCCTCTGCGACAGTGCAAGCTGCAGTAGGCCTGGCCCGCCGATACCAGTCAACTGCTTCTGGAGTCCCAAAGATGCCTGAAAGACCTGACCTCCCTACTGGGTTCGGGGGTGGCCACTGTGACCGGCACCTGAGACCTATCGAGGAGGTTGTGAACATGGTCCACTCAGACTCAATGTCCCCAGCCTCCCCCGGGATCTGGGCGAAGCTCTCCCGGAGGTGTGAGTTGAAGACCCTGCTGACAGAGGGCTCCACAAGACGTTCCCAAAAGACCCTCACAATGTGCTTGGGTCTGCCAAGTCCGGCTTCCTCCTGATCTCTCGTCATTTATCTCCGGCCTAGGGTGTCCTGGTGCCATGTGCATTGATGGACACCCTTGTGCTTGAACATGGTGTTCGTTATAGACAATGTGTGTCTAGCAAAGAAGTCCAATACCTTAACACTGCTCTGGTTCAGATCGGGGAAGCCGTTCTTCTCGATATCACCCCTCCCCAAGTGCCACTGTCATTGTCCACATGGGCGTTGAAGTCCCCCAGTAGAACAATGGAGTCTAACCTCGGTTGGTGCACTGTCCAGTGCCCCTCCCAGGGACTCCAAAAAGGTTGGGTACTCCGCACTGCTGTTTGGCCCGTAAAAAGTAATTTTCATTGATCATTTTTTGGTTCTTATTGTTACCTGCAGGACAATTTGGAACTGCTCTTTGTTTTCAAGTCCCTCCACTTTTTCAGCCCAATGGAAAGTCTTAAGTGCATTGTCACATTTTACAGATCATTCTTTGGGTCTCGCCTGACTTCAGTTTGTGTGATCGAAGTGTTTGTGCTGAGCTGTTATAATGTATAATCCCAATAAAGACAAACAAACATTTATGTAATGGTTGATTCTTCTGAAATATGGAGGCGCTCAGTGTGTTCAGTGTCAACTCTGGTCACGTCGGCTTGTCTTTATGCACAATATAAATGGCACTTTTGATTACACAGTGAGCGGATCTCGTGTTAAAAAGCACACAGGTTTTATTGCATATCAATTTCATGTATAAATTCTTCATAGCATTGGAAAGATTACATTTGGTATACATCGCTATTCTACAGAATTAACATCAGAGTCATATCTTTTCAAGGAAATTTCTCTAAAGTACATTTTCAATAATCACAAGCATCAAAAGAACTGCAATTTCAGAATTGTTCCATATTATTCTACAATCTTTTTTTGTTTTAATTATCTCTGCTCCCATGTCTCTCCGAGGTCCCTGCCCAAAAATCTGTAAGGCAGTCCAAAACTTGAAGTCAAACCTACTAACCTACCCACATGTACAATAAGTGCATCTACGGATTTGTTTTTATTCTTTTTTTTCTTCATTTTTTGATTCGATACACGTTTCACAAATGGACATCATTATGACTGCTAAACACGTCATGCACAAGATCTTTTTGTTTTCATAAACATAACAGAGGCAATATACAACTCAAACCAAACAAGCACCATCCATTGAACCCATATCCTCCACGCTTTTTTTCTTCTTCAGACAATGCACCATTCTTCAAAATACTATACAGTTCAAATGAAACGATGTGTATATTTAAATTTCTCCTGTAACAGTTTGGGTACAGCAACCGTGTTCTTTTTGCCGACTTATCTCAGCAGCCTTTTGACGGAAAATCTCCAAATGCCTCGGATGTGTTGGCTTTACACAGCGCATACTTCTTACAGTAGTCCATGACATGAAATAATTACATAAAAACCAATGTCAGCCTTATCACACTGAAGGATTTACTCGATACCAAAATGGACAGGGTTTCACGTCTCTCGGTTTCAAACTGACATATGTTACGTTATTGTGGTTTGGTCTTGGGGCTCTCGCTAACGAATGATTTAGTTCTCGACGAGTCAAGCTATTACTTCTATTGAACACTGAGACCTTTTAAGATGCTATTAACCAAATAAAGGTTGAAATATGGTAACTGAAGGCATCTAGATGTCAAATATTTACACGTACACAGAATTATTGGTGAAAATCTGCCATTTTTGAGTTTATTATGCTATTGTTGTTATAAAAAGTTCTTATTGAATGTATTTATTAGAGTGAGTTGAGTCAAGATAACAATATTGATGGTCAAAATACAATTACGATCGCAGCTCTACTTTCTATCGATATTTCACGCCCTCTGCTGGTGACAGTAAGAATGAAACATGAGGAAACAGTAGGTGTCTTGCTACAGACTAATGTCATCATCACAAACACATTTCGACCGCAGAATGTCTGTTTACATTGAGGCTGGTAGTAGTTTACAGAAAAGTCATCTGAATTGGATTTTTGTTCACTTAAAAAATCATGAATAATTATGAATGTTTTGATGTGGTAAAGCGTGAAGCTCCTCCGTGTTTTTCCTGCATGTTTGAGTAGTCCTGTATTGACATATATTCCAGGTTAGAGTGCTCAGAAAATCACTGTTTTCACCTACCCCCTATCCACATCCCTGCACTCAGTTGCATTTATTTGAGAAATTAAGACACAAAAATATTATTGCGTAGTCATTTCCCAATAATAATAATGACTAAATAACTATTAATCTACTGCTTGGTCCAGTGAAATGTCAGAGGCGGGGCTAATAAGTTCTGCAGTTTTGAACAGAAAGTCAATGGACCCGTTTCTATTATCAAGCTGTTTTAGATCAACATTCTGTTTTTCGATGGACAAAATGTAAAATTATGATCTAGTTGAGTTATTGTTGAAAAAAACAAAAACAAAGAAACATTATGAGTCTCCTTTAAAGTCCTCACACCTTCACTAGACTCTAATGTTTAGGTGCGGATTGGAGAATTTAGTTGTTTCCGTGTGAAATCCTTGATGTTGAGAGAGCAATCTGACCAAAAAAAGGGTTTTGCCTGTTGTGTTTCACCTTAAAGAAAGTTACATTTGTGTTGCAGCTTTTTTACCACTGTCCTCTTGAAATCTGTATTGAATATTGAGGCTTTTCCTTTCAATCTAAATGAAACAATCACATTTTAAACTGTTGTGACACACGCACAAACATTGATTGTGGCTCTAAAATGTGAACGATGGCCACTGCATGAAATGTGATACTTTTATCAAACGTTTAAGCGCGAAACCCTGCCCATTCAGCGAGAAAACGATGTATCTGGACGAGCGACATCCTTTTATCAGTAGAACCATACAAAACATGACAAGACGCTGCAACATTGTACGCGTTACCCTGCCCCTTGCTGTCCAAAGGAAAGAAAATACAGTGCTTTTATTCATGTACTGTTGGTGACGTCCAGGAGACCAGAGCCACGCGTGGCTTGGTCCCGTGTGGTTTTTAAGTGCTTGTTTTTGAAAAGATACAGCATTAGGAGTAGTTCAGGTACAAGACAGAACCAAGGCGACAATTCTGGTCTATCTACAGTTATCTACAGTCAGCCACAGTGACACGAGGGACTACTGACCATCTGAGAGGACTTTGAGGAGTTAGTGTGTATTTTAGGCCGTTGGGTTTTCCATGATGGGCAAATGTTGATGAAAATGACGGACGGGGGACAAATCAACGGGGCATTTTCCAGGTTTCCAATGGAACAGTTTGCCCCAATACTACTTAAACTATATTTAACAATTTGCATATTGGGTAAAAGTACAGAAAAAAGACCAGATAAGGCCAAGGGGGATGAACAAAAGCTAACTACGGTTAAAATGTATATAAATAAGAGCAGTAACTTAAAAAGTTGTTTCCAATTTGGCACGCAGAGACTCAGAAGCTCTGCTGTGTTTGGATACACATCTGTTCCTTCTACAACATAGGGATAAAATTCATTACTTCAAACACAAATCTACAAATTAATAAATACACACTCGCAAAATCAATGTTTCTGTGTGAAGTGAAAACTACGAGCCGCTCTGAAAAACAAATGATTGTCAGAGAACCAAAGGATTCGGTGGGTTATTTGGCACATGATCAGCTACCACTACTTTACATCATATGACAGTATCATACAATTTGGTCCTTCTCTGAAATAATAATATTAACATGAAGCACAGACGTGCTCAAACAATACTGTGGTATCTAACAGCAACAAGCAAAATGAGATTCAAATCAATTCTGTTCACACGGGAGATGAATAAAATCACTTTAGTCACATTTCAGCTTCATCTGTGCTATAATTCAAATCATGTGGATGTTCAGATTAGTCTGGTGCTAATGCTGATTCTGCAGTTGCAACTTAAAGAACATCAGTGAGAATTCAGTGACCAGTGGGGAGAGACAGTCCAATGCTATGCTCCAGGCTGACTCCAGTGAAACAGTGCCACCTGGTGGACATGCATTACAAATGCAGTGCTTGTGGAGGCTGAACAGTCTTTCAGAGTGTCTGTAGGTGTGGAAAGGGGACATCAGAGCAGTCCTTCATGTGGACAGGGTCCGAGACAAGCTGTCTCTGAGACAGACTGTCTCTGTGTCTCAAACCCCATTGTCTCCTTCACTTGTGCTCTCCCCCCCCCCCTGTCCCCTCTGCCCCGCCCTCAGATGTGGTTGAGTGGGTGAAAGCTGCTTGTCTCAGACGGTCCTCCGCCCATACTCAGCCAAGCGTCCAGCGAGCTCTGGGAGGGTGCGTGCAGAGGGTTGTTCTCCGACAGGGACAGCATCATTGCATAAGCCTGTAACACAAGAGACCACCAGGTAAATGCACCGTCTTCACTGTGGGGTCATTCAAGCGTTTCCCCGGCAGTATTAGGAATAGTAGTCAGGAGAGACTACTTCAATCTGAACATACAACACCAGCAAACACCAGTCTTGTATTTGCCTCGGGCCCAGCACATACCTGCGTTTTAGCCTGTCTGTACAAAGTCTCTTTCAAAGCCTCTGATTCTAGCGAGGTGTTAAAAATGTCTTTAACATCGAAGGGCTGCTCCTCACTGGGGCCTTTCCTCAGCCCTTGGAGGCTCTTGGGAAAGCTGGGCAGCCCCTCTAAGTCCAGGAGAGCCCCTTCCTCCAAGCACCTGCGCAGCAATGAGTGGGCGCGCCATGGAAGGAGAGGGCGTGTGGACAACGGGCATGAGCAGTGATAAGGATGGTTACAATGCAATGGGATGGCAGGGAAAGAAGAAAGAGATAGGAACAAGTTATTAGACGGAGAAAAGGAATCTTAGTTTGAGAATGTTTAGAGAAAAAGCAAGAAAATAGTGTTTACTTGGGTTATTTTAGTAAGACAGTCATACTGGTGGAGTAGAGCTGCAGGATTTTGGAAATGATCACGAGATGGCTGTTCATACTGCAATATCGATGTTTGAATATACTTTTTGAAACAACAATTTCAGTTATATTAAAATAAATATGCCTGCCAAACATCCATGCGTTAAAATAAACTTTAAAAATAAACTTAACAGAGACAAAACCAAGGCTAATTTAGACTAAGAAAAATCTTGAATAAACTATGACTTTTTAAAGTTTTTATTAAAGCTGAAGGACCTTTGTGTCTTGGTGTTTATTTAATTATTTAATTTGTTGCAATATAAATCATTGCGTTATTGATCCAAGTGATACGATTTTGCCTGTAAAGCTGAAGTCCACTATGTCCGACTCACAACTTTAAAGGACAAATATTTAGCATCATTTGTATCGTTATTGTCCTTTAAACATGCTCTTGATTAGCTCAACTTTAGCATCCCATGTTTCAGAACCAAAAGAAAAGTGTTTAAAAACTTTAATGCCACACTTTTCTCATGCTAGGAATGTACTTTCAGCTCCCTCTACTGGCTACAGAGGGCATTACATAGAGAGATAAACAGTTGCTAGCTTTTGTCCAACATGCTAACACAGCCCTGCACTTGTAACGCTCGTGATTTGACTGCAAAACCTGTCTAGCGATGATTTGTGGACTCAAAAACAGTGCCGATCTCAATATCACAAATACACGATGACATCACACATCAGGAACATTTGAATGTGTCCTTTAACGTGCTCATTTGGCTCCTCCTCCAAAAGCCCTTGGGAACAGACCGTGCTATGCTACCGATCAGCCGGTTAGCTCACCTGCGCGTGTGTTCGTAGCTCATTGCTAGCGGGGCGGCGTCCTCCTCCTCCTCCTCCTCCTCGTACGCCCCCGTCGTGAGCGGAGAGGCCCCGGCGGTGAGCGGGCAGGGGGACTCGGGGGCCCCGGCGGTGAGCGGGCAGGGCGACTCGGGGGCCTCGTCGTGGGAGCGCTCCGTCATGCTGCCTTCCTCCTCCTCCTCGTCGTCACCGTCCACCTCCTCCTCTTCCTCCTCCAGCCCCCGCAGGCCCAGCTTGGAGGTGCTCACGCCGTGGCCTGGCGGGCGCTCGTCCTCCGCCGTGTCCAATCTGAGAGAGGTAAAGTCAGGTTAGTGTTGCTTTCTGTCCGATCTGATCCGGCGCGCAGGTGAGTGTAACAGTAGATTCCGCGTGTTTTGCATTAATAGAACTCACGCTTCTAAGTGTGCAGTCTTAGTCACGGCAAAACGCGCTGGAGAAAATGTGGTAAACGGGTTTAAAATGTGCATTTGCGATATAAAGGCGCGCAGCAGACAGGGAAACGGGCGCGCGCTCTCGCCGGGACCGTGCGCAGGGACAGAGCGGCACCGTCACAGACTCCTGCAGCATTTTGGCAAAACATTTCTTCATGCGCTCTTATCTTTTGACTTGATACCGATTTCATTTAATGCTATTTTGCGTTGTCGGCAGTACTTTACAAAAATGTTTTATAATAATTAATTGTAGTTATATTGTAGAAATCAATCATCTAAGTGCGGCGGATCCGTAAACCAAGTAATAAAATAACTGCGGCCTTATTTGTATTGTTATTGACCTTTAAACAAGCTCTGAGTACCTTTGTTTTGGCATCTCATATTCAAAACTTTGCACAGAATAACGTAACCTTGGCGATTGAACTCAGGGGCATCTCCCTTGTGACAATACACTGCCAGAACAGTGTTTTGTTTTCCTTCTTTTTTATTAAAATACAGTATAATGGCTTACAATAACATTTAGCATTGCCAAATATATATTTTTTAGCCAGGACCCAAATG